>NC_071505.1:330178833-330481863 GCF_027887155.1 Malaclemys terrapin pileata
AATTGTTGCCAAGGAACAATCTTCAAATTCCAAAACTAGAGCTTCAACAGAACAAGAAAAATTGTGTGATCCAAAAGATACCAGCCAACAATCTGATCTTTAGAGACCCAAAACATTAACACCAATCTGACAAATGATTAAAACCCACACCAAGGGAACAGTAATAGTATAAACTGCCATCAAATCAAAATGGTAGCATTTTACACCCCGTTTCGTATAAGTAAGGTGCTAGGCAACAGTGAATCAACCCCATTACATTAAACTGAGAAAGGAAAAGGAGAACAGGGGAAAATGCTTTTTGCTATTTCCTTTTCATTTAAGCCTTTAATATTATAGAAACCAGAGGTGTTCTCTTCTTTCTAGTCAGACATCATTGGTGCATTACCAAAAAGCTCTTTCTTATGACCCCACAATCTTTTAATGTATTTACCTCAGAACACCTTTGTGAGGTAGTGATAGTACTACTATCGCTATTTTAGAGGTGGGGAACTGAGGCACAAAGAGGCTAACTGAATTGACCAAGATCACACAGGAAGTCTGTGGTGGAGCAGAGACTTCAACTCGGGTCTCTCAAGTGCTAGGCTAGTAATCTAACCACTGCACTATCCTTCCTCTCTTTACAACCAGAACTTTGCTTTACACAATCACTGTTCATAGTCATACTCTAATTAGAATTGTTGTCTATATTAGAGCTAGCTGCCGAAGATCTTTTCACAATGTGAATAACATTCCTTTTGTCTGTGTTATTCACGGGATTCTCAATCGTTAGCTTCTACAAAAAGCACATAATTTTCCTTGGAAATGAATAGTTTTCTAGTGTAAAACTAAGTATGCAATATCTGATCCATTACTAAGGAAAAGCTTTGTCTGGATAATCGCTCAAGTATTAATTAGAGTTCATATTGATATATTTGTTAGTTACCAACCGCCAAATCTTTCCTTATTTGCTCACTGTGGGGAAAAATAAATGTAAACGGATTAAATAAATTTCAAACTAAAATTCTGTAGTATCAAGCTTTTAAAGAGTTACACAGGAAAGTTCAAAACGGCAACGCAGCCTTGCATAAAAGGCAAGAGACAATGTATTAAATGTTTTCCCCAGCTCCTGCCAAGCTTCCTGCTCTGAAGTGACAGATGAGGTTTCCTGGGGCTAACATGCCAAAAGCAATTAGCCATGTCAATCCGCAAGAACGCCAGCTGCCAGGTTCTAACTTTATTACAGTATGATTTAAAAGTGAAGACATCAGCAATGCTTCAGTATCACATGACTCCTAATTTTAAAACTTGCCTTTAAAAGATTTACTGTGGTGGCAGTGACAATGACCTTAAGTTTCAGAATCCTGTCAATTATCTATAATATGATTATGTTAAGCATACGGTTAATCAAATTAGTTCATATTATATCCCACTCAAAACAAAATAGGATTTTAATCTATTTCTCCTTTAATACGAGTTTTATGTCATTTTTATACTTAAGAGTAGCAGTTTATTTCAATGCCTGTTTTGTTTGCCCAACAGCCTATTCCACAAAACAGATATGCGTAAAGTACATAACTACTCCCATTTAGGGCACCTAATTTTGAATTCCAAAATATAATTTTTGGAAAGTGTCTTGAGTCTTTATCGACTAATGTAAAACATGCTTGGTCTCTCATTACTTTAAACCATCTGCATTTGATTTTTAAGCAAGGGGTTTGGAAATGTTGATCATACAATACGTTTCCTTGCAAAGTTACAACAGCAAACTTCAGTGACTCAGTCAAAAGGAATGGAGATACATTTTTCTCCTTTACTTATCTGTGGTGTAGCTCTGTGAAACAAGTATTGCTGTTGTGCAGTAAGAGGCTCTGCTGCTTTTGACTTTCCAATTTATGAATAATTTCATCAGCCTCTTGAGAAAAATCCTATTCTACTACCCTCCTTTTGCTAGGCACCCTACTAGTGTAATCCTACTTAAACAAAAACTGTCCTCTTACCATTTTTTTTTTTTTTTTTTTTTTTTAAACACACACACACTTCTCTAGCAACCTTTCCATCTTCTCTAGGGTCAGCAATAGTGCTGTTCTTCTTGGACGTTTCTGTACCACTGAGCATTCTCAGAGCATTTGACACAAGTACACTAGAATGGGGTAGGCCAAGAACAGCTTCCTTCTCCCTATAACCAAGTATCACTCTCCTACTTCTAATCCCTATTCAAAACTCCCTTTTTGACCAACTTTTCATCATTAATCCTCTGCTAGGTGCTTTCAACTTCTGCTCTGGCTCCTAACCAAAAAATACATTATATAAAATAGTTACAATAAAAAACACACAACAACCACAAACATCCTCAACACCCACAAACACCCTCAATACCCTCCACACATACAACACACCAAGTAAGAAGCACTGTAACAACTAAGAAATGTAATAAAGAGAAAGCTACTTACCTTATGTAACTGGAGGTTCTTCAAGATGTGTGGATATGGATGTACACCATGAAACCCAAAGCTGGAGAATTTTGAAAGCAGTGTTCATTGGTGCACACATGGCCCTGTCTCACTTTGTGCCTCCAAACAAGAAGATAAAGGGTGAGGAGGATCAACTGCTTCTCCAGTTCCTTCTCCACTGTGAATCTGAGAAGATCTGAAGCAGAGAGGAAGGAGGGCAGGAAATGTACTACAGATAGAACTACCCATATCCAAGAAACTCCAATTACTATAAGGTAAGTAACTTCCTCTTTTTTTTTTTTTTTTTGACGGCTGGTCCCTATGTGTACTCCACTGTTGACAAGCAGTACTCAAAACAGGAGGAGCATGCAAGGGCTTTGATGGCAGAGCTGAATGAAGGACTGCTGTTCCAAAAAGATGCATCAGAGGAGTCCTGTACCAAAGCAAAGAGTCTAGCAAATCTGTTAACTGTGCTTCACATAGGTGCCTTACAAATATCAAGTAGAGGCACTTCAACCAACACAATAGGTGTCGCTTGTGCTCTTGTGGAATGAGCTCTTACCCCATAAGGAGGGAGAAGATTAAACAGCTGATGGAGCAAATTACAGGCCAAGATCCATTTCAAGATTCTTTGAGAGGATATAGTCTGACCCTTTCTGCTCTGGCGACAAATAGTCTAGGGATTTCCTGACTGTTTTATTCTCTGCACGTAAAAGGCTAAGGTTCACCAAACATCAAGGGAATAGAGCCTCCTTTCTACAGAGGATGCATGCAGTTTTGGGAAGAACACAGGTAACCCGTCCCTTGCTAGTGAAGAGGAACCCGCTCTATCGATCCTCGCTATAAGAGAGATTCCACTTCCTGTGAGAATGACCCCCAAGAAGGGGTGGGGAAAGGAATGCAAACTATATCATAGAGCCAGAATGGATGACTGAGCACCTATTTGTCCATTGTTATGGCACCTCGGGTATTGAAAGAGAGTGCTAGATGACCCCTCCCCACCCTCAAAGGGTGTATGGGAGTCGGAAGGTGTTGGATTCAGTGTTTTGCAGCTCTCAAGCTCCCATCAAAAACAGTATTTAGTCAAGGGATGGAGGTAGAATGAGGAACCCACTGCAGAAGGTGTGGGGAAGCGGGTCTTCTGAGCTCTCTGCTTCTCATGGGATGGCTCAAACGGTCTCTGGTGGAAGAAATATTGAGCCATCAGTCTAGGCTTATACTGTTGCCGATGGGATTTTCTCTTCAGGGCAAGTATATATATTCTGTTATGGAATTATGCACTAGAGCATAGTGTGTGGAAAAGGTGTGTACCAAACTCCACCTGGCTGCCTTACATATGTCTGCCAGGGTCATGTTGTGGAGTGCGGCTGTGGTTGTTGCCTGCACCATCACAGAATGGGCCCATACCCCTTCAAGTGAGAATCATCCCAATAACTGATAGCAGCATGTAATGCACCCTGAGACACACTTGGAGACTCTCTGAGTGGAAATGGATATTTCCAAAATGACTGTCTGCTCAAGATAAAAAGCCAACACCCTGCGAACATCTAATGAAAGAAGCTTTCTTTCCTCATTAGAATCTTGAGGCAAAAGGTAGGTAAATGTATGGAATAACTGAGGTGGAACTGGGAAACCATCTTGGGTAGAAATTTGAAGATTCATTTAAAGAGCCTTTGTAAGGAAATGGCTTGACCTTAGTACTTTTCTCCAAAGGCTACATACTGTCTGGGTGACCTACAAAACTGATTCATCCTATGCAGGTAATAAGTTAATGCACTCAGAACATCCAGTGTACAGAGCTTTGAAGCAACAAGACTCGTGCAGAAACTGTCACTTGCAAATTCATACTGCACCTGCTTGGTTGATAGATTGACTTCAGCCACTCCTGAAAGGGTCTGAGGCAAAGTCTGGCATATGGTGCTATGAAAATGCATGAAGTCACGTGACCGAGTAACCAGACACAGACTTTCACTGAAGTAACAGGATGAGCCTGAAGATCTGAATAGCACAAAATCTGTTGAGGAATAAAGGCTCTTGCCATTCTTAAATTGAGGACTGCTCCCATTAACTCTGTCAGTTGGGTAGGAGTTAGAATTAATTTGCTGTGACAGACTCTCTTCCTCACTTGGCCTCAAGTGCAAAAAACTAAGTTCATTTCCTCTGATTTGAAGACCCTCTGGCAGTGGAGAAACCAAACAGAAGCACTCTAAATTAACAATGTGCACCTGCCACCAAAAAAATGAGATGCAGCTAATAGGAAGTATCTGACACATGAAAATAAGCGGTAAGTTGAAAGTTATGAACTAATCCATGGTATCTAGGGAAGGAATTTTGGAAGTAAGAATTACCAACTGTAACTTGATGCAAAAAATAAATTTGTTGTGATGCCAGAGACTAGGATAGTTCACCACCACCGTTTCTTTGGAATTAAGAAGTACAGGAAATAGAATTCTCTGCACTTGATCACTCATTCTATTGCACTCAGGTGAATTAGGAGAATCTACCTCCTGTTGAAATGGACGTTCGTGAGAAGGGTCTCTTAAGAGGGACAGTGTTGAGGATAGGGAAGAAGCAGGGACTGAAACTAGATGACAGCCTTTCTGAATGACATCAAGGAGCACAGGATTTCTACTATAAGCATTTCTGGAAAAATGAAAGGCAGTTGCCAAAAGGAGAGAAGAGATCCTTACAGATTAGTCCCAAGCACTCAACTGCAGCATCAAATTTACTGATTTTGGCTAGACGCAGGCTGAGATATCAATTGAAGAAGCAAAATCCTTCCTTTGTGGTAACATGGCCTCTTTCTGAAAGATTCTGTAGGTTTCTGATTATAGAAATAAGAACAGGATGGCCTGTGTCTTCAAGTCACCTGAGGTTTCAATTGGCTTCTCCATTTTGGGGTAGAGAGACTTAAAAACCAAAGAACTGATCTCAAGTCCTTCAATGAATTTAATGTCTCATCAGTCTTTCAACAAAATCAATCATGTTGTTCAAAAAGATAAGTCCTCTATTGTCATCTGGACTTCATTTATGACACTGAACACAACCAGCCAAGAGGTTCTCTGTATTGTGACACCAGTAGCAATGGATCTTGCAGCTGTGTCAGCAGCATCCACTGCTGCTTATAAAGATGTCTTGGCAATTAATTGTCCTTCAGAGAAAAAGAGAATTAGGAAATTCTCTCCCATTGGAGGTAGTCATATCTGGTTAGAAAAGGACGATAGCTGGCTATTCTGAATTGTAATCTAGATCGTTTTGGAAGGAAAAAAAAAATATATATATATATATATATTTTTTTCTGAGCTAATCTTTTTGGTTCCTTGTCTTTTGGAGTGGATTTTGGTGGACCAGGGCGTCTTGATTTTTTATTTGCAGCCATCACAACCAACACACTTGGGTCAGGATGAGTAAAAACAACCAAATCCTTTTGGAGGGACTTGATGTCTACAGTGCATTTTATTTCAATGTAGCAGAGATAGAGTTTGGGGTCTGCCAAAGAACTTTGGATGGGTTTAGAATCCCTTACTAAATCCCCTGGACATTGTGTGTATTATGTCAAACAGTTTTTCTGATTTTGCTTGGAGCATTTCTAGTGGTACTTCCACAATTTTGGCCATCCTCTTAAGGAAATCCCAAAAAGTGCCTTAGAAAGGAATGATGGAATGATAGCTTCATCTGGTGAAGATGCAGAAAAATCTGCAGGGACTCAAGGATCTCCCTATTGGTCAAAATTATCACCACCCTCACTTTGTATTTTCTTGCCTGAACATCCTCCCTTTAAGGTCACTGGCCCACACTTTGAGATTCCACTTATAGAGGAGATTTACCCCTAGATATGGTGGCCAATACTATACTGGGCAGAAGAGTGGGAATGAAAAGATCATGGAGACCAGAATGGCCATGACCGAAAACAATAAGGTTTCAGCATATGGTGTCACAGTGGCAGTATCCATGGCACTTGAGTTCCATCTGAAGCATCACCCCATGGTGAAATGAGGAATGAGATCCCACTCTCTTTTCACACTCTTGTTCCCTGGAAGGACCAGGCGAGAAAGCAGTAGATCTTGGAGACTAAATGCAGGTAACAAGGCGGCAAAAGAATAATATTCTTCAATAGGAAATGCTGTTCCTCATCTTGGGGTAGCCAAAAACTGGAGGGCTACATGTTACATGACAGGACAGAGCAGGATGTAAGGAGATCTTCATAACTGATACCCTGAGTTCCAGTGGTGAATAGGGCTTTGAGGCTGCTACCGAAAGTGACATTCAGATTCAGACATGAAGATTCAGGCTCTGAAGTAATCCTCGAATCCTTCAGTGCTGTAGAAGGTAGCCAGCCAGCACAGAGAGAGATGGCACTGAAGACAGCAGTAGCAGCGGAAGCAGTACAGAATGAGCAATATCAAAGGCAGCGCCAAAGAAGTTCTCTTGTGTCTAGACAACATCAAAATGGAAGACGCAGACTGTACCAAGGTCAATGCTGCAGAAGGCTGAAAACTGGTGATCGACTTTGATGGGTGTGGAGCAGTACCAAGGCAAAGGAAGTCTGCAGTGCCATCTTAGCAGCAGAAAAGTCCAGAGAATGATGACTCAGATTTCTTTTTTAGATGGTATCCAAGAGGGAGATCAGTACGAGTGCTAGGCTTTGAGCAGTGCTCTTTTCTTTTATGGGGAGTAGGGGAAGCTCACTGATCTGAGGAGACCTGCACCTCACTCTGTGACACTCTGGTTGCTCTATGAGCTCTCTTTGGCCCCCAAGAGCCTGGGGTCAGAGCACTAGCAGGAAGCAGAAGAATAATATTCAATAGGAGGTGTTCTTCCTCATCACAGGGTAGCCAGAAACTATTCTAACAACTCTGTAAATAGTATTACAGTGAAGCTAGATGACATGGCTGCCATGAGCAGTAAGAAGGAAGTGAGTAGTAGTTGGAATTGCCCAACCCTTTATGCTTCGGGGACAGGGCACAAAGGCATGCAAGGTGCTTGTACAAACCCAGCACACACGTCTGGATAAAAAATTACAACTCTAGTGCATGCACACAACGAGTGGGATCCATGTGGACAGACCTTGAGAAGTTATGCTTCATCGCAAATAAAACATTACATTCAATACATAAATAATCACACAGCAGAAATTGTCTATGGCAATGTTTCCGAATACATTTAATCCATAGGAGATTATTTTGGAAACATTACAACACTTTAAGAAAATGTTGGCCAGAACGCTAACAGTAATGAGAAATTATTTTTCCTCACAGTACTTGTAAAATGTTATTATAAATAATGTGAGAAAAACATAGCCAAAAATTTAGTTACTGTATTTTCTGGCGTATAAGACTACTTTTTAACCCAGGAAAATCTCCTCAAAAGTCGGGGGTCATCTTATACACCGGGTGTCGTCTTATAGGGCGGGTGCTGAAACTTCCGAGCCGGACTGGAGAATCTGCGGTCGCCGCATATGGTGGGGGGAGCTCAAAAACGGACGCGGCCGCATCCCCGCCCGATGACGAGGTGAGGGGGCGCCTCACCGGGAAGGTGTAAGTGAAGGGCGGAGCAAGCTGCAGGCGTCCGGGACGCCCGGGGTATGGAAAAAAGAGATAGAGCGGCGCTGTGCCCAGAAAAACACGCCTCTTTCACCCGTCTGGCCCGCCCTTGTATCCTATTATCGTACCTCCTTCTCTGCCTCTCAGATCTCGCTCCTGAGGACTGCAGTGAAGCGGCGCAGGCGTGCATGTGCGAGATCTGAGAGGCAGAGAAGGAGGTAATAGGATACAAGGGCGGGCCAGACGGGTGAAAGAGGCGTGTTTGCGCTACCGCTCTGATAGTCTTGGAGACAGGGAGGGCTGGGCAGGCAGGGAGAGCTGACCAATCCAAGCAGGCTTTGTATACAACAACCAGCCAATCGCCGGTAAGGTACATCGCTTGCCGTGATTGGCTGGTTGTTGTATACTGGGTACCACATACAGTACAGCACCAGTATCTGTACCTGTTCATACAGTATAGCACCAGTACATACAGTACAGTATACAAATGTCCAACAGTCAAAACCCCATCATGGCTCCACCAGCAAGAAGAAAGAAATATGAAGCCAGTTTCAAACTTAAAGTTGTAAACTTTGCCATGGAACATAAAAGCGCTGCTGCAAGACAATATGGAGTAACAGAAAAGATGGTTCGGGACTGGAAAGCAAATGAAAAAGCATTAAAGAGTACGCCAAGGGGTAAGTGTGCATTAAGAAGAGGCACTCCACATTGGCCAGAACTCGAAAAACATGTAGCAGACATGGTGAATGAGCATCGCCAAAACGGTTATGTAGTGACACGAAATAAAATACATTTGTTTGCACTTCAGTGGGCCAAATCTAACCCAGATCACAGCAACAGATTTAAGGCCACTGTATCCTGGTGTACTAGATTCATGGGAAGGCATAATATGGTACTGAGGCAAAAGATGAAAATTGCCCCAAAATTACCTGCAGATCTTGATAGCAAAGTAAATAGTTTCCATCGATACGTAATACAACAGCGCACTAAACATGGCTATGCGTTAAGTAGTATTGGAAATATGGATGAAACTCCAATGAATTTTGATATGGTTGGAAATAAAACTGTCCATCAAAAAGGTGAAAAAACAATTTTAATTAAAACAACAGGACATGAGAAGTCCAGTTTTACAGTGGTACTAGGATGCACAGCTGATGGCGCCAAACTGAGACCAATGATTATTTTTAAAAGAAAAACAATGCCGAAATTCAAGTTCCCTGTTGGTTGTTTTGTACATGTGAATGAAAAAGGCTGGATGGATGAAGAAGGGGTAAAGCTATGGCTTGATAATGTATGGAGCAGGCGACCAGGTGGACTTATTCAAAAATGTAGTCTACTGGTGTGGGATATGTTCAGGGCTCATTTAACTCCCAGCACCAAGCAAATGCTTGCAAGACTAAACACAGATGCGGCAGTTATTCCTGCAGGATTGACATCGTTGGTACAGCCACTGGATGTGTGCCTAAACAAGCCATTTAAAGATCGCATTCAAGAACAGTGGAATGAATGGATGGTTAGCGGCGAAAAGTCATTCACAAAAGGAGGAAACATGCGTGCTCCACAGTTGGATGTTTTGTGCAAGTTTGTCATAAAAGCCTGGAATGATATTGATGCAGAAACAGTAATCAAGTTGTCATAACTATAAAGGGAAGGGTAATAGCTGTCCTGTGTACAGTACTATAAATCCCTCCTGGCCAGAGACTCCAAAATCCTTTTCCCTGTAAAGGGTTAAGAAGCTCAGGTAACCTGGCTGGCATCTGACCTAAAGGACCAATAAGGGGACAAGATACTTTCAAATCTTGGGGGGGGAAGGCTTTTGTTTGTGTTCTTTTTTTGGGAGTGTGTTCGTTCTCCGGGAATGAGAGGGACCAGACATCAATCCAGGTTCTCCACATCTTTCTAAACAAGCCTCTCCTATTTCAAACTTGTAAGTAAATAGCCAGGCAAGGCGTGTTAGTTTTCCTTTGTTTTCTCAACTTGTAAATGTACCTTTTACTAGAGTGTTTCTCTTTGTTTGCTGTACTTTGAACCTGAGACTAGAGGGGAGTCCTCTGAGCTCTTTAAGTTTGATTACCCTGTAAGGTTGATTTCCATACTGATTTTACAGAGATGATTTTTACCTTTTTCTTTAATTAAAAACCTTCTTTTTAAGAACCTGATTGATTTTTTCCTTGTTTTAGATCCAAAGGGGTTTTGGATCTTGATTCACCAGGAGTTGGTGGGAGGAAGGAGGGGAATGGTTAATTTCCCCTTGTTTTAAATCCAAGGGGTTGGATTTGTTTTCACCAGGGATTTGGTGAAGGTTTTTCAAGGTTTCCCAGGGAGGGAATCCATTGAAAATGGTGGCAGCCGAACCAGAGCTAAGCTGGTAATTAAGCTTAGAAGTTTTTATGCAGGCCCCTACATTTGTACCCTAAAGTTCAAAGTAGGGATCTCAGTCCTGACATGGTGAATAGCGGTGGGATCATTTTAAACCCAAAAGCCAGTGAGATTTTTTTTTCCTTCTAGCTGCTTGGAAAGCCGAGCTGGAAGTAGATAGATGCATATCTTATCTCTCCTTGCCTGAAGGCAGAGGTGTTAAGTTTTTTTTACAGGTCCTTTGTTAAGAGAAGGGTTCAATTAGCAAATGACTGGTAAAAGGTATTTACAAGCTGAATTGTTTTTTTTTTTCTTTTTACATCCTCGGGAGTAGCTAGTTAGAAAGTTACTGTTAACTCTGCAGCAGCCAGAGCTGAGAGCTTCCCAGTTTGTCAACTGCAAAGGGGGTGACCCAGCACAAGAAAACAGGAAAATGACTACCAAAGAAGTAGCTAACAAAATAGAACTGGCCAAACTAGAAGCAGAAGAAAATGAAAGAAAACATCAGAGACTGCTTCAATTAACAAAACTCGAGACAGAGCAGAGAGAAAGAGAAGAAAAAGCCAAAGAGGAGGCCCACAAGAGAGAGATGGAGCTGAAAGAAAAAGAGATGAAGATGAAAGAAAAAGAGATGGAGGAGAGAGAAAAAGAAAGGAAGCATGAACTGGAAGTAGCAAAGGCTAAGCAGGATGCACCAGCCAATGCTAACAACCCCCCTCCAGGTACCACTTCCCATCCCAGAAGATTCCCCACCTACAAGGCAGGCGATGATACTGAGGCCTTCTTAGAAAATTTTGAAAGGGCCTGCCTTGGATACAGCATCGCTATAGACCAGTACATGGTAGAGCTGAGGCCGCAGCTCAGTGGACCCTTAGCAGAGGTGGCGGCTGAAATGCCTAAGGAACACATGAACAGTTATGAACTTTTTAAAAACAAGGCCAGACTCAGAATGGGGCTAACACCCGAGCATGCCCGTCGGCGGTTCAGAGCCCTAAAGTGGAAACCGGATGTGTCATTTACCCGTCATGCCTACCACATTGACAAAAATTGTGATGCCTGGGTATCAGGAGCAAATGTTAAATCTCTGGAAGATCTGCTTTCCCTAGTAAAAATGGAGCAGTTTTTAGAGGGTGTTCCTGAGGAAATAGAAAGGTACATCCTAGATAGGAAGCCCAAAACTGTAACTGAGGCGGGGGAGATTGGAGCCCAATGGGTGGAGGTGGCAGAAAAGAAAAAAACTAGTAGCAGTTGGAGCGAATATCAGAAGGGGCAAGCCGAAACAAAACCTTACCACCGGGGACAACCCAAGGCCCCACCCACATCTCAAGGGAAACCCCAGACGCCTTCTCACCCCACCACACCAGTCTCCACCAACCAACATCGCCCCGGTGATACCTTAGCAGGGCGATGTTTTAAATGTAATGAACTGGGACATATAAAGGCTCACTGCCCCAAGAACCCTAACCGATTACAGTTCATTACACCCCAATCACACCAAAGATCCCCAAACCCAGATGCCTCTCTCATACCCTCGGAGCGAAGGGAAACCTTGAGAGTGGGCGGAAAGAAGGTTACCGCCTGGAGGGACACTGGGGCTCAAGTGTCAACTATCCACCAATCCCTAGTGGACCCCAAACTCATCAACCCAGAGGCTACAGTGACAATTCAACCCTTCGTGTCACAATCTGTAACCTTGCCTACAGCCACGTTGCATGTCCAGTACAAGGGCTGGTCAGGAATGTGGACTTTTGCAGTCTATGACAATTATCCCATTCCCATGCTGCTGGGGGAAGATTTGGCCAACCATGTGAAGGTAGCCAAGAGGGTGGGAATAGTCACCCGCAGCCAGGCTAAGCAAGCTTTCACCCCCATCCCTGTTCCTGAGCCGTCCACCAGGGCCCCGTCTGTGTTACCGGAGACCCAGACAAAGGTGGTGGAACTGGATCCTCTGCCAACGACTGCAACAGCCGTAGTGGATCCAATCCCAGAGACCCAGCCAAAGCCAGTCCCAGAACCGGAACTGGCAACGCAACCAGCACCAGAACCATTGCCAGCCCTGAGTCCAGCGCTTGCAAACCCGTCTACAACTCCAACGCCAGAGGGCACCAGCGAGCCTGAACTGGCAGAAGCAGCAGATAAGCCTACCCAAGAGGCTCAGCCAGAGCCTGAGATACCACATAGTGCACCAGCGGACAGCGGTTCACAGTCAATGGAAACAGCCCCAGCACCTGCATCGCTTCCAGAGGGACCAAGCCCCAGTCCACAGTCCAAGGAGGAACTGATGTCTCCAGCATCAAGGGAACAGTTCCAGGCCGAGCAGGAAGCAGATGACAGCCTTCAGAAAGCTTGGGCGGCGGCGCGGAGCACCCCACCGCCTCTCAGCTCTTCTAACCGATCCCGGTTTGTTGTAGAACAAGGACTTTTATACAAGGAGACTCTTTCTGGTGGGCACCAGGAAGACTGGCATCCTCAAAGACAGTTGGTAGTTCCCACTAAGTATCGGGTAAAGCTCTTGAGCTTAGCCCATGATCATCCCAGTGGCCATTCTGGGGTGAACAGAACCAAGGACCGGTTGGGGAAGTCCTTCCACTGGGAGGGAATGGGCAAGGACGTTGCTAATTATGTCCGGTCTTGTGAGGTGTGCCAACGAGTGGGAAAACCCCAAGACCAGGTTAAAGCCCCTCTCCAGCCACTACCCATAATTGAGGTCCCATTTCAGCGCGTAGCTGTGGATATTCTGGGTCCTTTCCCAAAGAAGACACCCAGAGGAAAGCAGTACGTACTGACTTTCATGGATTTTGCTACCCGATGGCCGGAAGCAGTACCCTTAAGCAACACCAGGGCTAAAAGTGTGTGCCAGGCATTAACAGACATTTTTGCCAGGGTAGGTTGGCCCTCCGACATCCTTACAGATTCGGGAACTAACTTCCTGGCAGGAACCATGGAAAACCTGTGGGAAGCTCATGGGGTGAATCACTTGGTTGCCACCCCTTACCACCATGAAACCAATGGCCTGGTGGAGAGGTTTAATGGAACTTTGGGGGCCATGATACGTAAATTTGTAAATGAACACTCCAATGATTGGGACCTCGTGTTGCAGCAGTTGCTTTTTGCCTACAGGGCTGTACCACATCCCAGTTTAGGGTTTTCACCATTTGAACTTGTGTATGGCCGTGAGGTTAAGGGGCCATTACAGTTGGTGAAGCAGCAATGGGAGGGGTTTACGCCTTCTCCAGGAACAAACATTCTAGACTTTGTAAGCAACCTACAAAACACCCTCCAACATTCTTTGGCCCTTGCTAAAGAAAACCTAAAGGATGCTCAGGAAGAGCAAAAGGCCTGGTATGATAAGCATTCCAGAGAACGGTCCTTCAAAGTAGGAGACCAAGTCATGGTCTTAAAGGCAATCCAGGCCCATAAAATGGAAGCATCGTGGGAAGGACCATTCACGGTCCAGGAGCGCCTAGGAGCTGTTAACTATCTCATAGCCTCCCCCACCTCCAACATAAAGCCTAAGGTATACCATGTTAATTCTCTTAAGCCCTTTTATTCCAGAGAATTAAACGTTTGCCAGTTTACTGCCCAGGAAACAGATGACGCGGAGTGGCCTGAAGGTGTCTACTACGAAGGAAAAAAGGATGGTGGCGTGGAAGAGGTGAACCTCTCCATGACCCTTGGACGTCTGCAGCGACAGCAGATCAAGGAGCTGTGCACAAGCTTTGCACCAATTTTCTCAGCCACTCCAGGATGGACCGAACGGGCATACCACTCCATTGACACAGGTAATGCTCACCCTATTAGAACCCCACCCTACCGGGAGTCACCTCATGCCAAAGCTGCTATACAAAGGGAGATCCAGGACATGCTACAGATGGGTATAATCCGCCCCTCTAAGAGTGCATGGGCATCTCCAGTGGTTCTAGTTCCCAAACCAGATGGGGAAATACGCTTTTGCGTGGACTACCGTAAGCTAAATGCTGTAACTCGTCCTGACAACTATCCAATGCCACGCACAGATGAGCTATTGGAGAAATTGGGACATGCCCAATTCATCTCTACTTTGGACTTAACCAAGGGGTACTGGCAAGTACCACTAGATGAACCCGCTAAGGAAAGGTCAGCCTTCGTCACCCAGGCAGGGATGTATGAATTCAATGTACTCCCTTTCGGGTTGCGAAATGCACCCGCCACCTTCCAAAGACTTGTAGATGGTCTCCTAGCAGGATTGGGAGAATCTGCAGTTGCCTACCTCGACGATGTGGCCATTTTTTCTGATTCATGGGCAGAGCACATGGAGCACCTGGAAAAAGTTTTCGAGCGCATCCAGCAGGCAGGGCTAACTGTTAAGGCTAAAAAGTGTCAAATAGGCCAAAACAGAGTGACTTACCTGGGGCACCAGGTGGGTCAAGGAACTATAAATCCCATACAGGCCAAAGTGGATGCTATCCAAAAGTGGCCGGTTCCAAAGTCTAAGAAACAGGTCCAATCCTTCTTAGGCTTGGCTGGATATTATAGGCGATTTGTACCCCACTACAGCCAAATCGCCGCCCCGCTGACAGACCTAACCAGAAAGAAACAGCCAAATGCAGTTCAGTGGACTGATGAGTGTCAAAAGGCCTTTAACCAGCTTAAGGCAACACTCATGTCTGACCCTGTGCTAAGGGCCCCAGACTTTGACAAACCGTTCCAAGTAACCACAGATGCGTCCGAGCGAGGCGTGGGAGCAGTTTTAATGCAGGAAGGACCGGATCAAGAATTCCATCCTGTCGTATTTCTCAGTAAGAAACTGTCTGAGAGGGAAAGCCATTGGTCAATCAGCGAAAAGGAATGCTATGCCATTGTGTACGCGCTGGAAAAGCTACGCCCATATGTTTGGGGACGGCGTTTCCAACTACAAACAGACCATGCTGCGCTACAGTGGCTTCATACCGCCAAGGGAAATAACAAAAAACTTCTTCGGTGGAGTTTAGCTCTCCAAGATTTTGATTTTGAAATACAACACATTTCGGGAGCTTCTAACAAAGTGGCTGATGCACTCTCCCGGGAAAGTTTCCCAGAGTTAACTGGTTAACAATTGTTTTTGGAATGAAACATATTGTTAGTTTTTATATAATCAGTAGTATGTCTAAAGGTACATGTGTCTTATTAACTCTGTTTTCTCCTAGAACTCCAGGAAGAAATCACAGCCAGTGTGGAACCGAACATCCAACACTATCTGTGATTTGGGGGGCGTGTCATAACTATAAAGGGAAGGGTAATAGCTGTCCTGTGTACAGTACTATAAATCCCTCCTGGCCAGAGACTCCAAAATCCTTTTCCCTGTAAAGGGTTAAGAAGCTCAGGTAACCTGGCTGGCATCTGACCTAAAGGACCAATAAGGGGACAAGATACTTTCAAATCTTGGGGGGGGAAGGCTTTTGTTTGTGTTCTTTTTTTGGGAGTGTGTTCGTTCTCCGGGAATGAGAGGGACCAGACATCAATCCAGGTTCTCCACATCTTTCTAAACAAGCCTCTCCTATTTCAAACTTGTAAGTAAATAGCCAGGCAAGGCGTGTTAGTTTTCCTTTGTTTTCTCAACTTGTAAATGTACCTTTTACTAGAGTGTTTCTCTTTGTTTGCTGTACTTTGAACCTGAGACTAGAGGGGAGTCCTCTGAGCTCTTTAAGTTTGATTACCCTGTAAGGTTGATTTCCATACTGATTTTACAGAGATGATTTTTACCTTTTTCTTTAATTAAAAACCTTCTTTTTAAGAACCTGATTGATTTTTTCCTTGTTTTAGATCCAAAGGGGTTTTGGATCTTGATTCACCAGGAGTTGGTGGGAGGAAGGAGGGGAATGGTTAATTTCCCCTTGTTTTAAATCCAAGGGGTTGGATTTGTTTTCACCAGGGATTTGGTGAAGGTTTTTCAAGGTTTCCCAGGGAGGGAATCCATTGAAAATGGTGGCAGCCGAACCAGAGCTAAGCTGGTAATTAAGCTTAGAAGTTTTTATGCAGGCCCCTACATTTGTACCCTAAAGTTCAAAGTAGGGATCTCAGTCCTGACACAAGTCTTTCAAGAAGTGTGGCATATCAAATTCATTAGATGGTATGGAGGACGACTACTTGTGGCAAGATGAAGAGGAAGCCAAAGCTGAGACCACACCATCTGATACGGAATTCGATCCATACGATGACTGCCTTACAAATGTATCACAAGATGTCATTGATGTACTTATGATATCAGATGACGAACAGGAGGATTTTGAAGGCTTTTAAAGGGAAACTGTCACGCCAGCAAAACCTGTAAAAATACCGTAGCTTGCAGTTATGATGGGCGTTGCTAACTCGCCAGGGACTTGCCCGGCACTTGCTCGCTCTCTCTTGTTTGTTATCTTCCTCCTATCATCATCAGTTCCAGTTTGGTTGACAGCTTAGAAAACAAACAGCATGACAGCTCCCATGGGTTTATTGTCTTATCCTTCCTTTCACCTTTAGAGTGAATTAGGAAAAGTTTAATCCACTTGCACTGTTTTATGTTTACATGTTTGATGACAAACAGCCTTATGTTTATAAGTGACAGTTTTCCTGCTAAGTACCTGCATGTCATAAGCATTTGAATTAAAATTACCATATTGAAATCAAATCTGATGTTTTTTTAATTTTTTTTTTGGTGTGCGTTGGAAGAGGGGTAGTCTTATACGGCGAGTATATCCCAAACTCTATATTTTAACTGGAAAAGTTGGGGGTCGTCTTATACGCCCAGTCGTCTTATACGCCGGAAAATACGGTATGTAAGAAAAAAAACACCCATTTTCTCAAGGGGACTTTGGTACTGCTGAAAACTTTAAAATTATTAGTAAACCTAAATAAAATTTTCTCTGTTGTTTTGACCTTTGCACTGCCTTTACTTCTGGACTTCAATGGAAATACTGTCAGAGTAGAAGCAAAGGATCAGGTGCTATGTTTTCTAAATGCCAAATCAGTGTATTCAAGAGAAAAAGACCTCCCTCCTTATTCACATATTCTCATTCTCTCTCTTTCATAGGATGCATGCCTTTTTATTAACATATGCTTTTACAACATTATACCAAATATACAGCTTATCTTTGCTGCTTAAGTATACATATATCTGAAATTAGCCCAATTTTTTGTAAAGTATTGGAAAACCTGAAGATTTAGGAATATTTTGATGTGCTGGGGCAACAGTACTCGAAAATTTTAAGCACCTGGAAAGAAGTATGTGACTATATTAAAAGTTACCTTTCCAGTACACCCTGAGGAACGCGTTTTTAATCCAGGCTTCAGGAGTCTGGCACAGTTAGACCAAATATTTCATGTGTCAAAATCTTAGGAATGCAACTGACTCTTTTTCACTGAGTGATTGAAATGGCCATAATTTCAAATGAACACACACTTGGTCCACTTATGCAATCAAAGAACAATGCATTTGCTTGGACTTTCAGAGTATGTTAAACGGTAACCACTCACTGTCCCTTGTTTTTTATGACATAGAAAGCTGTGGAACATTTATTAGAAGGTATCTGATGAATCTCTTCTGTGTTACGTATTTCATTTTAACAAGATAAATATTTTAGAAGTAGCTTTAACTGCTGCTTACGTAGATTTGAGTAAAAAGAGCAGTGTAGACATAGATGGCTGGCTGTCTCGAGGGAATGGTTACAAATTAAACAGCTGCTCATTGGTGGGCTGAATTCAGCTCAGTATCAACCGAGAATTCTCCCGGACATCTCCTACTGGATGCCTGTTGTATTATGAAACATATGAGCCCAAAGATGTGTGTCCAATGTATTAACATGACTCTGTAACTGTCCAACATTAAACAGTTTTAAACAAGGTTCAGGGTTTGGTATACAGAGACCTCAACCTGCTTAGTACCATGGCAAATACATCATTAATTTTGTTTAATCTTTTATTGAAGATATAGAAAAAAAGGGGGGGGAACAGTTAAAGTGCTTGAAGTATTAAATAAGGCTTACATTTTAACAATCCACTGTTCCCTTTCCCTTTAGCTGATTTTCAAAGGACACACCCTTTATTTGATAGTCACTTAAATTATAATAGCTATCCTTCTTGGGGAAAAGAATAGAAGTTAACTGAAATGGGCTGGAGCTATTTTTGCTCAAGTCCAATCCCACTTCCTAGAAAACAAAACAAGACAAACAGATAAGAAGGAACAAAAAAGGAATGCAAAGATAGGAAACATTCTGGTGTTGAATCTCACTTGCAACCTTGCTGCTAGAAAAGCACAGGCACAGCATATGGTCTTACCAGCCACTTTGAAACCTGGAAAAACTTGTATCGGTGTCAAGGTGCTTAGGGAATGTCTTTTTGGTCACAGGTTTCAGAGTGGTAGCCGTGTTAGTCTGTATCAGGAAAAACAACGAGGAGTCCTTGTGGCACCTTAGAGACTTAGTCACAGGCTCACCAGCAGTGTGGGCTAGCTAAGCCAGACATTTATTAGACAGAAGGAAAAAAGGAAAGGGATAGGAAAGAGAACAAAAGGTCGGGAAGAAAAAAGAAAACACAGAGATGATGACAGGACAAAGTCTCACATCTGAATTCAGCCAGAACCAGCGGAGGTGATGGTGTTATCTGTGTCCCTCTCTCTGGCCCAATCTGGTCAGGACATCTCTGAGGATCAGGACAGCAAAGACCCAATGTCATGGTGGATCCCGTGGTCCAGGAGACAAAGGTGGCAACCATGAATGTAATACTCATGGCAATGGTTGCTGGCAGACAGCTGCTTCTTAATTTCCCTCCTTCCCTCCCCCAAAAGTCTTTTCTTTTAAAAAGAAGTGATGGATGGAACAACCCATCGCCTCATTTTGTCCTCCAATTACATCTCATTTCTGAAATGCCAATTTTGGTTCATTGTTTTCTGGTCACACACTTCTCGTTTACCAGGCTTCATTTTAACACAGTCACTGAATTATATCAATAGGCCTTTTTGTTTGGACTAATTCAGTCTGTCTCTCTTTTGCACCTTTTCGCATCAACATTTATTGTTATAGGTACTGTGTATTTTTATGAACTTTCACTCACTTCCTACAACTGAGCTCACAATTTGGGTAAATTTGTAGATCCAGTTATCACAACATGCCCCACCATCAGCACTTCAGTTTGGAGAAAGAAAGCTTGAACTATTCATCTTTCCTCGTAACTATTCTCCAGCTTATTACTGACAACTCCACTATCCTTTCCATCACCCAGACTCACAGCCTCAATTGCATTTTTGTCTACATTTTCTGTCAGCATATGGTGTCTCGCTAAATTACTTCTTCCACTTCAATTTCACCAAAATTCATCCTTTATCTCCAACACTTGTCCATGCCATGCTCCACCTGGATAGCAATAGACTCCTTTCTGACCCTCCCCAGTTCTCACCTCTCCTCCATTGTTTGTCCAAAATGCCAATGCTAAATTCATCTTCCTCTTCTGTCATATCAACTCCTTTTACATAGCTTCCAGTCTCTTATCACATCAAATTCAAGTTTCGCATCCTCATCACCTTTTCTTCCGACTGCTCCATTCATATCCTCTCATTCTCTAAATCAGTGGTCTCCAAACTTTTTTGATCGTGCACGTGCACCCCATCAGTAAAAAAATTTTGAGCACGCACCCACTGCCGCGCCGGCTCTACCATTTTTTCTGAAGCGCAAAAAAAAAAAAAAAAAAAAAAAGCGCTCCTCCTGCCACGCACCCCCAAGGATCCTCTTGCGCACCCCACTTTGGAGACCACTGCTCTAAATCATGACTTCCCTGACACTGCTACCTACGACTGGAATAGTCTTCCACTTGTCTAAGAGTCTCCTCTCTACTGTCAATCAAATTTCTTCCAGGTGTCTTATGTCTGGCTGTATTAACTAATGCTGAAGCCTCATGGTATTTAACCTGTGGACCTTTAGGGTGACTTAAGACATTTGATTTAATTATAAAATTCAAAATGTATTTCCTGAGCTTCCGCAACAGACTCCAGAAAGGTCTTCTGTAATCCGGGGGGGGGGGGGAGTGGGGGCAGGCACCTCTGATGTTAGCCAGGAATGCTCTAATCAGCTGTTGTCTCTTCCCTGCTGCACCTGCTCAGAAGCTCCCTGTCAGCCTCTTCTTGCATCAAAGAGGAGCAGGGCAAGTAACACTGGTTGCTCCAATGCCTGACTTACAGGAGTGAGGCCCCAGGAAAACAGGAAGGAGCTTGACTGGCGCTGCCTAAGCCCAGGAGAGAGCCTAGCAAGGGATGACTTCCCTCTGACAGCCATACCTCTCAACCCCCACACTCTGAAATGAGGGACAATGACTCTCAAAATGAGGAAAAATGGGACACTGAGGGACATTGCCCTGCAACATTACAAGCCTGGGACCCAATCCTTCAAGGCTGTGTGCCCATGCAGAACACCCCTGTGGATCATCTGACAGGAATGAGATCTTAGCACTGCAGTGATCAGTGCCCTTTCGGGGGCTCCAGTGTCCAGGTCTCTGTCACTGGACTCTTCCCCTAGGGTTTACTGCATCCTCCATTCCTACAATCTCTGCAGAGCAATCATACCCACAGCAGACTTAGTAACTCTGTCCCTAGTCAGGGACAGGACATCTCCCCATTGCCTTGCAGACTCAAGGAAACATCTCATGTGGCTGAGCTTCAGGCACTGCACATGCACAGCCCTATCAGGCTGGGGGCTCAGACATGAGGCTGCAGAATCATCCCATCCCCCAAAAATCAGGGTCAGTCGCGGGATGCCCAGCACTATGTAGGACACTAGAGAGGTAGGCTCCCACCCAACCACCGAGGGCGACCCAGGAGAAGGAAAAAAGAGAATAGCTTGGGGGCTGCTCTAACTTGTGCATTGGCAACAGCCTTTCAGCAGCACACTCCAAACTCTCCCCCTGAATGAAGGATTGCAGGGAGGGAGGCATAGGAGCCAGCACAGCATTCTCTATTCCCCTCATGCTGGAGGAAGTCAGAGCAAGAACTTGTAGATGTTTCTGCTCCCTTTGTGCTGCCTGGGCAGCCTGGGCAGCACAAAGGGAGTGCAACAGGGCTAAGAATCAGCTCTTAAATATTTACTGTTGCCCTTTGATCTTTGGAACTAACCACTGCAAGTAAGGTCAGGAGGAAATACTGTGAAACCCACTGCCCTAGTGAAATCCACCTCAGTCCACCTCTGCTCAACATTGTGTTAAGTTTCTACCCCATGCAAATAATGGGGTCAGAATTTGGCCCTAACCATCTTTGTGGGCGGGGCTAGTGGACAGCTGCAGAGAGGCTGCTTCAAAAATAAGTGTATTAATTATTGCTTTCATTGCCTACATTCTTTAGGGTAGAGAATGTGTCTTAATCTTTAAGGCATATGTTTCTGAAGCTAGGTAAATGATAAATGGGTAAGCAATGACTGAAGGAGGAAACGTTTACACAATACCATGGAGAACTTAAGGTTTAGAGTCTGATGCTCTCTTATGTTCATACGCTTCTGATCAGTCTTATTTTTAAACAGGAAGGCATAATCTAGTGCTCTGACAAACCCAGGAATCTTGAGAGCTAATAATGGCTCTGCAACTGACTCAGATCCATGATACTCAGAACTGTGTCCTTTACAGATCTGTTTCTCAGCTTCCCCATCTCTAAAATCGGGATAAACTTGTCTACATCACAGGCATCTTCTGAGATTTAGTTAATTTTTGTAGGGCACTTAAACTTTTATTTTTAATTAGGAGTACAGCACCATATAATAAATGCACACAAATTACAGGTTCACAACTCAAGGAGTTTACAGACTAAATTTCAGATAAGATACATGGAGGTAGTATATGGGATAAAGGGGGAAAGAGGGACAAAATCAAAGTTGTTTAATTTATGCACTTTTTATAGTTATTTTGGTTGAGCAGTGCGTGCTAGCTAACCCACTTCTTTTGGTTAGCTTTCCAATGTTAAGCATAGCTGTGTGTTTTATAGAAAGTGTATATTTCCCCAATAGCCAATATATCAAGTTGGCCCTAAGCAAGATTAGTCTTTTACTTATCTTGACATTCTATGCCTTTGTCTTTAATATAGAACATTCCTTCTATAAGTGCTAAGTATGTTTTTCCTTACCACCATCTAAAATTAATTTGAAGATTCACGGTAATTTCTACTAATGCTGAATGTTTTCCTAGTTCACAATACATTATGACATAACTTTTTGAAATCTAACAGCCATGTGTCTTATTTATTGGTCTCCCTTATCTATTAATATTTTCTACCTTTTCAGCCAAAAACAACTTTGGTGATTATGTTTCATTTTCCACCTCTTGTTGGAACCTTGGGGTTCCCTTTGATCCCAAATTATCCTTAGAGGATCAATTGCAATACTTCATTTACCATCTTAGAAATGTCTTGACTTCAACATGTGCAATCCAAAATAGAACTGGAAAGGCTTGTACGTGTCTGGGTGGCCTCCAGGACCAACCACTGTAACACTCTCTTCCTTGGTATTACAGAAATGTTGATTCATATATTGCAACTGGTTCAAGATTCTGATTCCCACATTCTCAGCAACTTTAGATATAACCATATTACTTTACTTGTAAAATCTTTGCACTGATTTACGAGATTGTTGATTATTTTAGATTCTGATTATCAAAAATAAAATTCTACAGAATCTTGTCCTCTGCTTATTTCTAATTCTTAGTTACTTTCAAAAACCCAGTAACAAAAATACAGTTCCTATAGTTAGAAAACAGAGCTCATGATCTTATCTGTTAAACTAGACTGGTAACTGCTGAAGTCAAGATGATTAAAGATTAAACAGTCAATTTTTTCCTCCCCTGAAATAACTTATTTTTCAAGCTGGCATTCTATGTTAGTATAAAAGTGCAGCTAGTTAGTTTAGCTCGTCACTGAACTACTCCTAACTTGCCAGGATCCTTGACCAAATATTTCTAGCAAACACCAGGCTTACTAAATATGCCTCTTTTTACTAGAGTGAGCATAAGGCTAGGAAGCAGGAGTTCTGTTCCAACCTCTTTCATTGGCCTTAACAATTTGCTGCATTTCACTACCCTAATTGTTCAACATTACATCAATCGCCCCTAGGAGGTAGATAAATATCACTACACCCATATTGTAGATTAGGTTCGTTCTCTGAACACAGATGGCACAGTTCTGCCAATGGGATTGATCAGAGTTGCACCTACATATCAATGATAGAAATGGTCTCAGAATTCAGAACTCTTAAAGTGGCTGTCAAAACTCACTGCAGCAATAGGCAAAGCAATTGTTATAACATCTAAAAAACTAGCACTACCCATCTCTCATTTTTCAAAATGGACAAATTTATGTATGTAGCAATGTACAAAAGCCTCTATAAAGTAAAACAAAACTGACAGCTCAGACCTAAATACTGATTTTAGCAAAGTCTGAAGCACAATTTATATAAATACTTCGTCCATAAAACATCTGCATAGGATAAACATAACAGTCCTATAAGAAAAAATTAATATTATTGTTCCAATTTTATTAATCACATCAGAAAAATGTAATGAATTAATAAAATATGTAATTAGTCTTTATTCATTTTTTTAATATTTCTTCTGACCAAAGTGCAAGAAAGCTCAATATATAATTTCCCATTTTATTTCTGCTAAACAATTGTACTGCTTAGTAATTCACTTAAGATACATCATGTTTAACTTCTCAAAGCTAAGTGTTGTCATTATATATTAAACTTTACAAGTCTCCTGAATAGGATATTCTTTCAATCCTAAGGATAAATGTATTAAAATTATAAACTAATGAAGATTCAAATCACCAGGCATGTAGAGGTGTTTGTATTATAGCAAAGCAACACAACCAAGAGAACACTAATCATATTATATGTACATAAACACACACACACACACACACACACTATACATATATCTCACAGTTAAACAGAGCTGATCAAGCAGGGCCCCTGTTATTCTGATTTTACTATTGTTCAAAATACATCCAGTTTTGTGATTAGAATTCTTAATCCCAAACCATCACATTCTAGAGAAGGTTCATGATTCCAAACAGTCTCCATTAAATGTTGTTGCACTACTTGACTTCTCTGTTGTATCCTTCTCCGACATCTTTGTGGTATGGAGCTTAAAAACTAATGTGACATGGACCAAATGCTACATTTTATTTAAAAGCAACGTTTGCCCAATAATTCAAAAAAACCGTTAGGTTATTCCTATTATTTTTTTAAACAAGTCTTTTGAACTCCTGTCCTGAAAAGTCCTTTCCAAATGGATAACATCTCCTATTAATTATTATCAATCTTATAATCTACACTTCCTCTGCAAGATGCTTGAGCAAATTGCTTTTACTCAATTAGGGAAGAAAAATGTTAAATCTTGCAAGACTAGATTACTTTTATTCAGAAGCCAAAGCTCTGTTAGCTTATGTAGTTAAAGGCCTATGACAATTCTATTAAAAATCCCGGCTTAAAAAAAATTTTAATGTCCACTTTTCAAATTCCAAAGGAAACTTGGAATGCAACTTATTCTATTTTCTTTAATGTAGGATGGGAAAGTTCCTAGTGGATCACATATTTTAAAGCATATATATATTGTATTACACAAAAGCGAAGGTTATTTCTGTAACTGGAGCTTCTTCAAGATGTGTTTATTTCACACGTGGGTGTGCATGCATACCATGCACCTGAATCTGGAAGTTTTTTTCCAAGCAACGTCCGTGGATCGACACGTGCGCGGTACGTCTTCTCATGCTCCTGACCAAGGGTACAAGGAGCAGTGTGGGGTCGACCCCATTCCAGTTCTTCCTCTTGCCGCAGTGCGGTCAAGTCCGAAGCAGAGGGGAAGGAGGACAGATAGTGACCACACATCTCGAAAAAACTTCAGTTACATAAGTAACCTCCTCATGTTCAGCAGATTATTCTCCATCACCCCAAAAAAATTTCAAAGTCACTGCTTCCAAGGATAAAAGTTCCCCATAACATAAGTAGGGCATACATTCCTTGTTCCTAGATGTATACTTTTATATTTAATCATATTAAAACGCATACTGTTTGCTTGCGACCAGTTTACCAAGTGATCTAGATTGCTCTGAAACAGTGACCTGTCCTTTTAATTATTTACCACTGCCCCAATTTGTGTGTCATCTTCAATCTTTAGAGATGATTTATTGTTCTCTTCCAGGTCATGGATAAAAATATTAAATAGCATAGGGCCAAAAACCAATCTAGGGGGGAATCACACTGAAACACACCCACTTGATGATTCCCTATTTACATTTAATCCACTTAATGTGTTCCATGTTAATTTTATATAGTTTTAGCTTTTTATCAAAATGTCATCTGGTACCAAGTCAAACGCCTTAAAGAACTATAAGTATATTACGTCAGCAACATTACCTTTATCATCCAAATTTATAAAGTCATCAAAAAATATACCAAATATACCAAATAGACAGGACCTATTTTCCATAAACCCATGATGATTTGCATTAATTACAATACACTAATTTAATTCTTTATTAGTTGAGTCCCATATCAGCCACTTCATTTTTTGCCAGGGACTGATGTCAGGCTGACAGGCCTATAACTATCCAGGTCATCCCTTTTATCCTTTTTAAAAACTGGCACAACGTTAGCTTCCTTCCAGTCCTCTGGAACTTTCCCTGTGCTCCAAAATTTAGCTCCTCAGCTAGTGCTTTTAAAACTCTAGGAAGCACGTTATCTGGACCAGCTGATTTTAAAATGTCTAACATTAGTAGTTTCTTTTTATCATCTTCCAGAGATACTAGAGGAATGAAAAGTGTTATTACCATATGATGAGACTGCATCATCTGTGTTTCCCCAAATACAGAATAGAAATATTTATTGAACACTTCTGCCTTTTCTGCATTATGATTCATAATTCTTTCATTTCAATCTAGTAATGGACCAATACCATCATCAGGATTCATTTTGTTCCTAACAAATTTAAAAAACTCCTTTTACTTTCTTGTCAATTTTCTACATTTCCTATATTCTGATTAATATCCATTTCTATCAACTTCCCTTTTCTTATGCACACATCCACACTAATTACAGCTGCCTTCACTTCCCCTTTAAAACAAGTCAGTTTTCTAACCAGCACGGCCTTAGTGAACAAAGATGCCACACTTTGTTCCAGTTATAGGCCAATTTCACTTGTTAACAGTGATGTCAAAATATTGGCATATTGGCAAAAGTTTTGGCAAGGAGACTAGAGAAATTATGGGATCTATCATACACCCAAAAGAAGTTGGGTTTGTCAGAGGTCATTATGGCTCTGATAAGCTTTCACTGCCATATCAATATTTTGTCAAATATGATGAACCCCAGTCATTCTAGCCTTAAACACAGAAAAGGATTTTGAAAGGGTGTGCTGGAGATTGGTCCAAATCCAAATATTGTGGTGTATAAAACCTATGTTTAGTTTCTGGATCCAACTGTTATCTTCTAGCCCAGCCTCTCACATCACGACCAACAATGTGGTCTCGGATAACCAAGTCTTCGGGGACACAGTCGTCGCTGCATGGAAGTCTGGGCTATCCTAGCTACGAGTTACCAGTTACATCCTCAGTTTTGTGGACAATTGCCTATACAGGGCAACCCGGATTTACAAATTAGGAACAAACCTATCATTTGGAAGGAATGGCGGAGTAGGGGTATCATACAGACTTTCCAATTAATCAATAGTGAGGGCTTTGTCCCTTTTCTAATGCCAAAGCAGTACTATGAACTGCCACCCTCAGCTGAGTGGCAGCACTTACAACGAAGACATTTATTACTACATCAATTTGACATGGACACATAGGATTGCCAGAGGCCCCAGAACTACTGAGGAACTTTAGAAATATTTCATAAACTCTTCAGGCCCGGGCTCTACATGTATGATTTACTAATGAAGAGGAACTCCACTAGTTTAGAGTTCTTTGTGAAAGCATTAGAAGAGGATTTACCACTACTCTTAAAAGCATTTCAATGGTAGAACATACGATGTTATGTTTAAAATGCTGCTTTGAATCAGACTACGCTTGATAAAACAAAAGATTTTATTTAAAGTGGACTGCACACTACAGATGTTGAACAAGATAAAAGTCTTATCTTCTGATGTTTGTGGGTGCTGTAATAAAATAAAGCTATGCTATGGGCCTGCCCAACAGTCAGGCAGCTTTGGAAAGAGGTGACAAGCGTTAAAATGGTGCTTGACTTCAGCAGCCAGGCTGATGCTGAAAATTATATTTTAGGATATTTACCTGCTAAGCTGGGTTTAACTCCACCACAGAGACTTTGGTTCTTGAGGGATGCAATGATCATCAAGTGATTTTACAAATATGTAAGAAAGCAGTGGTTTTCAGACCAGTCTGAATGAGCAGCCAAAGAAAGAATAACTTACTGCAGCTGAGATCAATTATATGAATTCAAAGATATATGGCCCCCATTTCTAGATACATTTGGATGAAAAAAAACCAACATTCAGACTGCTTGAAGAATGTCAGACGTTAATTCTTTTTTCTTCCTATGATGAATGTCTTCTCCTATTTTATTACTGTAAGTCACCACCACCACATGTTATGTCTACATAGCTTTGTCTTGTATTTGTACACTTTTGACAAGTTGTAAAACTAATTTTATTGGAGATCCTGCAAGTTTACAGTATTCAGGAACATATACAAGCTGTAAATCCTAAATCAATTTAAAAAAAAATCAACCAAAAAAGAAAAAACAAAGCTGAATATTGCTTGAGGAATATCAACATCATTCTGAGCAGTAGGATCATGAGACATTTAAAAGTAAAATTACTATAACATTTACTTTGCAATGCACCATTTAAATAAACTGAACACATATCATTGATTTTAATGGAATTTTACAGAGAGTATAGATTATACAGCAATTTTAATATAGAGATTACCATGTGGTAAAATATGTGTATTCAGGCATAGCACATAATATAAATCAATTAACTAAAAATACAATTTAAATGCAAGGGAATTTGAGGGACTATCCTCTAATCCACAAAATCAAACACAAAGTTCTTTACATGTCTTTACAATTAAATTGCTGTTGATATGGTACATAGGATGAGCGACTGTCTTAGGGCTTAGAAGAGAACCTAAGCACCGTATAGTGAATTACATTTCAATCTTCACTCTGAAATTATTTGCTTTTAAAAAGGAATTGTCAAACTTTTGGCATTAAGATAATTTTAGTTATCTGAAAATAAAAAAAATTCAAGGTTTAAAAAGACAATTAACTTAAATTATTGAAATTAATTTACAATATGTACTTCCAATGCCATATATAATTTTATTCTTGGAAGAAAGGATTACTTACCAAATTAGCCATGTAGATTGTAAGTAGACCTCTCCTATAAACAGAAATGATCAGATTAGTGCATAAGACACCTCAATATTAATCACCCCTCACGCTGAAACAAATTACAGTTTAATATCACAACGTAACAAACACAGAAAGCTTTCGTAGGGTCTCTAGAAGATAGCGTTGGTTTACTTATGTAGGTTTCAAGCATTATCCATGACAGAAAAAATACAAGCGTCTCCACAGAAACCATGGGAGAAACCATGCCAGTAACACTGTGCTCAAAAACATTGCTCCAAAGCAGTTCAGTGATAATTGCTTCTAATTCTTAGACAGAAGCTTGGCAGACTGGATTTATAATTCCATAGCATCAAAGACCATGCTACAAACTCCAACTTATCCCACTACTACTTTGGGGAACATCTTTGCCACAGAAGATAAGCTTCTCTCCCCTTTGGACAATTTAAATGACTAGTTTTGTTACAGCTCCAGAAATTGTTTCAGAGTTGTCTCATTCCACTGAAAAACAGTACTGTAAGAGGCGCAGCTGAGGTGTTCCCACCTCTTGCCTTTAGCCTTCACTGTGTTGAGACGCACATGGCAGCCAGACACTGTTACAGAGGTTGCCCTAAAGCACAAAACAAATGGAAAAGGCAGGGGAAGTAGCACTAGACAGCAGAAAAATCCTAGCTGGCAATTGGTCATTATCCTGCCTGGCAGAGCAAATGAGGAGGAACCCAGACCTTGCAAAATTGCAAACTGAGCCACATAATATTTTGTAAGAGAATAAACTATACAAACTTGTATTCTGCTCTTCCCTCTGCTGGGCCCCAAATGACAAAATAAATGCTTTTGGAACATTATCCTGGTGTGGTTTGGTATTTAAGACAAGCATAAAAGAACCCATCAAAACAACTTTACATATCTCATTTTTATAAACAGATTATATATAAGGTTACATACATACACGTATTGAGGATGACTGTGTGTATACACACCTTACGTGCTGATATCCATGTGATAATCAAAGAGCTGTGTGATCATTCTCACAATTATATGATAAACTCTATCAATACTTCTACATCAACTTTTTAAAAAATCATTTCTGATATGCACAAATTTAGATTGTTCATTTCTTATGCTATATATAACCCTTATAGGAAAGTGTGCCTCAACCACTTCATAAATGCAATGGCAACTGAAAACTATTAAACAATAGAATCGTAGCGTATCATCAATGAGTACTCAAGAACATATCTGTTTTAATATATTGTATTCACCATAATGAATCCTTATCATTTAGGCACCCGCATTCTTTCTACAAAATACATATTTAAAAAAATAAATGGGTAAGCTTGGTGATTTCTTATTAACAGAGATCCCCAATTTGGATAACTGCTACCGTAATTTTCTCAAAAACAAAGTATGATTATCCAGATCAAAGCCTTTCTGAGAAATGAAAAAGATTTACTGCCATTTTATTTCCTGGGAATTATGCTGATTTTAGAAGTTCCTCTTTCTTCACTCAATAATATAGAAATAAAACAAGCTCACGGAAAACAAGGTTAACTTCATGGTATGCAGCACCTGAGTAAACAAGGTTTTCTATCTCGTAGAACAGGTTTTTAATACCCTTTAAACAATTCTGTATCTGAAACCATTTATATCCACATTTGTAAAATTATTATTGCGAAATGACAGTTGTCTATCCAACATCAACAACAAATATGACTCCCATCCTCAAAACAAACTACTGGCACCAATCTTGTAGTTTCGGCACTGGACGGGGAGCCAGAAGAAACTCTTCCATTGACTGGACAAAAAAAATAGGCAAGCCACTTAGCCTCTCTCTGTCTTCATAGATTCATATATTCCAAGACCAGAAAGCGCCATTGTGATCATCTAGTCTGACGTCTGTGTAACACAGGCCACAGAACTTCCCCAAAATAACTCCTAGAGAATTTCTTTTACCAATCCAATCCTGATTTTAAAATTATCAGTCACGGAAAATAGACCACAATCCTTGGTAAAACTGTTCAAATAATTAATTACTGTCACCACTAAAAAATTATGCCTTATTTCCAATCTGAATTTGTGCAGCTTTAAATTCCAGCCATTGATCATGTTATAGACTGAAGAACCCATTATTGAATATTTGTTCCCCTTGTAGATACTTAGACTGTAATCAAGTCACCCCTTAACATTCTCTTTAATAAACTAAACAGATTGAGCTCCTTGAGTCTATCACTATAAAGTATATTTTCTAACCCTTTAGTCATTCTCGTGGCTCTTCTCTGAACCCTCTCCAATTTATCAACACCTTTCTTGAATTGTGGGCATCACAACTGGACACAGTATTCCAGCAGCAATCGCATCAGTGCCAAATACAACAGTCATATACCCTCTCTATCCCTACTTGAGATTCTCCTGTTCATGCATCCAAGGATTGCATTAGCTCTTTCTGGCCATAGCATCACACCGGGAGCTTGTGTTCAGCTGATTATCAACCACCACCACCCCCAAATCTTTTTCAAAGTCACTGTTTCCTAGGATACAGTCCTCCATTCTGTAAGTATGGCCTACATTCTTTGTTCCTAGATATATATTTTACATTTAATCATATTAAAACAGTTTGCTTGTGTCCAATTTATCAAGTGATCCAGATTGTCCTCTTCAATATTTACCATTCCTGCAACTTTTCCATCATCTGCAATTATCAGTAAAACTTTTACATTTTCTTTCAGGTGACTGATAAAAAGGTGAACAGTGTAGGGCCAAGAATCATTCTCTACAGGGCCCCACTGGAAACAAAGCTACTCAATGATGAATCCTCATGTACAATTACATTTTGAGACCTATCTGTTAGCCAGTTTTTAATCCATTTGTGTGCCATGCTAATTTTAGGTCATTCTACTTTTAATCAAAATGTTATGCAGTACCAAGTGAAACACCTTACAGAATTCTAAATGTATTATGTCAACACTATTACCTTTACCAACCAAATTTATAATAATTACATTACCCTCCTTTAATACTTTATTAATCTAGTCTTGTGTCAGCCACTCCATTACTTTACCAGACTGATCAGCCTATAATTTTCGAGGTTATCCCATTATCCTTTTTAAAAACTGGCACTTTTTCCAGTCTTCTGGAACCTTCCCAATATTCCAAGGTGTATTGAAAATAAACATTAACGCTCAGCACACTCCTCTTTTAAAATTCTTAGATGCAAGTTATCTGGACCTGCTGATTTTAAAATGTCTAACTTTAGTAGCTTTTTAACATTCTCCAGATACCAGGGGAATGGAAAGAGTAATAACCATATGACGACAGTCCAAAATCTGTTTTTTCCCTGACTACTAAACAAAAATACTTAAACACTTCTGCCTCTTCTGCATTCTTATTGATAATTCTACCATTTGCATCTAGTAATGGGCCAATACCAACATCAGGATTATTTTTGTTCCTAATATATTTTTGAAACATCTTATTGCACTGAAGTCTGCTGGCCATACATTTCTCATTGTGTCCCTTTGCTTGGCATCTCAGAGACTTGGTAAGATAATATGCATGACTGGAATATTGGTATAGAAGGGTACAGCTTGCTCAGAAAGGAAAGGCAGGGGGAAAAGGGAGGAGGTGTCGCCTCATATATAAAAAATGTATACATTGACTGAAGTTGAGAAGGACATGGGAGACAGACTTGTTGAAAGTTTCTGGGAAAGGACAAAAGGGGTAAAAAACAAGGGTTATGGCATGGGAGGGGTCTACTAGAGACCACCTAACCAGGAAGAAGAGATAGATGAGGGTTTTTTTAAACAACTAACAAAATCATCCAAAGCACAGGATTTGGTGGTGATGCGGGACTTCAACTACCCACACATATATTGAGAAAATAATACAGCAGGGCACAGATTAGCCAACAAGTTCTTGGAACATATTGGAGACAATTTTTTAGTTCAGAAAGTGGAGAAAGCTAGTAGGAGAGAGGCTGTTCTAGATTTGATTTTGACAAATAGGGAGGAACTGGTTGAGAATTTGAAAGTGGAAGGCAGCTTAGTTGAAAATGATGATGTAATGGTAGAGTCTAAGGAATGACAGGAGGGAAAACAGCACAATAAAGATAATGGATTTCAAGAAGGCAGACCTTAGCAAACTCTGGGAGTTGGTAGGTAAGATCCCATGGGAAGCAAGTCTTAGGGGAAAAACAGCTCAAGAGAGTTGGCAATTTTTCAAAGAGACATTATTAAAGGCACAAGAGCAAACTATCCCACTTTGTAGGAAAGAGAGGAAGGAGGAGACCACCCTGGTTTAACCAGGAGATCTTCAATGATCTGAAACTCAAAAAAGAGTCATACAAGAAGTGAAAACTCGGTCAAATTACAAAGGATGAATATAAACAAATAAAACAAGTATTTAGGGACAAAATTAGAAAGGCCAAGGCACAAAATGAGATTAAGCTAGCTAGAGACAAAGGGTAACAAGAAAAAACATTCTACAAATACATTAGAAGCAAGACGAAGACCAAAGACAGGGTAGGTCTGTTACTCAATGGAGAGCGGGGGAGAACAGAAAATGTGGAAATGACAGAAACGCTAAATGACTTTTGTGTTTCAATTTTCTCCAAAAAGGATAGTAGTGATTGGATGTCTAACATAGTGAATACCAGTGAAAATAAGATAGGATCAGAAGCTAAAATAGGAAAAGAACAAATTAAAATTACCTAGAAAAGTCAGATGTCTTCAAGTCACCAGAGCCTGATGAAATACATCTTAGAATACTCAAGGAGCTGACTGAGGAGATATCTGAGCCATTGGTGATTATCTTCGAAAAGTCATGGAAGAAAGGAGAGATTCCAGAGGACTGGAAAAGGGCAAATATAGTGCCATCTATAAAAAGGGAAACAAGGAAAACCTGGGGAATTACAGACCAGTCAGCTTAATTTCATTAGCCGGAAAGATAATTGCACAAATAATTAAGCAATCAATTTGCGAACACCTAGAGCAGGGGTGGGCAAACGTTTTGGCCCACGGGCCACATCTGGGTATAGAAATTGTATGGCGGGCCACGAATGCTCACAAAATTGGGGTTGCGGGTGTGGGAGGGGGTGAGGGCTCTGGCTGGGGGTGTGGGCTCTGGGGTGGGGCTGGGGATGAGAGGTTTGAGGTGTAGAAGGGTGCTCCAGGCTGGGACCGATGGGTTCAGAGGGCAGGAAGGTGATCAGGGCTGGGGTAGGGGGTTGGCTCAGGGATACAGCTTCCAGGCGACACTTACCTTAAGAGGCTCCCAGAAGCAGAGGCATGTCCCCCCTCTGGCTCCTATGCAAAGGCACGGCCAGGCGGCTCTGCTGCGCGCTGCTCCGTCTGAAGGCGCTGACCCTGCAGCTCCCATTGGCCGCGGTTCCTGGCCAATGGCAGCTGTGGAGTTGGCGCCTGGGGCAGCATGCGGAGCCCCCTGGCTGCCCCTACATGTAGGAGCCGAAGGGGGGACATGCTGCTGCTTCCAGGAGCCATGCAGAGCAGCCCCCAATCCTATTCCCTGGCTGGAGTGCCAGAGCAGGGCAAGCGCCAGACCCCGCTCCCCAACTGGAGCTAGAGGGCTGGATTAAAACATCTGGTGGACCGCATCTGGGTGGGCCGTAGTTTGCCCACCCCTGACCTAGAGGATAGTAAGGTGATACGTAACAGTCAGCATAGATTTGTCAAGAACAAATCATGTCAGATCAACCTAATAGCTTTCTTTGATGGGGTAACAAGCCCCGGATGGGGGAGAAAGCGGTAGATGTGGTATATCTTGAGTTTATGTTTTTGATAATGTCTCGCATGGCCTTCTCATAAACAAACTAGGGCAATACAATGGAACTACTAAAAAGTAGGTGTATAACTGGTTGGAAAACGGTTCCCAGAGAGTAGTTATCAGTGGTTCACAGTCAACCTGGAAGGGCATACTGACTGGGATCATTCAGGGATTGGTTTTGGGTCCAGTTCTTCATCAGTAATTTAGATAATGGCATAGAGACTACATTTATAAAGTCTGCGGATGATACCAAGCTGGCAGGGGTTGCAAGTGCTTTGGAGGATAGGATTAAAATTCAAAATAATCTGGACAAACTGGAGAAATGGCCTGAAGTAAATAGGATGAAATTCAATAAGGACAAATGTGAAGTACTCCGCTTAGGAAGGAACAATCAGTTGCATACTTACAAAATAGGAAATAAGTGTCTAGGATGGAGTACTGCAGAAAGGAATCTGGCGGTTATAGTGAATCACAAGCTAAAGATGAGTCAATAGTTAAACACTCTTGCAACAACAACAACAACAACAAAAAGCAAACATCATTCTGGGATGTATTAACAGAAGTGCTGTAAGCAAGACACGAGAAGTAATTCTTCTGCTCTACTCCATGCTGATTAGGCCTCAACTGGAGTACTGTGTCCAATTCTCGGTGCTAATTTCAGGAAAGATGTGGACAAATTGGGGAAAGTCCAGAGAAGAGCAGCAAAAATGATTAAAGGTCTAGAAAACATGACCTATGAGGGAAGATTGAAAAAAGTAGGTTTGTTTAGTCTGGAGAAGAGAAGACTGAGAGGGGACATGATAACAGTTTTCAAGTACATAAAAGTTGTTATAAACAGGGGGATGAAAAATTGTTCTCCTTAGCCTCTGTAGATAGGACAAGAAGCAAAGGGGCTTACATTATATATGGAGATATACCTATCTCATAGAACTGGAAGGGACCTCGAAAGGTCACGGAGTCAAGTCCAGCCCCCTGCCTTCACTAGCAGGACCAAGTACTGATTTTGCGAAAGATCCCTAAGTGGCCCCCTCAAGGATTGAACTCACAAACCTGGGATAGCAGGCCAATGCTCAAACCACTGAGCTATCCCACCCCCCTAAATTACAGCAAGGGTGATTTAGGTTGGACATTAGGAAAAATTTCCTGTCTGGGTGCTAAAGCACTGGAATAATTTGCCAAGGGAGGATGTGGAATCTCCATCATTGGCGATTTTTAAGAGAATGTTAGACAAACACCTGTCAGGAATGGTCTAGATATTACTTAGTCCTGCCATGAGTGCAGGGGACTAGACTAGATGACTACTCAAGGTCCACTGCAGTTCTAGGATTCCCTTATGAATTTTCTACAATTTCTAGCTTCTGATTTATATTCATTACTATAAACTTTCCCCTTCTTCCATTTATTTATATATGTATTTTATAGTTGCCTTCACTTCCCCTCTAAACCAGATCTGTTTTTTAACCAGCACAGGGTTCCTCCTCAATTGTGACTTTTGGGGAATATAATACATTAAATAATTCCCAATTTGTATTCACTTTTTTCTGATTAAATTCTTCCTCTCAGCTGATTTGACTCATAATTGTTTTCTGCTTGTAAAATTGGCCCTTTTAAAGCACTATTTATATTTTATTGGTTTAGAGTTTATTTTCCTTCCACATTATAAATTTGATAAAGTCATGATCACGCGTACCTAACCTACCATTAATTTTTTTTTTTGTAATCAGTTCCACTTTATCTGTCTACTAAAGAATTCCCCAGTGTTGGATGCAACACTTTTTGAGTTAAGAAACGGTCATCTATAATGTTTTGAAATTCCAAGGGTGTTTTAGTATTGGCAGCATGCATCTTCCAGCATATGTCACTCAAAGTGAAGTCCCTCATGACTATGCAGCTTTTTTCCCCTACACATTATAGGTTGGTATGTAAAGAGCTGGTAATCCTGTTCCCTAGTGTGATTTCGTGTAGCAGACACCAACTAATATCCGATCTTTTGTTTTATCTGTTAGGACATTGATCCATAAGCACTCAAGATCATTTTCTTCTAAGTTATCAGTGATTCAGAAACAGGTAATGCCATTTCTGACTAAGTGTCACTCCTCCTCCCTACTCAATCCTTCCTAAATAGGTTATAATTAGGGTTGTAAAGCAATTTAAAAAAATAATCGCGATTAATCGCACTGTTAAACAATAATAGAATACCATTTATTTAAATATTTTTGGGTGTTTTCGACATTTTCAAATATATTGATTTCAATTATAACAAAAGACAAAGTGTACAGTTCACACATTATATATATATATATCATACTTTATATTTATTTTTATTACAAATATTTGCACCGTAAAAAAACAAAAGAAAGTGTTTTTCAATTCACCTAATACAAGTACAGTAGTGCAATCTCTATCATGAAAGTTGAACTTACAAATGTAGAATTATGTATACAAGATAACTGCATTCAAAAATAAAAATGTAAAACTTTAGAGCCTACAAGTCCACTCAGTCCTATTTCTTGTTCAGCCAATCACTCAGACAAACAAGTTTGTTTACATTTGCAGGAGATAATGCTTCCCGCTTCTTGTTCACGTTATCTGAAAGTGAGAATAGGTGTTCTCATGGCACTATCGTAGCCGGCGTTGCAAGATATTGACATGCCGGATGCGCTAAAGATTCATATGTCCCTTCATGCTTCAACCACCATTCCAGAGGACATGCGTCCATGCTGATGACAGGTTCTGCTCAATAACAATCCAAAGCAGTGTGGACCGACGCATGTTCATTTTCATCATCTGAGTCAGATGCCAACAGCAGAAGGTTGATTTTATTTTTGCCGTGGTTTGGGTTCTGTAGTTTCCACATCGGAGTGTTGCTCTTTTAAGACTTCTGAAAGCATGTTCCAAACCTCTTCCCTCTTATTTTGGAAGGCACTTCAGATTCCACTGGTCTACAATTTTTGAGAAGTCGTCTGCTTCAGAGATAAAATGTGCTATTTATTATGTATTTTGATGTGCTGAATTCAAATATGACAATTAAAACAACTGATTGGCTACTGTTTCTAAGATATTTAAGTTTTTACATTTTATGTCTATGTATATTGTGTAGATAGTAGAGTTTTAATCATAAATTGTAAACCTAGGTCTTTTCATGTGTTTATATAGTTGCTTTACATGATAATATTTTACCTGTCCTGTTTATGTAACACTTTAAAAATCAACAAAAGGGTTATATAAATAAAATTTATTATGAAACAAAAGGCAAAAAACTATTCTGTACATAGTTTAGTCCTATTCAGTGTCTACTCGGCGCTTCTTGGCTTGTCTCTTGTATTCATTAAACGGAGCATCTCTTGTCACTGTCCAGCAATAGTCTGCAAGCATTGATGGGCTCCATTTACCCTGATAGCATTTCTCCATTGTTGCAATGTCCTGGTGAAATCGCTCGCCGTGCTAGTCGCTCACTGCTCCGCAGTTCGGTGGAAAATATCTAGATGAGAGTGCAAAAAATGTATCTTTAGTGACATGTTGCAACCAAGGCTTTTGTATGCCTTGAGGAGGTTTTCCACCAACAACCTGTAGTTGTCTGCCTTGTTGTTTCCAAGAACATTTATTGCCACTAACTGGAAGGCTTTCCATGCCGTCTTTTCCTTGCCACGCAGTGCATGGTCAAATGCATCATCTCGAAGAAGTTCACGAATCTGAGGACCAACAAAGACACCTTCCTTTATCTTAGTTTCACTTAACCTTGGAAATTTTCCACAGAGGTACTTGAAAGCTGCTTGTGTTTTGTCAATGGCCTTGACAAAGTTCTTCATCAGACTCAGCTTGATGTGTAAGGGTGGTAACAAAATCTTCCTTGATTCAACAAGTGGTGGAGGCTGAACACTTTTCCTCCCAGGCTCCAATGACTATCGGAGTGGCCAATCTTCCTTGATGTAGTGGGAATCTCTTGCACGACTAGCCCATTCGCAGAGAAAACAGCAGTACTTTGTGTATCCAGTCTGTAGACCAAGCAAGAGAGCAACAACCTTCAAATCGCCACAAAGCTGCCACTGATGTTGGCCATAGTTTATGCACCTCAAAAGTTGTTTCATGTTGTCATAGGTTTCCTTCATATGGACTGCATGACCAACTGGAATTGATGGCAAAACATTGCCATTATGCAGTAAAACAGCTTTAACACTCGTCTTCGATGAATTAGATTACGAAGGATGAATATAGGCAAACAACACAGGAATGCAGGGGCAAGATTAGAAAGGCAAAGGCACAAAATGAGCTCAAACTAGCTACGGGAATAAAGGGAAACAAGAAGACTTTTTATCAATACATTAGAAGCAAGAGGAAGACCAAAGACAGGGTAGGCCCACTGCTTAGTGAAGAGGGAGAAACAGTAACAGGAAACTAGGAAATGGCAGAGATGCTTAATGACTTCTTTATTTCGGTCTTCACCGAGAAGTCTGAAGGAATGCCTAACATAGTGAATGCTAATGGGAAGGGGGTAGGTTTAGCAGATAAAATAAAAAAAGAACAAGTTAAAAATCACTTAGAAAAGTTAGATGCATGCAAGTCACCAGGGCCTGATGAAATGCATCCTAGAATACTCAAGGAGCTAATAGAGGAGGTATGTGAGCCTCTAGCTATTATCTTTGGAAAATCATGGGAGACGGGAGAGATTCCAGAAGACTGGAAAAGGGCAAATATAGTGCCCATTTATAAAAAGGGAAATAAAAACAATCCAGGAAACTACAGACCAGTTAGTTTAACTTCTGTGCCAGGAAGATAATGGAGCAAGTAATTAAGGAAATCATCTGCAAACACTTGGAAGGTGGTAAGGCGATAGGGAACAGCCAGCATGGATTTGTGAAGAACAAATCATGTCAAACCAATCTGATAGCTTTCTTTGATAGGATAACGAGCCTTGTGGATAAGGGTGAAGCTGTGGATGTGGTATACCTAGACTTTAGTAAGGCATTTGATACAGTCTCGCATGATATTCTTATCGATAAACTAGGCAAATACAATTTAGATGGGGCTACTATAAGGTGGGTGCATAACTGGCTGGATAACCGTACTCAGAGAGTTGTTATTAATGGTTCCCAATCCTGCTGGAAAGGCATAACGAGTGGGGTACCGCAGGGGTCTGTTTTGGGACCGGCGCTGTTCAATATCTTCATCAACGACTTAGATATTGGCATAGAAAGTACGCTTATTAAGTTTGCAGATGATACCAAACTGGGAGGGATTGCAACTGCTTTGGAGGACAGGGTCATAATTCAAAATGATCTCGACAAATTGGAGAAATGGTCTGAGTTAAACAGGATGAAGTTTAACAAAGACAAATGCAAAGTGCTCCACTTAGGAAGGAAAAATCAGTTTCACACATACAGACTGGGAAGAGACTGTCCAGGAAGGAGTACGGCAGAAAGGGATCTAGGGGTTATAGTGGACCACAAGCTAAATATGAGTCAACAGTGTTATGCTGTTGCAAAAAAAGCAAACATGATTCTGGGATGTATTAACAGGTGTGTTGTGAGCAAGACACGAGAAGTCATTCTTCCACTCTACTCTGCTCTGGTTAGGCCTCAGCTGGAGTATTGTGTCCAGTTCTGGGCACCACATTTTAAAAAAGATGTGGAGAAATTGGAAAGGGTCCAGAGAAGAGCAACAAAAATGATTAAAGGTCTTGAGAACATGACCTATGAAGGAAGGCTGAAAGAATTGAGTTTGTTTAGTTTGGAAAAGAGAAGACTGAGAGGGGACATGATAGCAGTTTTCAGGTATTTAAAAGGGTGTCATAAGGAGGAGGGAGAAAACTTGTTCACCTTAGCCTCTAAGGATAGAACCAGAATCAATGGGTTTAAACTGCAGCAAGGGAGGTCTAGGTTGGACATTAGGAAAAAGTTCCTAACTGTCAGGGTGGTTAAACACTGGAATAAATTGCCTAGGGAGGTTGTGGAATCTCCATCTCTGGAGATATTTAAGAGTAGGTTAGATAAACGTCTATCAGGGATGGTCTAGACGGTATTTGGTCCTGCCATGCGGGCAGGGGACTGGACTCGATGACCTCTCGAGGTCCCTTCCAGTCCTAGAATCTATGAATCTATGAAAACAATTGCTGGTATGATCTGTTGGCTCTCTCCAAATCATTGGCACTGCAAAAGGCATAGATTTCCTTTTCCTGTTCAACCACTGGCAAAGATTTGTTGCACAAGTGTTGCAGCATATGTGTGGGGCCCACCTCTTGTCCTGATCTCCAATTTTGCATGCAAAATAAAGGTGATAGGCTTTCTTAACCATAGTGGTTAGACTGCGCTTTTGTGATGCAAAAGTCACTTCACCACAAACGTAGCAGAAGTTATCTGCACTGTTCACACAAGTACGAGGCATCTCTTCTCACTTTGGCTAAACAGAAATGTGTCTCTTTGCAAAATCAAACACTGACAAATAAGAGAGCACGACACTGTATGATTTCTAGAGCTGATATAGGGCAATTTGTTCAGCACAGCGATGTAAGCTTCGTTATGATTGCATCATCCATGACTTCTAGGAATAACATGATGCAATTCATATCATGGATGAGGCAATACCAGCTTCAGATTGCATCATTCATTGTTTTGCCTAAAAAGCAAGTACTATCCAATCCCAGTCATAGATTTATTCATAGATCCAGTCAAAGATGTATTTTAGTCATTTCTGGTTTAAATTGAGATCCCTTCCCTTTATAACTCACTTATCCTCTGCCATTCCCAAGTCAAGGGTCGTATATACTGACCCAATAGCATATCTTGAAAACTAGAGCCAATCAACATTTTCCTTCTCAGTGACCCAGAATTAGTAAAGTTTGACTACATTTATTTCAGAAGCATTTTGGCTGTAGAGCAGTGTTCTTAAACCTTGGGTCGAGTACTGTAGCTAATCTTTAGAAATCTCGCATTGGTACCTTCTTTGAGTTTTGTCAAATCTGCAGCGAAAGTGTTCTTAAAATGAACATGTGCTGAGTCATCATCCGAGACTGATATATCATGAAATATATGGCAGAATGCAGGTAAAATAGAACCAGAGACATACTGAACTCCTTGGGGGAGAATTGTAACAGATTTAATTAATGTATTATTTTTTTAACGAGCGTCATCAGCATTGAAGCATGTCCTCTGGAATGGTGGCCAAAGTATGAAGGAGCATACAAATGTTTAGCATATCTGGCATGTAAATACCTTGCAATGCTGGCTACAAAAGTCCCATGCAAATACCTGTTCTCACTTTCTGGTGACACTGTAAATAAGAAGTGGGCAGCATTATCTCTTGTAAATGTAAACAAACTTGTTTGTCTTAGCAATTGGCTGAATGAGAAGTAGGACTGAGTGGACTTGTAGGCTCCAAAGTTTTGCATTATTTTGATTTTGAATGCAGTTATGTAACAAAAAGAAAAAATTTACACTGGTAAATTGCACTTTCACGATAAAGAGATTGCACTATAGTATTTGTATGAGGTTAATTGAAAAATACTGTTTCTTTCATTTACATTTATTTGCACTATTAAAATTACAATCAAAAATAATATAAAGCGAGCAGTGTACACTTTGTAGTCTGTGTTGTAATTTGAAATCAATATATTTGAAAATGTAGAAAAATATACAAAAATATTTAATACATTTCAATTGGTATGCTATTGTTTAACAATGTGATTAAAACTGCAATTAATCGCAATAAATCTTTTCATTTTTTTTAGTTTATCACGAGTTAACTGCAATTAATCAACAGCCTTGTTATAATAATTAATTTTAACATTTCAGTCGTGCAAATCATTCCACCTTGTTTCAATAGTACCAACTAGATGAAACTTATGCTCTTGGGAGGGCTGTTAAAAATTAGTGTCTCTTTTTTCTGTTACATGCATCATCACTTGCAAAGCACTTTTATGGATGGATTTTTGTGGTCAGACACGTACAGCATCATTGAGCTGAATAGATTTAATATTAATTAATTTTAATTTTATGTCCTTGGATTTTTGTCTATTTTTAGCTTGATATAAACAGCCCTCCCAAGGATGAACTGCATGTTATCAAGACCTCCAGCTAAACCGCTGTGATCACAGCTCATCACAATATGCATTTTTTTAAATCATCCTTGGAAACATCAGGACCTTGATGGTATCCAGCAGTGGTATGATTAACGCACAGGAAGACGCTGCCATCATGCACTGTGACTAGAGGACATGATAGACTAATGTAACTATTCTAAAAGAGTGAAGTCTGTGTATATTTACAGTTGCACACAAATACATTATACTGTACCTTGTGTATATATAAACATAGCGATGTTTTTATACACACAACATGGGCCTGACCATGCAAGACATGGAATAGCACGATCTCCCACTAAAGTCAATGTATCGAGCCTCTTATTTAAGTTTAGAATGCTTATAACATTACAAAAATAAAAGTTTCACCAAAAATGACCACACGCAAGGCTGGTAAGGATAAAGTGAGACCACTAGCTGTGTTTTGGGAAGGGTTATTAGGAGTGGATTAGCCAAAGACAAAGGAAGGGAAGGGACAAGAGGGAGGGACAGAGGAAGTAGAGCGGAGCATTGAGGATAGGTGATCTGAAGTTGAGGAGAAGAGATTGTGAGTGAGAAGGTAGGAGGGATTGGTGCCAATATGCACTGGGGAAAATTGTAGAAAGCAACCTGATGTCATCAGTATTAGTACCTTCTGCAATTGCTTCTGCTTCTCCACTAAGGAGCATTTCCCTTCCTCACACCCTTGGAGCAGATATGGGATTAAGGGAGCTTTCTGTCTTCAAACAGGAGGTGGGGCAGGAGTTCTTCCTTACATAGTGATAACTGGAGTCTAGCAAGCCTGCCCCACGTGTGAGCTCAACAGTTGGACAGTGAGTGAAAGTTTATACCAACTTACAATAATCTATAACAATGAATATTGATGAAAAGGTTCAAAAAGGAGGCAGTCTAAACAGAAAGGGCTACTGATACAATCCAAGGACTGTGTTAAAGACTGATGAAGAATAATAATTTGAAATTAACAAATCAAAATTGGTGTGTGGACAAATTTAGGCCTAATTGATGAACAAAATAATAAAGGGAATGACCTATTCTACCATCCCCTCCATCCTTCCTTTGGGCTTCTTAGAAATGATTTCGGGGATCTAAAGGGTAGACCAGACCTCTGAGGGACTCCTTGGCGAAAGATGACAGGAGTCTGTTTCATCCAAGAGAGACTGTCCTTTCTTAGTGAGTTTCGATCATTGAGATGTCTAGACCAACACACTGTTGAGGATGCCTGACTATCATCACTGGACAAGCAAAGACCTCCGGCTCATACAAGACATCCTTCTCTGTCTTTCCTTTCCTCTTGCGCTCCTTTCCATCCCCCATTATTTTCTTCCTATTTCGCATTGCACCACCCCACCCTGTTCTGTTCATGTGTATAGAAATAAAAACTTCAAAGAAAAACAAGCCACGGACACAAAAAAGAAACCATCTAAACCCTCCCCAGCTCAGAATCTTTGTCCTGAAAACCAGAAGATCAGCCTGGTTCCATAGGTCCCCATGCCATCTACCATTCACAAATTCTAGAGTTTTAGATGTGTCATCCTGTGCCTCAAAACAGGGCAAACAACAGCTCTGCCATAGGTAGTATAAACCCCGTGTTAACAACTGCCAGAGTCTCAGAGAAAACACACAGCAAATGTCTGTCCTTCCTTACCAGATTCTGAGTCATCTGGTGTCTGAAAAAGTCCAAAAGCCAACCGTCCATAAGTCAGGCTGTGCACAAGCAGGCTCCTGTTTTGAAGCTAACAAATCCCAAATGTAGACATTAAAAGAGCATTTGTCGCCTCTGATACGGAGCAGGCCGCCCAGGGAAAACCTTCAGATACTATGTGCTACCCTCATAGGTTACCTCTAACATACAATTACAATGAAACACCTGCCACCATACACCCCTCTACTTGAAGGGAACTCTTATTTTGAAGGTGCAACAATGCCCCTCTGACACAATCTTCTGGACAATTCAGTACTGCTAAACGGCATTCTGAAAAATATTCCTTAAGCACCTAATAGATTCATAGATTCCAAGACCAGAAGGTACCAGAAGATAGTAATCATCTAGTCTGATCTCCTGTAGAACAGGCCACAGAAGTACTTCCCCAAAGTAATTTCTAGATCATACCTTATGGGAAAATGTCCAATCTTGATTTAAAAATTGCCATGGATAAAGAATCTACTATACGTCTTGGTAAACTGTTCCCTCACTGTTGAAAATGTATGCCTTATTTCCGTCTAGCTTAAACTTCCAGCCATTGAATTGCATTATGCCTTTCTCTGATAGATTGAAGAGCCCATTATTAAATATTTGTTTACCCACGTAGATACTTACAGACTATCACCAAGTTACCCCTTAGCCTTCTCTTTGTTAAAATAGTTAGATTGAGCTCCTTGAGTCTATCACTCTAAAGTATGTTTTTTAAACCTTTAATCATTCTCTTGGCTCTTCTCTGAACTCTCCAATTTAACAACATCTTTCTTGGATTCAGGGCACAAGAACTGTACACAGTATTCCAGCAGCGATCTCATCAGTGTCAAATACAGAGGTAAAATATCTTCTCTGCTCCTATCCCCGTTGATACATCCCAGGATCGCAATAGCTCTTTTCCCCACAGCATCACACTGCAAGCTCATGTTCAGCTGATTATCCACCTTAATTCCCTTCTGGTATAAGACCCTCCTAAACTTTAAGCCAATACACTGCAATGCTGTTGCCTGAATTTGCCAATTGGAAAAGCATCTTAAAGCAAGTTATATGCTGGAAGGAGCCTACTGGGCTCTTGCAGGAAAAGAACACCTTTTCAGAGGCTGCATACCCCTTTTTCCCCCACCAGTTACTCCATTTCTGCCTTGTGACATTTCCCAGTAATACTGAAAAATGAGTGGCCATCCTCTGCCTCCAGGCATGTGAACTTTACAGCTCTCCCACAGGTACCATCAGCCTGGGAGCACAAACCCCAGCTACCATATGAACAAGGCTTATAATGTCGGCTAATAGCGCCACAGGCTACACCAGTCTGTGCACGGTAACTTCTGCATAAATCTCCAGATTATTCCACCACCAAAGCCAAACAACTTACTGGAGGAACAAAGTTTCCTGAGCCTGAAGCCATCTTGGCAGGAAGAGGAAATGAGATTTTGCTTTCTCACTCTCTCTCTTTTTGACATAATTCCAAGACCAACTGCACTACGTGGCATTAGCACAATGAGAGGAGATGGACCATCCAGCTCCACCCAGCCCGAGAAGGACCAGTGAAAGAGAGGAATCCAACTATACCAGCCAAGTGACAACCTGGGCCAGAGAAGCAAGTCAGAACAACAGCTGTTGTGGCCAACCTGCCAGCCCAGAGCATACACCACCTATGACTGAGCAGTCACCTGATAACATCAAAATCTGTACCTTTTCTCCCCCTTCTGTATCAGTCTCCTTTGTTAAAAGTAGGAAAAGCAATCGTTATTAATAGCAGTCAACTCAAAATTCAACAACAGAACTTACCCTTCCTTCCCCATTAAGGATTGCTTGACAAAGTAAAAAATTAACTATCCTCTCTCTGAAAAAGGGACTTTGATAAGTTTTTAATCAAGTTTGTTCTGCATAACCAACTATATCAAATCTGCAAAACCAATCCAAATTCAAAATGCTTTGTGATACAGTTTTCTATTCTCTGCCTCTTACGTATCTTAATAAATTTCCAAACTTTGGCATGAATATTTGTGTATATTTGTCATGGGACAAAGCAGGCCAAGGTCTCTGTACTGAAAACACCAAACCATCTTTAACTGTTTAGCATTGTACAGTAACCAGGTCAAGTTAATACCTTTGACTCTCTGGGCCCACTTATTCTATCAAAATTAACACAACAGACCAGCAGAGCCTAGTGCCTGGTGTCGGGAGTGGGGAGGAGAGAAGGGGGAAGAGAGAGGTGTGATTTTCCTCGCACAGTTCTGGCTCCAAGGGGTCTAGTAGAATTCTGGCTCCTATTGAGACTCATTTCTGCCCTTTACATTGAGGTGTTGCTTTACCTGATTAAACTTAGGTCTGCTGCCAAGTGAGTCAGAATATGATGACACAGGTTATCCCCTTAAAGTGACGGTTCTCAAACTATGATCCACAGAACACTCATGGCCCATAAGAGCCCACCGCAGTAGTCTGTAGAATTAAATTTTGAGTATCAAACAGCTGGGGACAGGTGAAATTGGACAAAAAGTCTATGAAATGACTGCAGTTAGAAAGAGGAATGCAGAATTACAAAGGTGGGAAATCACTTAAAGAAACACTATTACATCAATCTTTCATAGATTATAAGGCCAGAAGGGACCACTGTGATCATCTCATTTAACCCTCTGCATAACATAGGCCATAGGACTTCCCTGAATTAATTCTTGTTTGAAGTAGAACAAATCTTTTAGAAAAAACAACCAATCTTGTTTTAAGAAATTGCCAGTAATTGAGAATCCACCACAAGCATCGGTAAACTGTTGCAAGAGTAGAAGAATCACTGTTTAAAATATATACCTTATTTCCAGTCTGAAGTTGATTAAAACTTCTAGGCCAGAGGTTCTCAAACTGTGGGTCGGGACCCCAAAGTGGGTCACAACCCCATTTTAATGGAGTCGCCAGGGCTGGCATTTGACTTACTGGGACCCAGGGCTGAAGCCAAAGCCCGAGCTTTGTCCATGAGCTTCAGCCCTGGGCAGCGGGACTCAGGCTTTGGCTTCAGCCCTGAGTGGCAAGACTCAGGCTACATGCCCCCTGCCCAAGGCTGAAGCCCTTGGATTTGGGCTTTGGCACCCCTGCCCAGCGTGGTGTAGCTTGGGCTTTGGCTTTGACTCCCCCCGCCTGGGGCGGCAGGGCTTGGGCAGCCTCAGGGTTCAGTCACCTGCCTCCAGGGTCGTGTAGCAATTTTTGTTGTCAGAAAGGGGTCGCGGTGCAATGAAGTTTGAGAACCCGTTCTAGGCACTGGATCTTATAATAGCTTGACTGAAGAGCCCTCTGCTATCCAATTTGTGTTCCCCATTTAGGTACTTATAAAGGGTGATAAAGTCAGCCGTTTAACCATCCCTTTGTTAAACTAAAGAGCTCAATCAATCACTATAAAGGCATATTTTTCAATTGTTTAATCATTCTTGTGGCTTTTCTCTGACCCCTCTCCAATTTATCATCAACATCCTTGTTGAATTTTGGACACTAGAAATGGACACAGTATTCCAATATCAGTTACACCAGTGGAAAATACAGAGGAAATGTAGCCTCCCTATTTCTATCTGATATTCCTCTGTTTATACATCCAAGGATTCCATTAGTTCTTTTAGGCACAGCATCCCACTGGGAGCTCAGGTTCAGCTGATTATCCACCATAGCCCCAAAGCACTTTTCAGAGTCAGTGCTTCATAGGACATGCTGAAGGTATATAAAGGTACATTTGGCCATACTAAAGGTATATTGTTTGCTTACGCCCAGCTTACCACATGATCCAGATCACTCTGTATCAGTGATTTGTGCTCTTATTTACCACTCCCCCAATTTTTGTGTCATCTGCAAACTTTATCAGTGATGATTTAATGTTTTCTTCCAGGTCATTAATAAAAATGCTAAATAGCTTAGCATGCTCAAGAACTGATCCCTGGGGAAGCCCCACTCGAAACACACCTGCTTACAATTTACAAGTGTTTACCGTTACATTTTGAGAACTATCAGGCAGTTTTTAATCCATTTCATGTGTATCATGTTCATTTTCCATTGTTCTAGTTACTTAATCAAAAAATCATGCAGTACCCAGGCAAATGCTTTACTGAAGTCTATGTATATTAAATCAACACTATTACCTTTGTCAACCTCACTTGTAATCTCATAAAAAAAAAAATCAAGTTAGTTTGACAGGATCTATTTTTCATAGACCCATGCTGATTTGCATTATATTACCTTCCTTTAATTCTTTATCAATCAAGTCCCATATCAACTGTTCCACTAGTTTACATGAGTTGGATGTCAGTCAGACAGACCTATAAATTAAAAAAGGAATAGCAGGAGGACCCAGTTAAATGCTCATAATCTCTATACTGGACCTCTGGAACTTCCCTAGTGTTCCCAGGCTTATTAAAATCAACACTAATAATCAAAAGAACTCCTCAACCAGCTCTTTTAAAACTCTTGGATCCAACTTATCTGGCCCTGCCAATTTAAAAATGTCTAACTTTAGCAGCTGCTGAACTATTGGAATAAAAAGTATTCATGATGTGATATTACTACATCTTCTGTCTTTTTCCCCAAATACAGAACAGAAATATTTTTGAACACTTCTGCTTTTTCTTACTGACAATTCCAACATTACCATCTAACAGTGGACCAATACCACTGTTAGGATATCTTTTGTTCTTAATATACACTGTTGCTGATGCAGTGGCACTATGATATTTACAGTTTGATTATCTAACCATTTCCTAACGGTGCCTAACATTCTGTTAGCTTTTTTGTCTGCTACTGCACAATGAGCAGATGTTTTCAGAGAACTATCCATGACGAATCCAAGGTCTCTTTCTTGAGTGGTAATAGTGAATTCAGACCCCATCATTTTGTAGGTACAATAGGGATTATGTTTTCCAATGGGCATTTAGTTTGCACTTACCAACACTGAATTTCATCTGCCATTAGTCACCCAGTTTTGTGAGTTCTCTTTGTAACTCTTGGCAGTCAGCTTTGGACTAAGTAATTTTGTATCACCTGCAGTTTTTGCTACTTCACCGTTTACCCCTTTTTCCAGATCATTTATGAATATGTTGAAGAGCACATGCTCCTGTACAAATCCTCGGGCAATTCAGTTATTCACCTCTTTCCATTGTGAAAACGGACCATTTATTCCTACCCTTTTTTCCTGTATTTTAACTGTACTGACCTATGAGAAGACCTCCCCTGTTATCCCGTGACTGCTTACTTTGCTTAAAACCCTTTGGTGTGGGACCTTGTCAAAGGCTTTCTGAAAGTCCAGATGCACTAGATCCACTGGATTATCCTTGTCCATATGCTTGATCTCATCCTGAAAGAATTCGAATAGATTGGTGAGGCACGATTTCCCGCTATAAAAGTTGTGCTGACACTTCACCAACATATTGTGTTCATCTGTGTGTCTGATAATTCTGTTCTTTCCTATAGTTTCAACCAATTTGCCTGGTACTGAAGTTAGGCTTACCAGCCTATAATCGCCAGGATCACCTCCGGAGCTTTTTTTAAAAATCTGTGTTACATTAGCTATCCTCCAGTCTGGTGGAGGCTGATTAAAGCAATAGTTACTTACCACAGTTAGTAGTGCTACTTGTTTCAAACCTATTTATCTTTCACAATCTTCCTGTTTATGCATGAACACCCAACTGTTTTATAGAAAGCATATACTTGATGAAATATTAATCAAAAAAGTAAGCTTTAAAGTTTTAAAATATCACTTGATTAAACTTCTTTATGTCTGAGATAAATCTGAAATGAAAATAAGTTATCAACTGTGTGATGCTGGCAGACCAGATACCAGCTCATGCCAAGGCCCCAGACCTCACAGAACACTTACAAATGCATAGCTGGAAATCAGCCTTCCTTTCCTGTTGTTAGCATTACCAAAATAAATATTAGATGTTAAGTAGATAAGAATGCATTTATTATTTTATAAAATACTTGTAGGATACTGCATGTATTGTTTTCATTTAACTATACCGCATGTTGTAAAGTGATAGGAAGTATTTGTACTGTAAACCTTTGTTACTATGTAACTCAAACAGGGAAAAAGCCTTGTGTAATGCAAATGACAGTCTAACAAGATGATGTTAAATCCTGTTCATTAAACGCAAATGAGCCATTGTGCAAGATCAAATATCGAAGACTACTAAGTGGATTCCCTCCCCATCCTCCCGCCCAATGAAGAAGGGACCTATGTGGGAACTGTTGCTGTCAGCCTGGTTTCTGTGAGAAGCTATAAATATGGACACAAGGAAAAATTCTTCATCTCTTGGCTGTTTAGATTCTTACAAGGCAGAAAACTGAACAAGAAGGTGAAGATCCCCAGAGTTATTCTGGGTAGCCCTGAAAGACAATTTTGGGAAACTGGCAGAACACTACATCTCTGCTACCTTTTTATACTCCCCTTGACATACATTTTTACCTGCTTTAACGTCTCAATAACTCATTTCTTTTTCTCAGCTAATAAACTAGTCAGTTAGTTTACTATAGAATTGGCTACCAGGGTTGTCTTTGGTGTGAGATCTGGGATCCAAATCGAGCTGAGTGAGAGACTGGTCTCTTGCGATTGAGTGTACTGAATACTGTGATTTTTGGTGTAAGTGACCATTTATCACAAAGGCCAGCTTGCCTTGGTGGCAAAATAGACTGGAGTGTCTAAGGGGACTGTTTGTGACTCCATTATAAGACTATTGTGGTAATTTGAGAGTTCACATTTGGTACTGGGTTAGTGAAATCTAATTACAGAACATACTATCAGTTGGGGTGTCTGCCCGGAGGATGGCACTCTCAGTTGTGAGCCGCTCCAGGTGGTGTGACAAATTCTATTTAAATTTCCAATGAATGGGAGCTCTTCAATGTATTTAATCTAATTTACAAAAACCAACAGCAAGTGCTTATCTCAGACTTTGACCACCCTTCCTTGGTACCAGGAAACTTTTGATACAAAGATAATAGTAACGGAAAACTTACTCAATCTAGGCCAAGTCCTGCTTCGACAGTGGTTAAAATGCCATTGACTTCAATGACAGTACAATCAGACCTTCAATGTCTACATGTTAATACACTGTTTTTGTAACAATTTGTTAGAGAATATTCTGGTGTCTAACTTGAGACCCTCTGAAAATTCAAAGAACGGCCTTACTCTTATGAGAAGTATTTTTTGTACCAGCGAATAAGTTTCAGGCATGAGACTGATGGAATATTATCTTCTGCAGTACTGTTGTAGCCATGTTGGTCTCAGGATACGAGAGACACAAGATGGGTGAGATAATATCTTTTTTTGGACCATCTTCAGTTGGTAGGAGAGAGACTATTATCTAATAGAATATCAATATTACTCCCTTGAAGCTGAAACTGAAATCTGTTTTCATACCGATTGTCCTTCTCCTTTATCTTGTTTGATACTGGTTTGATATTTCTGATTTTTCATTAATTCTACACTGTTGGATTGTATTTTTAAAAAACAACTTTAAAATACTTATTTTAAAAGCTCATATAAAGGATCATATGGACTTCACAATATAAAAACAAGAACAGGCGAAGAACAGTATCAACTTGGGTAACAGAAGAAGATACCTTTCCCCTTGCATGTGGGATAGGCTGATAAGATGTGCTTATAATGAAGAAAAGTTTATCTTAATTAATTATATCTGTTTAATTCATCCTGAAGCATCTTAGGGTAGTTAAATCTATATAAACCACCAAAATGTGGCAAGTATTTTAACAGTGCACAGCAGCAGCACCACAAAACAATTTAGAAAGTGAAAAAGTACCATATCCAACTGAAAAACTTTCTTTCCCTGGATGGCTGAAGAACAGCTGTTGAGCTGTTGCATCTTCCTAAACCCATTGCCACTCATGGTGCACTTCACCTTTCCTGTAATAGCACCCTTCATCTCCCACTCTTACTCTCATCTTGGGGCCTTATTTTATATTGTTCCTATGGCTGGAACAGCCTCCCACACTGTGCATCCAGCACTCTTCTCTCCTTTAAATGCATTTCTTTCATGAAACTTCTGTTGTTCTCTCCAATGATATTTCCACGTTCTCCTACATTTGCAACATTGTCTTCTACATTGCTTGATTACAAACCAGATTACAAACGCTTCAGGCCAGAGAATTTGTCTTAAAGAAACACTCAACTTGAAATCTAATCAATTGGAAAAAATAATTAGCTAAAATTATTTTATTTTACCTATTTTACATTCTTCTATCATATTTTCATTTTTAAAAGTTGCTGTTGAAAGATGCATACAGACAGTACAAACAGACTACACAAAATGAAACAGTGAGGTACGTACAAGTGTACACAAACTGAATTAACATTTTTCTCATCTCTTCCAGTAAGAATAATTCTTGCTATTAACTGTAACAATAATTGATCAAATTTTCAAAATTAAGTGGGATTTAAGGTAACTGTGACCCTGTTCATGTTTTGTAAAACATACACACAAACAAAAACCACTCTTAAGGCTGATTATCATCACGTATGAAATAAAGGAAATCTACTCTCAGAGCATAGTTTCTCTTTGGTGGATTCTGTTTCTCCACATACAGCTTCCACAAAACTGAAGCAACCAAAGGAGAAGCTATTAACCAATTTCAAGATTTCATAAAAAAATCATCTTTTTTCAAGAGTGATCTACCCAGGGGTTTTTTTGAATCTGTAGTTGAATTTAGTACCGATCAAGACGCAAGAATTTATAGCACTGTTAAACAAAACCTATTTGCTATATCTCTCTGTAACTACACCTCAGTCTTAAACTGCAAAATTCTTATTATTCTAGTCTTGGATTTCTCCTGAGTAAAAACTGCCAGTCACGTCAGGCGGAGTAGTGGTTCTGAGACATGCACAAATGAGTACTAAAATTAGACAACCCAACTTATTTTCTCTTATGACCTATGTCAGGATTTGAACTACATATGGCTTTAATATACTGCAGTTTACCTTCCTGAAGAATATATATTCGGCAATGTTCCCATGAACTGAGGCTTGTATTCTACAGGGACAAATAGAAGTATTTATTAGCTGAAATACTATTGGGTATTGTAACACAACTACCACCTTGGTTTAATTAGTTAAGCATTGTGTGGATTCTTTATAAATATGAAACCCACAATTGAAAGTCCAACCAGATTAATCAAGAAATTCAAAATTACAACAAAAATAGGGGGAAGAAGAGAACTTATTTTGTTCCTGCTTCATTTCGGTTCATTGAAAACAAATGGTATGCAGCTTGAGAAAGAAAAAGGAGAAAGAAAACGAGCAAAAGAAAAAGAAAGGAGAAGTTAACTTTGACTTTAGTTTCTGAACACAAGCTAAGAAGCTAACATAATAGCCTATAATGGCTCCCCAGACAGGATTTGTGATCTGCAAAAAGAGGAAGAACTTCTCCCCCACTGTAAAACAGCCCACTTAATAACCTGTAAAACTAAATCAAAGACTGCTCAAAACACAATCAAATCAAGAGATAACGATTTTTTTCCTTCTCTGCAGCAGACTGACAACACAAACAGAGAAACTTACATTCTAGATTTAAAACTGTGTTTGGTTCTCTGAAATAAGAGAAGCACTACAGTTGATGTTTAGGTTATAGTTAATCCCACACCCACCAATTTCCTACTGACAGTGGAATCCAACAGTGAAACACTAGTACAAAATTTCATTGAAAACCAGCAACAGATACGTTTTCAAAATACTACAGAGAATATAAAACACAGACTTAAGCAGTGAGTTTTAAACCTATAAGAAACCAAACAAATTTGCTACTTTTTCAACTTTTAAACACCTAATAACAGCAAGCTTTTCATGTGCAAAAAAAATATCACTAATCAAATATCATCTTGTCACCATATACATTATAGGGATCCACCACCAACTTTTTTTTTTTTTAAACTGTCATTTTCAAATGTCAAAAGTTTGGATTGTAAGCTAAGGTAACAGAAAAACAGACAACACTCCATAGGCCTTGTCCACACTACTGGGGCTTAGGTCGACTTACCAGTGTCTTCACTGCGCTGCATCAACAGGAGACTCTCTCCAGTCGACTTACCTTACTTTTCCTGGGGAGCTAGAGTACCGGAGTCAACCAGAGAGTGCTCTGCTGTCGATTTAGCAGGTCTTCACCAGTGGTCCCTCTAATTTTTCCCACCCATATGCAGAATGAATTTTGTTAGGTGCACCAATAGGGAGGTGATGAGAGACATGGGTTAGAGTACCGGAGTCAACCAGAGAGCGCTCTGCTGTCAATTTAGCAGGTCTTCACCAGTGTTCCCTCTAATTTTTCCCACCCATATGCAGAATGAATTTTGTTATGTGCACCAATAAGGAGGTGATGAGAGACATGGGTTTGGGCCAGGGTAGAGGGCCCTGGCAGAGTTGGGACCAGGGGAGGGGCACCCCGGCCGCAGCAGCTTGGGGCTAGGGGAGGGGTGCCCCTCCCCCGGCAGGTCCCCAGGCGGGTTCCCTGAGCACCTGCACGGCGCTAAATAGGCAGCTGTATGACCACGCAGTTTACAGGGAACTTAGGTCTTCACTAGACCCGCTAAATCAAGACCCACTGCATCGATTTCAGCAGCATCAATCTCCTGGTAGTGAAGACAAGCCCATAGTGTAGGACAACAGGAAATGGCTCTAAAAATCAAAGCAAATATATTTCCTCATTCTGTTAAGGTTAAATGTCAACCAAAATGGTTACTTATTTCTTTTTGAGATATTCAGAATTTGTTGCTCTGTAAAGAAAGAAAAGTGAATTTAGATATGATGTTTTATTATTTTGGATATATGTCTTAGAAAAGTGTATGAGAGAGAATCAGATATGGATAGAAGCCAAATGGAAAAAGATATTTACAGTAATTCAGTCCAGTTAAATTAGCATCAATAATTCTTGCTGATTTTTCAATCGGTGCACTACTAGCTAAGATCTACCATTCAGAAATTTAACTGTTTCAAAGTCTTACATAAGTTTCCCTTCATCATTTTTCCCTAATGTCCAGTGAGCCAAGACAAAGTCAAAAGACTGGCCTAACAAAAGGGAAACTAAAACATCTAAAACTGAGTATCTGGTGACATCACAAGATTCATGAAAAGAGAATTCAAATGCTAGAACCTCATTAGCAGGTTTTTATAAAATGAAGACTAGCAGTTTCCAAAAGATTAGCACATTAATCAAGTTTCAGTAATAGAAATTAAATGAAAGACTTCTACTAATTTTAAATGAGGCTTCTTAACATTATATTCTACAGTGTAATTAAATTCTTCTAAGAAGCTATTCCATGCCTACCTCTTTAACAGTTAGATGGTCAGCATAGTTACTATACTTTTTAAAAAAAATACTAGCACCCTAAAATACAGGGGAGGGTTAATTACTCTTATAATCTTTAAGGCTGGTACTGTTTCATTATCTTCTGTTTGTGTATGTTTGGAGTTAATTTTTTTTATAATAGGTATCTACAGGGTGTATAGTTATATTTGTTTTACTGACTGTATGAATTTGTTTCCTTTATAAGAAAATAGTTTAAACAAAACACTATTGCGTTTAACACATTAAATCCAAAAATGTAATAAAAATTGCTTCTCTTTTTTTCCACTAAAAAGAAGGAAGGGAAGTTAGCATGACTATTCAATAATTATTTTTAAAATCATTTGATAATTATCTTCAATGGAATGTAACTCCATGATGCATTTTTAATTTAAAAAAGGGAGATTAACTTAATTCTTTTAATATGAAAAGATGGGGTGCTCCCTTAGTGTATTGTTTATTTCTAATACATAAAAATGGCAACAGTAGGTCAGAACAATGGTCCATCTAACTAAGTATCCGGTCTTCCAACAGTGGCCAATGCCAGGTGCTTCAGAGAGAATGAAGAGAACAGGCAATCACTGAGGGCAGGTCTACACTAACCCCCCAATTCGAACTAAGGTACGCAACTTCAGCTACGTGAATAACATAGCTGAAGTTCGAAGTACCTTAGTTCGAACTTATCTTGGTCCAGACACGGCAGGCAGGCTCCCCCGTCGACTTCGCGGTACTCCTCTCGCCGAGCTGGAGTACCACAGTCGACAGCGAGCACTTCCGGGTTCGACTTATCTCATCCAGACAAGACGCGATAAGTCGAACCCAGAAGTTCGATTTGCTTGCCGACGAACTACCGGGTAGTGTAGACCTACCCTGAGTAATCCATCCCCAGTCATCCACTCCCAGCTTCTAGCAATCAGGGGCTAGGGACACCAAGAGCATGGGGTTGCATCCTGGACCATCTTGGCTAATAGCCACTGATGGACCTATCTTCCATTAACTTATCCAATTCTTTTTTTAAACCAGTTATACTTTTGGCCTTCACAACATTCCCTGGCAATGAGTTCCACAGATGGACTGTGCACTGTGTGAAGAAGTACTTCCTTACTTTTGTTTTAAACTTGCTGCCTATTAATTGGTTTGACTTTACGATGCTCAGTACCGCAATGGAGTGGATTGTGGTTCCGAGTTAAGATGATTCGACTTATGACACAATTTTCAGGAACCAACTGTGTCGTAAGTCCGAAAACTACCTGTATTATTAGTATCAGTGCATATCCCCTATCCATGGACAAAAGGAAACCATCCATCAATCCCAGTGTGTGTCTACCACATCCTGACCTGAAATCGGAAGATCCATGACTGACAGATGACACTGAATACTTTTTGCTAGCTCTTCAAGCAGCTTGCTCACAAATGGGAGGCTGGACACTGTACAGTAGGTCAAGATTGAAAACCATTGCTTAATGCAGCCAAAGCACTGGGCAAATTATTGTGTTTAGAGGGGAGGAGAGGATTGTAGCTTTCCCCTTGTGATGGGTTCCCCGGGGTGCCGCCTGGGACTGTGGGACCACTGTGTCCCCTCAACTCTCCAGCCTTGGCTGTCCCTCACAACGCCTTACTAGCTAGTCAGAAGCAGCAAGCCCCTCCAGTGCACCGACCCCTGCAACAGCACTCTCTCCCCTGGTCAGAGGAGATGCTCTAGGGTAGAGGGAGGGTTGGAGGTCAAGCCCACCCCACACTCACCCCGCAATGGCAGTTCCTGTCCCACAGGGCTAGGCCTGGCTCCCCACTCTGGAAAGCGAGACCTGGCACAGGGGGTTGCAGTGCCACTCAGCTTTGGCCCAGCCACTCCTCCATTATGTGCTGCTGAGACCCCATGTGCCAGCTCACAATGCCACACACTGAAATTTGGCCTGTCCAGCCTTCCATCATGACAAAGGGGCAGCTGGGCCAAACCTGAGTGGTGTGTCAACCACATGCACCAGGTCACACCACCCAGATTGGAGAGCTGGGCCCAGCTCTGTAAGATAAGAGCCACCACTGTGGGGTGAGTGTGAGGCGGGTTCACTCTTCAACCATCCCCCCAACCCACTACCCTGCAGCCTCCCTTCCACACTGGGTCCATAACCCATCTAGAATATTCCCACAATCCAACATATGGGAAAACAGTGGTTTCAGCAACCTTTAGTGTTTAGGTCTGTAGATTACCAAGATATTCATGTGGGTTCTTTTTTCCCCTCTGGACTCACAGATTTCATGCAGGCATTCAAAACACTGATTCTAGGTTGTCTCCTCTATTTGAGAATGCATAAGCATATAACAGCTATTTCACCCTCCAGGTTTGTCCATTCTGAGTGAAGGTATGAGATGTATAGAATAACCTGTGGGGGGATAACAGAAGCCAACATGGGGGCTGTGGTGTTAGGTTTCAGTGAGATAAGTCAGGAGATAAGATTGTGGATGATAAAGGGTTCATGTACCACTTTGCACTACTCATCGTGAGTCTGACGTCTTGGTGTTTGTGGTAGCCTTCTATAAGATATATGGTTGATTGCACTAAATTAGTTTATCTAGACAAGTGTTTTCTGGATGCTGTTTCCCTCAATTATTTTATAACTTCAGTATAGTTTTCAGTATTTGGTCAACATACACATGCATACATAGCACAGTTCAGCCTTCTTTAGCTGGGCACTTAATAAATTAGGAGAAGCCTTGTGCAAACTATGTCATGCACAATCAGCATACACTTTACAAAACATCATATCCCAATCAAGTTTCACTAGAGCACTCAGTGGCAACTTCTCAGTTTGAATATCAACTTCACACTTTATCCGCAGTCATTTCAACTGTAAAGCCCATTTTAAAAAATGTAGCAATATTTTTACAAAGTAAAAAGTATAGTTTTTCTCCACTACCCTCATGTTCAGATGATTAAATAACTTTTACTTATATATTTTTGTCTACAGAGTTAGTTTCCAAACACTGTGACTGAAAAAAAGGGGATTAGAATGGGAACATTATGCAACCTTAATTATAATGGCAGTAACTGCATCTGGTCCACTACCGCGTGCAAGGCTTTGGGGACTGAACAGTTGGACCTAAATTTTGCAGCACTCTGATGTTAGAGACTGGAAACTCTAGAAACCTGGATGCTCAACACCTCTGAAAGCAGGGACACTTACTTAGGAGCCTAAATATGGGGTCTAAGTGTAGGTACCCAGGTTTGGCCTTAGTGTCTCACCCTTTCCCAAGGTATAACCTCAAAAGCCTTATTGCGAGAGGGGGTTTCAAGGTGCATCTCCAAGCTCACTGGAATCATAGGGAGCAGCAGGAGGAAGAGGCTCTGGGGAGGCTATGGCAAAGCATATCGTGCGGTAAGGAAGCTCTTCCCTTCCTCTAAGATCTGTTGACCATCAAGCCTCCTGCCAGCCACATTTCCCCCTACTTCTCGTAGAAGTTACAAGACAGTTCCAGTCCTTCAGACATTAAGAAGTTTACAGGATGTGAGGCATACTCCTACACACTAGTCTCTGCAGAAGAAGAATTCTGCTCCCAAGGACTGATGGAAAGTCACAGGAGTAGTACTCCCTTTCTGTAGATCACAGGAAATCTGAAAAATAGGGACTCCTCTTTACAAGATGGCAAGTGAGGACTGTGGTTAGCATCGGTCACCAATGGAGCAAGGGTTTATTCCACCTAGGCTCCTAAATGCTACTTGATTAGGAGCTCCTTCTTGTGGGCTTCCTCAGATTTGCAATAGGACTCCCAGTAGGACCATTATTTTAAAAACCAAATGAAATTCACAACAAATAATTTCGTTTCAAGCTATTTTCAGGCTTAGGAAGATAACACGACTCACTACACATGCAACAGTATATAAGAAAGCATATTGTACTTTTTGAAAATTGAGAAACCTAAATCATTGTTGTTGTTGTTTTTAAAAAAGTAGCTGCTTCTTTTTCTGTTGAGATTTCACTTGGAATTTAATGTAAAATATTCTGTAAACCCTTCATTGAAAATGCCTTCCTATTGCACCTGATGTATTTATTTATAAATTTACAAATACAACAGCTAATAAAAACCAGAGGCATGAAATGATAATGCTAAAGGTTATAAACTATATGAAGCTATGCATTAATATAGTGTAGTGCAAGACCGCATCCTCCTAGATTACACAATCCATGGCTTTGTGTGATGGGGTACCCAAACCCCACACTGAGCAATAAACTGTTCTGGGCTCAGTCAGTTCTGCCCCATCACACCTGTGAGAGATGTCAGACTTGGAGGAGGAGCTTAAAAGGGGAGAAAACAGCACAGTGGGCGGCAGACCAGACTGGACAGCAGACCTCCATTCTCAGCTCATGAGAGAGGGGGCTGGCTGAAGGCAAGAGCTTCTCAGATGACCAATGCCTGATGGCCACTCCCCAGCCAGAAGGGAGGGTCCAATACTGATCCACTTTATGGTACATCTATACTTAAACCACTAAAGCAGCACAGCTGGTGGCGCAGGTGGTATAGTTGGATTTCTCACACCCCTGAGACATACCTATGCCGATGCAAGTTCCCAGTGTAGACCAGCCCTAAGTGACACTATTCTTTTGCATTAGCCTGTGAGTCTAGCTGGGACCACAGCCAACAAGAAACCCTCTGAAAAACAGAGCCTTACTTCACCCATGGGACAAATCATCATTTGTATTCATTTCTTTTTGCGGACTGTCCTGATGTAACGGAACACCTAAATGCCATAGGCCAGAGGTCAAGTGAGTGCGAAGGCCCTTGTGACACTTATGTAGAATTAAAATAGAAATAAAGTGTTAGATTTGGATGACAGAGGAATTGTCTGCAAGGAATTCATATCACTCAATTAGAACAGAAAAAATAAACAAGCATTTCATTAGGACAGATTCTGGCAAAGATAGAGTAACATGATTAACATGTACGCTTTGCAAGCTATCTGCAAAAGTTAAAGTAATTCTTCATACACTCCTCCAACCATTAAAATATCAAATTTGCCTCTAGTACGAGTTGAAAATGTACGAATAATGTCTTTACATGCTAAGAATGAGATTAAAATGTTACTTTTAAGATGCTTACTTAAAAACATATACATTTGTTATTATTAAGTATAATGTTCAAGTGCAAGCCAATTTAAAGTAACAACTTAAACTACATACCAAATATGAAACCCTCATGATCCCATGTTATATAAAATAAATGTAATTAAACAAATCTGACTTAGTTTTGCAACTATTCCCAAGGCAATTTTTGTCTATTGCCAACTGAACCTTAGATCAACAGAATAGTGTGCGTCACACAGCCATAGTGATCAGCTAGAAATACAGTAGTTTACAGATTAAACAGCCTGTACTACTTACACCGATCAATACGTAAACAGAAGCACAAGCCTTTCATTAAAGTTAGTGGCTTAGTATAAAGATTACTGAAAGAGGGCATATACTTTGAAAGGTAAGAGTAACAGAGACTTATAAACATAGGACACACCATTCATGAATTTCTGTACTCCTATTGTCAAGTACGAGGATCTTATCTAATGAACCGACATTGCACGTGGGAGAAGAATAAAACAAAAATACAGAAGCTACCAATTATCAAATACAGAAAGTATGAGCCAATTATATTTAGTCACAGACAATACATCTCCCTCTAAAACAACATAAACGTTCAAATATTTTAGACATATGTTAATACGTCAAAAGACTCCTCTCTCTGGTATTTGAGCATTAACCTAAACATTCTCAAGACCTTTATAAAAAGTGCCTCTGATCAAAAGTTACACGAACTAACATACACATAAATGTATAAAGCACAAAATGGCTCCTGTAGTTCTTCATTCAGAGCACATTTTGACTGTCAGCTACTTTTACAAATGCAGTATTTGGTTTACATCTTGCCAGTATCACAATGTCTCTTTATGACCTCCAAATCACATCCCTTTCCTTTGACCCTGGGCTGCTTCATAATCCCAGTATAACTTTAATGACAGCTGCAGTCCATAAGGCATTTTGAAGACTAATCATGATACTTTACTGTCACTTATAAGATGCATTAACCAGTGTGTTTGTTTGCATCAATACTATCTGCTACATTATTTACTGTAAACTTTTGCATAGTGACCTGTCATTCTACAAATCAGATATGGAAGCTATAAGAAAACCAAGCTAAAGCAGCTGTATTAAACCTGAAGTAAATAGTAAAAGAAGCTGAGTGTTGACACTTCTTAGCTGATCTTCATAAAGCAACATTGCTTCTCTGCTTACTCATTCCTTCCTTCATTCTAATTATATAGCTTGCATAATCTCCAGTCATATCACTCCCCATTTGCCCATTCTACATCTCAAGAAATCTTAACCCCATATGGAAACATTTTCCCCACTGAAATTAATGGAGATGACTTCATTAATTTTACTTCTAAGAACACTGGAAACATATGAAGGCAATTTGACCAAACTTTTATTTCGGGGAATTACATGGAGCAAAGCCCGTGCAACCTTCACATCACTGCTCCCAGAAAATTATAAATGTGAACAAATTTGGATGAGAATTTACTAGGATATTGAAGTGCAGTGTTATCACAAATGCAGAGAATTCAAGAGTTAAACTTACTATATTCTCCATTAATTTATTTTAAAATGTTCAAGTTAGAAAGAAATCAAAATTCTTTCCCTTCAAATAATGTGTGTGTAGTAGCTTCCTTACTCATTTCTAAATTATTTATGAAGACAGAATATCTCTGTAAATTAAAAAAAAGTTAGAACAAGTAAACCTCTTCTGGGCAGACACAAACTTTTGGGGGTTTGTTTGTAAAGAGCCTAGCTCCAAAGTGCTACTCATTTGAATCAGATATATGAAGCTCTCCTCAGTAAGTTTTAGGAACAGAAAATGCCAAAGGACTTAATGCAACTATATTTTTTGTTTAACAAATTTTTTTTAAAACTCCCAGACAAAAACTGCTATTCAACCTTGGAAATCTGACTTCCCCTCCTCTTATGTCTGGCTATGCAGTACATGCACTAATTTGAATTCAATATATGAGAAAAGCAAACCTCAGAGTGAAGAACTTTAGAGTTCCAAATATCAGAAGGGTAGAGAACGAGTCTTCAATTTTATGTTTGTTTGTTTCACAATGTGCAATACCAATACCGGAAATCATGATATAGGATGTTTTGTTTATTTTTATTGTTTTGCTTCATTTGGTATTGAGATGTGTTTTAATTTAAGCTCCATTTGGCAAATACAGAGCAGGGATATTGCAGCAAGGGAAAAATTAGAAGTACATGATTCCTGTACAAGATTATATTTTGAAAATGTGTATTAATTTGTAAGAGAGGCATGATTCTGACAAATAAAAAGCCAAATTTAAAAGATGAAGCAGTAGGCTCCCGAGAGGGTGGGTACTGTATAAAAGATTGTAAAGTACACTGTTAAACAAAACAGAAAAACAAACATAGATAATGGCCAGGACCAAGTTAAGGCAATCTAAGCCCCTAGGCGCAACACATAACGGGGCTTCAGGGAGCACGATTATGTAGGACTTTGCAAATGAAGTTGAAACGTTTGCATCTGAAGTACTAAAAGAGAAGAAGTCAGAGAGACACATCAAGAGTGGTATGGTCAAAGAGGCAGAGCGGGTTTAAGTATTACTAAGGTTGAAACAGATGGGAATTGAGGTATAAAGAAATTAAGGAGACTAGTTTTTAGCTCCAGAATAAAATTTTTGAACACACATGAAACCCATTGGGACATGGGGACTTTTCAAAGTCCAACCTAAGTGTTATGGCCAGAATCATACACAACTTGATGATTCCCCATTTACAATCACATTTTGAGACCTATCAATTAGCCAGCTTTTAATCAGTTTAATGTGTGCCACATTAATTTTACACTATTCTAGTTTTTAATCAAAATGTCATGTTGTATCAAGTCACATGCCTTACAGAAGTCTAAATATATTATGTCAACACTATTACCATTATCAACCTAGCTTGTAATCCTATCAAAAAAAGTTAGTTAGTTTCACAGGAACTATTTTCCATAAACCCATGTTGATCTGCATTAATTACATTACTGTATTTTAATTTTTTATTAACCAAGTTCCGTATCAGCCATTCCATAATCTTGCCCAGAATCCATGTCAGACTAGCAGGCCTATAATTATCCATGTAATACTGTTTACCCTTTTTAAATATTGGCACAATATTAGCTTTCTTCAGTCTTCTGAAACTTTAACAAAGTTCCAAGACTCAGTGGAAATTAGCATTAACAAATTAGCATTAACAATCTAGTGAGCTATTCAGCCAGCTCTTTGAAAACTCTTGGATGCAAGTTATCCAGGCCAGCTGATTTTAAAATGTCTAACTTTAGAAGTTGCTGTTTAACATCCTCTTGAGATATTAGTAGAATGGAAAGAGTATTAACTTATGATGAGACTCCATCTACCAGTCTCCCCTCAGGTATGTGCACACCTCTCATTGATGTTAATGGGACTCAAAGGAGACTTCAGCCTTGAATTACTTGGAAAAGTTAAGGGAGTTGGGCAAAATTTTGGTTCTTGTCTCTTTATAGATAGGCATAGCTTTTAATAAAAACAATTAACAGTAGTGTGCACAATATCAACACTATGTGCATGCTGGAGATACCACTTTCCTGCTTCTGAATTTAAAGGGTAATATTAAATATATTAATTCATAAAATCATTAACAATAAAATATGCACATTTGTTTGACATAATACAGAAAAAAATCTTGTTTTATAACACCCTTGTTAAAATCTACATGTCATCATCCCCGCCCTCAATTATCAAATAGTAAGAGACAGTTACCTCCTTTTTGTAACTGTTGTTCTTTCGAGATGTGTTGCTCATGTAGATTCCATGTTACATATGTGTGAGCCCACGTGCACGGTAGCCGGAGATTTTTCCCTTAGTGGTATCCATAGGGCCAGCTCTGGCACCCCCTTGAGCCCCATGCTCGTGCGCAGGTATATGAGGCGCCGCCAGCCTTGCGCCTTCTTTGTTCCTTCTTGTCATCAACTCCAACAGTGGGGAAAAAAGGCGGGTCGTGGAATGGACATGAGCAACACATATCGAAGAACAACAGTTACAAAAGGTAGGTAACTGTTTTTTCTTCTTCAGGTGCTTGCTCATGTTGATTCCATGTTAGGTGATGCACAAGCGGTATCCCTGGAAGTAGGTGCAGAGTTCACGGTCATGCTTCTTGCAACACTGCTCTACCGAAGCTGGTGTCATCCTGGGCTTGCTGGGTGATGGCATAGTGGGATGTAATGGTATGAACTGAAGACCATGTGGCGGCTCTGCAGATATCCTGGATCGGTACCTACATGAGGAAGGCCACTGACAAAGCTTGTACTCTGGTGGAATGGGCAGTCACGATGACCAGTGGCAACACCTGTGCTTGTTCATAGCAGAACTTGATACAGGTGATTATCCACAAGTAGATTCTATGAGAGGACACTGGTAGACCAACAGGATCTGTTGAACTTGCTCCAAGCAGGCTTGCTCCTCCGTGTTCAGAAAACAGAAGCCATGCCATCAGATGCAGTGATGCTAGGTTCGGATGGAGCAGATAGCCCTGGTTCTGCGAGAGCAAGTGCGGTCAAAGAGGGAGCTCTAGCGGGATTGTCACCAAGAGGTCCAAAAGTGTGCCGAACCAATGCTGGTGCGGCCATGCCAAAGCTACCAGGATGACCTTTGCTTTATCCTTCTTGACCTTCAGTAGGACCCTGTGAACCAGGGATATCGGCGGGAAGGCGTAAAGCAGTGCTCCCATCCAAGGGAGCAGGAAAGTATTGGACAGGGAGCCTCTGTCAAGCCCGCAAAACAAGCAAAACTGCTGACATTTCCTGTTCTGACTGGACATGAATAGGTCTACCTGGGGAGTCCCCCGCTTTCGGAAGATCATGTTGACAACTTCTGAGTGGAGTGACCACTCATGGTAAGAAGAGAAGGACTTGCTGAGGAGATCCGCCAGCGCACTTCGGGTGCCCGAGAGGTGCGATGCCTTGAGATGAATGGCATCTCGAGCAGTCGTGAGCAGGTGGGCTCAGACATGTGCGATGAGGTCCAACATAGCTCAGAATTAGGACTCTGGCAGGTAGGCTCTGGCCCGGGTGGAGTCAAGTACTGCTCCTATAAACTCTATCCTTTGAACAGGGATCGGAGTTGATTTTTGTTTGTTGATAAGCAGGCCCAGTTCCTGACAGGTGGCGTTCATCAAAGTAAAGCCATGCTGAACTTGGGCTCGTGACCTGCCTCTGACAAGCCAGTCATGGAGGCATGGATAGATTTTAATGCTTCGACACTTCAGGTAATCGGCCATGCACTTCATGAAGACCCTCGGAGCAGATGATAGGCCAAAGGACAGTGCTGTGAATTGGTAGTGGCACTGCCCCACCAAAAATGGAGCAATCTCCTGTGGCCATGGAAGATAGAAATATGGAAGTAGGCAAACTGCGGCCCGCGGGACCCTCCTGCACGGCCCTTGAGCGGCCCTGTCCCCCTCCCCTGCAGCCTCAGCTCGCCGTGCCGCCAGTGCTCTGGTGGCAGGGCTATAAGCTCCTGCCGGGCAGCATAGCTGTGAGAGCCGGTGGCCTGCCCCAGTGCTCTAGACTGTGCGGCGGTGTGGCCTGCCAGTCCTGGTGCTCTTAGTGTCATGGTAAGGGGGTAGGGGGGTTGGATAGGGAGTGGGGTCTTGGGAGGGGGCGGTCAGGGACAAGGAGCAGGAGGGGCTGGATGGGTCAGGAGTTCTGAAGGGTGTAGTCAGGAGGTGGAAAGTGGGAGGGGGCGGATAGGGGGCAGGGACCAGGCTGTTTGGGGAGGCACAGCTTTCCCTACCCGGCCCTCCATACAGTTTCAGAATCCGGATGTGGCCCTCAGGCCAAAATGTTTGCCCACCCCTGCTTTAAGTCCATGGCAGCGTACCAGTCTCCTGGATCCAGAGAGGAAATGATGGAGGCCAGGGAGACCATGCAGAACTTAAACTTCTTGAGATATCTGTGGAGGCGATGCAGGTCTAGAATGTGTCTGCAGCCCCCTTTGGCCTTCAGGATTAGGAAAGAACAGGAATAAAACCCTTTCCCCCTCATATCTTGAGGAACCTCCTCTATGGCCTCCAGACATAGGAGGGATTCCACTTCCTGGACAAGGAGAAGCTCATGATAAGGGTCCCTGAAGAGGGATGGGGAAGGTGCACGGGAGGGAGGGAGGGAGGAAAACTGCAGAGTGTAGTCAACTGCTATGGTGTTGAGCACCCAATGGTCTGAGGTGACCCTGGCCCATGCAGCAAGGAAGGGAGATAGATGGTTCAGAAATAAACAGGGGGATGGGTCCTGGGGCAAGACTGGAACTCCATGCTCAGGCACATCCTCAAATTGCCTGCCGAGGGCCACCTGGGTAGCACATGGGACCCAACTGGGCAGCTGAGGGGGACGAGGTGGTTCAGTGGCATTTAAAGCCTCTTTTTTCTTGTAGGAGCTCTGCTGCTGTGGACCCGAGAACGTAGGTGATGGAGGCGGCCGAAAGTGCTTCCTAGAGGCCTGTGGTGTGTACAGGGCCAAGGAGCAAAGTGTGAAGCAGGAATCTTTCAGGCCATGCAGCCTGGTATCCTGAAAATAGAGCAGTGCCTTTGAACAGGAGGTCCTGAATGGACTGTTGCACCTCCTGAGATAGCCCCGAGGATTGCAGCCACGAGCCACATTGCCTGGACACAGTGAAGGCCAAAGACCTGACCACTGAATAAGCCGCATCCAATGCAGTTTGGAGAGAGGCTCTGGCAACTGTCTTGCCCTCCTCCAAGATGGACGCAAACTCTTGTCTGAGCTCCTATGGCAGGCAGTCCTTAAATTTAGCCATGAAGTCGCAGATATTATATCTCCCCAGCAATGCCTGCTGGTTGGAGATTCCGAGTTGGAGAGTGGCCGTGGCATAAGTTTTTCTTCCAAACAAGTCCAGCTTCCTCGCATCCTTGTTTTAGGCAGGGTGCTCACCTGGCCCTGCCTGTCCCCGCTCATTGGTGACAAACACCACAAGAGACCAGGGGAGGGGGGACTGAATACAAGTACTCATAGCCCTTAGCTGAGACATAATATTTCTTTGTTGCTCTTTTTGCTGTTGGGGACAGAGAGGACGGGGTCTGCCAAAGGGCCTAAACCACTTTCAGCGCTCCTTCATATACTGGAAGCACTACCTTAGAAGGTGCCGCGGCCACCAAAATATTGAAGAGGCTATCTGAGGCTCAGTGAACTCCTCTGCCTCTCGTTGCAAGTTTGAGGCCATCCTTTTCAGAAGGTCCTGGTGGGTTCGAAAATCATCTGGTGAGAGTGGGTGGGCGGGACCAGCAACCACCTTTTCCAGGGATGATGAGGACAACAGCAACACCGAGTGGGGGGCTGGAGCCCCCTCTTCCACCAGAGAAGCTTCCCCCAAGAGGATGCCTTGTATTTCAGTATCGGCATCGGAGCCTGAGTCTAGTTTCTGCATCAGAGCAGGCAGCGCCATGGTCCACTTTCCAGATGCAGCTGTAGATGACCTCTGGGACTACAAGCCTGGCATCGTAGGGAGCCGCCATGGATTCCAATATGGCCAGTGTAGTGGCCATTGACATTGCAGCCAGATGCCCGTCGCGGGGCTAGTACCACAGTCTGACTGGTGTCTTCGAGATTGGGATTCAAAATCCCCTTCTGACTCCAAGGAGGACTCCTCTCTAGGGGACCATCGCAGAGCTGTCCATGCCTCCCGCTGCCGGCTATGATGTAGCGCCAAGTGGTGTTGAGGGGTAGGTGTCCAACGGTGGGGGTCCTGAGATCGGTACCATGTCGGAGACCGCTGTCAAGATGGTGGGGAGTGCCGCAGAGATGGAGATCGAGGTGTCAGACAGTGGCGACGAGGAGTCGGTGAGTGGCACCGCAGCGTTGGTGACCAATGCTGGGAGGACGACAGCTGGTGCCGGGGAGACTGAGACGGACGCAGTGAGTTTGGTGATCCGCGTCGTGGAGCCGGAGACCCGATACGTGGAGCCGGGGATTGGGGTTGAAGACTGCAGACATGGTGCTGGGGACGGGGATCATGGAGTCGTGGACCGGTCCCGGGACTCCGGAGAACGGTGTCAACCAAGCAACCATTGAGACAGGCCCATGGAGGGCTTCCCTTTGGCAGGGGGAGCCTTCACTGGCTTCGCTGTTGGACAGAGGTCCTGTGGTGTGGGCATCACCAGTAGGGCCACCAGGTCCCTGAACACTTGCAACACCTCTGGCATCGAGGGCACCATGAGGTATAGGGGACCCCTGCCACTTCCTGGAGTCAGGGGCGGTTCCTATATTCGGGTCAAAACTGTAGATAGAGAGGCTGGACTTTGCAGTCCCAACGGAGGCAGATGACCCGACACAGGAATTTTGCATACCGTCCTTTCACATCCTTCTTCGAGGCAGAGGAGCACCCATGTTCAGTGTACTGCTTCCTGTGGCACTACCATGGCACCGGTATTGGTGAGCAGTGCCGAGGTGAACCCAGTGCGGGTTTGGCACTCTGCATGAGGTCGAGGCTCTCGACGTCAAGTCGGAGTAGGAGAGTACCGAGGCTGGTCTGAGTGCTGCCTCCATCAATAGGGCTTTCAGATGAATGTGTCTGTCTTTTTGAGTGCGTGTTTGAAGCCCTTACAAATTTTGCACTTCTCTTTAACATGCGTTTCCCCCAGACACTTCAGATAAATTGTGGGGGGGGGGTCACCACCGGCATGGGTTTGTAGCAGACAGCACACGGTTTAATCCCAAGGACTGGGGCATAGACAACTATTTACAAAAGCTATGAAAAGGAAAACCACTGGGAGCACTTGCAAATCACAAGAGAGAAAGGCATTCCAGCGACCTCACGGGTGGTAAGGAGGAACTGAGAGGGCGCAGGACCGACAGTGCCTCATATACTGGCACATGAACATAGGGTTCCAGAGCCGGCCCTACACATACCACTAAGGGAAAAATCTCCAGCTGCCGTGAATGTGGGCACACAAACACCTAACATGGAATCAACTTAAGCAAGTATGCGAATAAGAACAGACATGCAAGAAGATTCTGTACAGAGCTAGTACATTTTCATGAGTTTTGCAAAACTTGTAATATCCATCCAAATAAAAATCATTAAAACCTTACCCAAGTAAGCAAAAAAGAATACCCTCATTTAGTTCATTTTCTGTGACAAATCCATTCAATTAAGTGTCAAATACTTTCCTTACTTACAAGAATATTTTCCTTTTACCTGTCAGAATATGCAATTTTCCAGGGTCCCTGCTAATTACTCATAAAAAGTTAAAGCAACAAATACATAGAATAGATATAGAAATAGGTCCACTAATGCCTTCAATCAAAGGAAATACACTTCATGGGATATTCCTTCTTGATCCTAATACACCGCTACCTCGATATAATGCGGCCCGATATAACACGAATATGGGCGGGGGGGGCTGCACACTCCAGTGGATCAAAGCAAGTTCAATATAACGCAGTTTCACCTATAACGCGGTAAGATTTTTTGGCTCCCGAGGACAGAGTTATATCGAGGTAGAGGTGTACAACAGAAAATCCTTGCTCTTGGTTAAGGAATTTTCCCCCCATCACCCTCCCTTAGAGAGAAGAATACAAGGAGAGAACACGTGAACCCAAACTTGGCAATCCATTAACTTTGTACACGTGAACAAGAATCACTGTGATTAAGTATCAAATCTCATTTATACCCTCAGAAATCTCTAGTATCTAAGTCAGAAGTGGGCAAACTACCGTCCTGCCCAGCCCCCAAGCTCCTGGCCCAGGAGGCTAGCCCCCGGCCCCTCCCCTGCTGTCCCCCTCCCCCGCAGCCTCAGCTTGCTCGCTCCGCCACCGGCACAATGCTCTGGGCGGCGGAACTGTGAGCTTCTGGGGCAGCGCAGCTGCAGAGCCCAGCCTGACCCGGTGCTCTGTGCCGCATGGTGGTGGTAGCAGCGTGGCCTGGCTCCAGGCTAACGCTGCCAGCCACTGGTGCTCTAGATGGGGGGGTTCGATAGAGGGCAGGAGAGTTCGGGGTGGTGGTCAGGGGGCAGGGGTGTGGATAGGGGTCGGGGTGGTTGGGGGGGGGAACAGGGGATTGAATGGGGGCAGGAGTCCCAGGGGGGCAATCGGGAAGGAGGAGGGGTTGGATGGGGCGGTGGGGGGCAGTCAGGGGACTGGAAGAAGGAGTAGTTGGATGGGGCAAGGGTCCCGGGGGGGGGCTGTCAGGAATGAGAGGAAGGGGTGGACGAGGCGGCGGGGGTCCAGAGGTGGTCAGGGGACAGGGAGCGGGGGGGGGCAGATAGGAAGTGGGGGCCAGGCCACTAGCTACTCCCCAACTGGCCCTCCATACAATTTACGGCCCTCAGGCCAAAAAGTTTGCCTACCCCTGATCTAAGTAACTGTCCATTAAATTATTGAATGCTTGTAATGAGATTGTCACTATCTCCTGGCATAAATATAGAATTATTTCTATATGTTGATTTTCTGGTGGAAAAGCACATGTGCATTTAATTTACATTTCAGATTTTTAAAATTTAGCACTATCCACAAGTTCTGCTATTTGCAGTGTTGTTATGCCGTGTCGGTCCCAGGGTTTTAGAGAGACAAGGGGGATGAGTGGACCAATAAAAGATATTACCTCACCCACCTTGTCTCTCTAGGTTCTGCTATGCAGTGTAGTTGTACTTGTCAGTCCCAGGATATTACAGAGACAAGACGGGTGAAGTAATATATTTTATTGGACCAACTTCTTCTGTTGGTGAGAAAGACAAGCTTTCAAGCCTCACAGAGCTCTTCTTCAGGTCAGAAGAGCTCTGCGTGGCTTGAAAGCTTGTCTCTCTCACAAACAGAAGTTGGCCCAATAGAAGACCTTATCTCTCTAACTTCCAATATGACCGTTTTCACAGGTGAGATAACTGTACTAATATATTACAAGAATATTAATTAAAATGTATACAGATATATCATTATATGGATCTTGATCTACAGAAAAAGAAAAATAGTAAAATATTGCACATCAATTGGAGTTTGTTTGCAATTATTAATTACCTCAAAAGCTGTATCTGTTTGCTTTAATTACTACATAACTGGCATGGTAGTTGACATGGTAAACAATTTCTCGTTACCCTACAAACCTACAATAAAAGCAAGCTTGTGATAGTAGTTTTATATGGACCAGCAAGATACTTTATACTCACTTAAATGAAACATTTTTTTAAACTTTCTCTTTTCCTAAGGTTTATATGGTACAAGAGTCTGGCCTAGTGTACAAAAACAACACCACTCAACATCGGCAGTCTGATTTATAAGCATTTTGTTCCTGAATTCGGAGCCTGACAGGGATGCTGTGCAAGCAAATGCCTATGAGGAACCTAAAATAGGGTATCCACTTGGGAAGAGATTAAGTGATTAAGTTTTGTGCTCCTGCCAGCTGCTAACTAAAATTTAAAGGGCCAGCAACATGTTTGTAAACTAAATACAAAACAAATAGCTTCTTTGTTTCCCTGTTTTCTTCAATAGACTCTCTTTTTTAAGCCTAAAAAGGAGATACTTTCTGGCAGCTACAACTGTCACCAAAAGTTTGATTTTCCAGACATTTATAAAAGTTAAATGTAAAATATATGGCTATTTACCTGTGATAAAGAGTGTACAAATGAATACATAGAAGTATGAGCTTCTAACAAAAATATTTAGCATTAAAATATCAACTGTTTTCATAGATTATGAACTCCAACTACCTTTCTGATACTGTTTATCAACTTTTATTTTTTTTAATTAACACTGCTACTGCACACTGTTCTGAGGCGTCCATCACAGGAGTGGGCACTTTTACACAAATCCAACTAAAACAAAGACAGCCAGCAACACCTCACTATCCTCCTCTTGCATAGCATATTTTATTTACTTGTTTTAGCATTATCATGAAGTATGTGAATATTTTGTTTTCCCAGTGCTAGTTTTATGCTAATCCTTTGCTAAGCGATGTTAACTATTTCCTATATATCAATGCAGTGGTGACAAATTCCCCTTAAGAAAACAGTATTTTTCATTTTTCTGATGCTTCTGGACAGGAACTTATATGACCCACATCACTGTAGTACGAGTGCCTCTCTCAGAAGCTCAGTTCCCAAAAGTTATAGAGTGTATAAGACAGTCTATGTTTCATTTAACGAAAATCCAATGTCAAAAGTGACTTTACAGCCAACTGGCCATAGTCAAGGGGTTTGGGTTCTGCTCTCTACGAACATAACCTTCCAGGAATTCGTATTCCATCGCAAAACAACACAGCTATGCTATAAGTACTTTTGTCACCTTTCATGCACATCTTTAAAACACAGTCAGGCTCATAGCAATACATATTGTTTTCACCTTTCATTTCTCCCTCTCTCCCTCAAACCTTGGGTGCAAATGGCATGAAGAAAGCAACTGATAATAAAAACTAATGCTTTTTTGCATTAGTACGAAGTGTGAGACAATCCTAATTTGCCATCACTGAGTTTTACTGAGTCATTTGCCTCATTTTACTAATTTGTTTATTTTTGATTTGCAAGTTTTTCCAACTTCTTCCACTGTTGCACTAAATCCTAAGTTATTGGGGAGTGTGATCAGTTTCTGTCCTGGATTCATATATATTTGGAGAGCTAGAAGCAATTCACAAATATACTACCATCCTGATTTTGACACTTAATGTTTTAAGTACTTTTCTGAGTTTGACCTTACACTAAAAAAAATAAATAAACACATTGCCAGGCATGTAGTAAAAATCAAGCTGGCATTTGTCCCTGGCACAACTGCAGAAAATCTACTTGCTTATATCATGGAATGAAACACTGAAGCCAACAGGAGTGCTGGAATCTAAACAGCTAGCTTAAGCAAAACCTTGCCAAAGTGAACCCACCCTCTGGGAAGTAACTCCAGAAGGGGAAATATCAGGCAGATTCCAAGACTTACCACAGAAGTAACTCACTTATAAAACAAAAGTAAAATACAATCAGACAGTAATGTTATCATTTAATATTGTTTCCCCTCCACATTAAATGCCACTCTTAGAAACATATTCTCCTTTCGAAAATCTTTTGATTACATTCAAGAACTACTTTCAGATAAAGAAACATATCTTGACTACACTAAATTAGAATGAATATTATGGAACTAACGTAGGGATCTCAAACATGCAGCCTGCGGGCCGCATGCAGCCCGCGGAGCTCTTCCCTACAGCCCACCAAGCTCCCCGCGCGCCCCCCACCCCCCGAGTTATTTTACGTGGCAGCTAAGCTCCCTGCTCCCCAGTGTTTGGGGCCAGGTCTCTCCCCCGGCCCCGCCTGCTGCCCCCATGCGTCTCCGCCGAGTGTCCCTCGGCCTCACTTGCTGCCCCCTCACCGCCTGGAGCCTGCAGCTCATGCTGACTCCACTCTGCTCTGCCGGCTTCCAGCATCACCTGCTGCTGCAGGGTCCTAGTGCCCCCCTCCACTATGGCCAGGGCAGGCTGCCCTTCCCCTGCCCTTCTGCCCTAATTCTGAGCCTCTCCAATGTCCCAAACCCCTCATCCACAGCCCTCACCCCTGCACCCCGTCCTATCCCCAAACTCCATCCCAGAGCTTTCACCCCCTACCCCAGCCCGGAGCCTGCACCCAGCACCCAAACTTCATCCCAGAGCCTGCACCCCGACCCCCTCCCCCACCCAAATTCCCTCCCAGAGCCGTAGGCAGGTGGGGGTGGAGTTTGGGGGGGGCAGGTTCTGGGCACCACCAAAATTTCTACAAACCTGCCACCCCTGGAAGAGGCAGAGCAGGGGTGGAGTGGTGGTGTAGCCCAGTGCAGTGGGGGGGGGGGGCTTTCACGAAAGTAAATCTAAGTGTGTGTTTTGTCCTTTGAGTGAGGTGCATTACTGTTGGTGGCGCTTAGCACTTTCCGGGGGGGGGGGGGGGGGGCAGGGAGCCAGGCGCTCAAGAGAGGAGGTGGAGAAGAGATGGGGCAGGGCCTCATGGAAGGGGTGGAGTGGGGGCCGGGACGGGGGCAGCGAGGGGGGGTGTCGGTGATGCGGCCCTCGGGCCAATGCACTAGTCCTCACGTGGCCCTCGTGGTCATTTGAGTTTGAGACCCCTGAACTAACGTAAGAGCTGCTAAACACTTGGGACACTGATCAAACAGAGCTTGACCCAATTTTTCAACAGAATAATCATAAGAGGCATGTCAAACAGAATTTTTGAAATTAGCTCATTTCAAGAAATTCAAATATTTTAATAGGCCAGCCTTTAAATAGCATGCAGATTTAAAATAAAAATTAAGGTTTTATATAGGTAGTTTTGCTCATATTTATACAGAAGTTTTTAGCAAGGTAGTGGGCAGCCCTACAGCAAAGGAAACAAAGAAAATAATACATTTTCAAGCCTGCACCACTTCCCTTCAACTCCCTGCATGTGCTTTCTGCTAAGATTTTTCCTTTATTTGTGTACTTCTTCCAAAGCCATTAGAAGTGTTGCAACTGTCATTTCTCATTCCCCTCTCCCACTGCACCATACTCCCCCAGCATCCAGAAAGGTATCTTAAAATGAAGACCACCCATCTGGCTGCTCCTCACTATCCTGCTCTAGCTACTCCTCAGGTACCAGGGAGCAGTTTCAGCTGAGTAGGGAATGGAGGCAGCCAGAGGAAAGGACTTCACCCCCCAGGACATCTGCATGGATCCCAGGAGCAACAGGAGCTAGTTGATAAGGAGGGACAATATGGTGAGGGAGATCCTTCACTCCCAAACATCTCCATTCATGCTAGGAAACACATAGAGCCGATAATGGGGGTGAAATGAGGGTCAGACAGCCAGAGGATGAAATAGTGGATATGCATTTTGCAACCTGTCTCAGGTGAAAGGACCTTTTGGACATATTGCATACAGATGTTCCATACATGCATGATAGCTGAAAGTGCTCCTCCTCCTCCCATACCCGTCTTTTGAATGTATGGTAATCTATGCTTTGGACATCCAACGCTGAAAGAGGTGCAGCATGCTTTACAAGGGCATGATCCTGAAGGCCAATCACAAATTACCACTGGTTTATGCAGTGTTCTGCCTGCTTAGTGGAGCAAACCATTCAAAGTTAGTCAGGCCAATACTTGGGTGTAAGCTGTCTATCAATATGAGGGACATTTCAAGGTCCTAGTCTTTACCCTTAAAGCCCTAGATGGTGCAGAGTCTGAATGACCACCTTTTACTATGCAGCCAGGCAGCCAAAAGAGAAACTCAGATTTAAAAAACTTATTGAGGCAGGGTGTACTCGCAGGGTGTACTCACAGGATGGCCCTGGGCTGTGGAATTTGCTGCCGCCATGGTGAGACTGATAGAGCCTTGCCACTTTTGAAACACGTAGCAAGACATCCCTTTCTGTAAGCTTTTCACCAAGACAGAGCAACAGAACCCACTGTGGATTCAAGGAAATGTACCCTCTAGTTCTGAATCCTCTCAGCACAAAACATAAAGAGTTGTTGTTCCTCACGTGAGTGATTTACTGTCACCTTTAAATTTTACATAGCTAACATCCAGATACTACAGTGATTAGTGCCTTTGAAATAATAATATCATTATCAATAAAAGCTAACTATAGAATTATTAGTAAAAGCATACAAGACTTCCATTAATCTTAAAGTAGAACTTTACTTGGGGGTACATTAACCTCAAGATGCAGACCAGTCTATTGACAGGAAGACATACCCTTTTTAATTTGTAACTGACTAAATGTCAGCATTATTAATAAAGAAACAAAAACATCAACAGCTATCTTGATTCATGTACTGTATCTATAAGCAATAGCTTTGTCCAGTTTCACTACCAGACCATGAACTAAACCAAAAAAATTACACTATATATTTATGCAAAGTCTACACTTTCCTTCCTATTGCTTCTTAATCTGCTGTGTGGGGTTAATAAATATATACTATTTCAATTGAACTACTTTTTTTAGCTTGGGTCCAAAGGACTTTTACAAATGACAGTGATTTGAACTTCCTTGTATTCGTTAAAGCACAGGAACAGATATAATAATAAAAATGTATAACATGAAATGTACCTGCTTTTCCTTTCAATGAGAATGGCCACATAGGAAGCTGGTAAAGCAGCTCCGAAGCCCGGAGTCCAAAAGTAGAATTTTCCAAGTATCCTCCTGAAAACATAATTTTATATCTATTATATTGCATGCCAAAGCATCAAGAAAGTTAGTGTATGTTGCATGTGTTATGCTCAACATAAGACTGTATTATGTCCATTTTCCACTGATAGATACACATTGCACCCTTTGAATTAGTCCATATTGCACAGACACCAATAGTAATACTTTTACACTTACACAGTTCTTTTCAATGAAGATCTCCAGACACTTAATGTTTATGAAGTCCCATAATACCACTTAGGTACATCAGTACTGCACCCATTTCATTCAAAGGGCTTTTATTTTAAAGCAGACAGTACCTTAGCCCCCAAGTGATATTTATGAAAGGTTAAAGAATTATGTAGAACTACACAAAAATTGTGACTGTTACTGTCTCTTCTGCAGTCAGGATAGCCTCCTCAGGAAGATTCAGAGGTGTAGGGAATGGATGTGAGACTATAAAACGAACCAGAAGTCAGTTCAAATAAAGTACACTTCACAACACGTCCTGAAGACAGACAGGGAAACTGATGCTGAGAAATTAAGTGACTTCTCTAAGGTCACCCGATAAGTCAATGTAAGAACTGAAAATAGAATCCAGGGGTGAAATCCTGGCTTTATTAAACTCAAGAATTGCTCCCATTGACTTCTATAGGACCAGGATCTCACCCCAGGAGTCCACAACTTCAGGAATAATACAAATAAAAAAAATCTTATAAATTCAAGGCACGTTAATAAAACAAAATCATCCTGAAAATGAATTTATTACACAAAATAATGATTAGCTGTAAGGAATTAAGTTTTTGGACAAAGATTAAATTTGTTACTGTGGAAAAAGGGAAGAACAACGTACACATTTGCTAAATGTAAATTACAGTAGCAGCCCAATTGTCTAGTCAGTTATTAAAAACTTGATTCTGAACTCTTGCATATCCAGCCTTAGAATGGACGGTGGAGGTAATAAACCATCTCCAAGGAATGGGGGTACTTGTGAAGTGGAAAGATTGTACACAGTGCTTTAACAAGCAATAGCAGCTGATTCAGCAGCACAATTTCATTTGAGACTCTGTTCTCATAAAACAGGGCAAGTAACATGATAAATTCATATGGGGCAATAACAAGAGATGAAATTACATATGAGAAATGGCAACACATAATAAAGAACTAGTGAAATTAGAAACACCATTTGGACCAGCTCAATTTTATCCTTGTCCGAGGAAGGGCAAAGGACTTGCCTCATTCTATCTTTGCCCTCAATATGCCAGGAAAACGATACAAACAATTACGACCAGTTTATGTTCAAAAGTGAGGAGAGTCAGTGAATCAGCAACGAATGATGTAATGGTAATTATACACACTATACATTCCCACGGCTACAGAAGGATAATTTCACTGGACAATGCCAAATACTGCACCAGCTAAAAGTTCATTACTACAGGAATCTCTTGTTTTGGCACAGTTTTGAATCATTCTACTAATTCTTACATTTTCAATTTAATAAGATTTAAAAGACAGCAATATACATTTTACATAGTGCAACTGTCTGCAAATTCAAATGTCAAAAGCACTTCTCACCATGAAGAAATCTAAAATATAGATAGAAATAATGTTTTGGATTACAAGGTTACTGTTGTGTTGTCTAGTGGTTAGAACAGGGAATTGGGAGTTAGAAACCTAGGTTCTCTTTCCAGCCCTGCCATTGATTCATTATGCAACCTTCCCCAAAATTTAAGGCTTGTCTACACACAAACATGCAATAATTTAGTTAACTGGGAAAAATCCCTAGGTAGACACACTTCTATTGGTCTAAACTAGTTTAACTTGCCCCTGTAAACTAAACTAATATAAGCCAAGTTTAAACCAATATAAAAGTGTCTACATGGGGCTGGCACTGGTATAACTAAATCTGTTTACAATCACACTTTTAGGTAATCAATCCAAGTGTGTATACCAGTAGTAATATTTTCTAATGCGCTCTTAAGTGACTTAAGAGCCTTAAACTGCTAAGTGCCCACATTACTTTTGAAAATTGGACTTAGGTGCTTTTCAAAAATTTACCCAAACTGTGTCCCACAGTTATCCCATACTTAAAATACTTACACACTTTTTAAACCACTTTAACATCTTCGGATGAAGGGTGCCATATAGGTACAAAGTATTAACATAATTATAATGGCCAGGTATTTATTTGAAATTCTGCTTCCCTGAAGGTATCTTCTAGTTCTTCCACTCCCTTGTATGAGGAAGGTAGAATTCTCAAGGGCAGCAGACAGATGTCTGAGCACAAGCTAGACACCTTACTGACTGTTAACCAGGATGCGTTATGCTTAACTCAATCCTTGGAACCTTCCACTCAATTCCAATAGAGCAGAAAGTGAAATAGCGAAATAGCCCCAGAAAAAGTCAGTCATTAAAACTAAAAATGACTGGGAGGGAAAAAAAAATAAAAAACACAAAACTAGCAGCTCAAAAAAAATTAAAAACAGATGTAAAATACAATGCCAGCTCAAACAGATTCTGTTCCAACCTCAAAAGGGAGATAAACGGATGATTTATAATCCTGAAAGGTGAAAGCTTCAGAGAAGCAAAATTACAAGGGAAGCATTTGTTCATGTCAATTCCAATCAGGTGATTACCAAACCCAGATTTTGGAAGCGGGGTTGGCGCTCAGATATTCACTGACTGGAGCACTGCTCTACCAAAGGTTGCGTCGTCTCTGCCCTGCTGGGTAATAGCATAATGCGATGTAAAATTATGTATTGAGGACGACATCGCCATTCTGCATAATTGTGCCAGGAACGCTGCTGAAGAAGCCTGTGCCCTGGTGGAGTGCGCTGTGAGCGGTGGGGCAGGCACCTCTGCCAGGTTATAGCATTCTTGGATACAGGACGTGATCCACGACAAAATTCATTGAGAGGAGACTGGAAGCCCTTTCATCCTATCTGCCGTGGCCATAAACAGTTGGATTGACAGTTTTGTTCTCTCGATGTAAAAGGCTATCGCTCTGCAAACGTCCAATGAGTGAAGCCTCTCTCCCTGCCGCTTGAGTGTGGCTTAGGATAGAACATTGGAAGGAAAATGTCCTGGTTGATGTGGAACTGGGAGACAACCTTCAGGAGGAAAGCTGGATGTGGCCTGAGCTGAACTTTGTCCTTATAGAACACCGTGTACGGGGGTTCTGATGTTAAGGCCTTGAGCTCAGACACCCTCCTGGCTGAGGTTATCACTACCAGAAACGCCACCTTGTACAAGAGCACAGACCAAGTAGCCCATGGTTCGAACAGCCCCGTCAGTTTGGAAAGGACCAGATTAACAACCCAGGCTGGGACAGATTGTTGGACATGGGGATATAGTCTGTGGAGACCTTCCAGGAAACGGCTGACCATGGGTTGGCAAAGATCAACCAGCCCTCTCCACCTGGATGGAGGGCTGAAATGGCGGCCAAGTGAACACTTATTGACAACATGGACAGCCTTTGCTGCTTAAGATGGAGCAGGTAGTCCAGTATAATAGTATAGACGTGAGCACTGAAGACGGCCGGTGCTGTGCCAACCAGATTCAAAATCTCTTCTTTTGGCCAGGTAGTTAGCCCTGGTGGAGGATTTCCTACAGCCAAGGAGGACTTGTCTGACTGGGTCTGAGCAGGAGAACTCCATCAGGTTTAGTCATGGAACTTCCTTGCCGTGAGGTGCAACGACTCGAGGTTCAGGTGCTGGAGATGGCCGTGATCCTGAATTATTAAGTCCGGGAAGAGCGACAAGGTGACTGGGGCTTCCACGGACATTTGCAAGAGATGGGTACCAGTGCTGGCAGGGACAGGCTGGAGCTATCAGTATCACAGAAGCTTCTTCCCTCCATATCTTGAGGAGCACCTTGTGAACAAGAGAGATGGGTGGGAATGCTTATAGGAGATGGCTTCCCAGGGGAGGAGGAACACATGCATGATGGAGCCTGAGCTGTGATTAAGGAAGGATCAAAATTGCTGGCACTTCCTGTTGTGATGTGTGGTGAACAGGTCTATATGGGTAAAGATGCAGTTCTCGATATCTGGGCACAGTGACCACTCATGGCCGTGGAATGGCCTGCTAAGATAGTCTGCCAACTCGTTCTGTACTCCCGGAAGGTACGAAGCTTGTAGGTGTATTGAATGCTCTACACAAAAGTCCAACAGCCTAAGTTCCCTGTAAGCTGTGCGGCTGCCCAGCAGGCTATCAAGTGCTGTGCAGTTCAGGTGTCCCTCCCCCCACTGCCGTGTGTTTCTCCTGCCTTCTGCCTTGGAGCTGCTTCCGGGAGCCTCCTGTTTGCTGTGCAGAGTGTGAGGGGGTGCTAATGTCAGGGTGTACCCCTGCCCCTACACCCCATCTCCACGGGGAGGGAGGTGGGACACACGACAGGGCTCAAGAGGGAGGGAGCTTGCTGGCAGCTGCAGCTGTGCTTGAATTTGCTGAGCTACTTAAAAGGGCAGCGTACTTACAAGTGGAGTCTGTACTTAAAGGGGCAATGCGCGTCTGTCTCTCTCTCTCTCGCTCACACACACACACTCATACTCCCCTCCCAACACATACTTGTGTTGTTGTTGTTGTTGCTGCTGCTGTTACTTCTTGATACTTTTTTCGAAGTGTGTTATTTGAGTTTTTTGACTGGTCTATTCATTTCATAATTTTTATTTTTATCTTATGCTTAAATTTAATTCTTTGAGTAGTGAGTTCTAAAATGCCTAACCTGTCTTGGCTGGAGTAATTATCCCTATGGTAACTTTTAAAAAAATATATCTAGGTTTCTGGTTTCTACTTGTGGTGCACATCGGCACATTACCTCGATACGGTGCACATAACAAAATTCATTCCGCACATGGATGGAAAAAATTAGAGGGAACACTGCCCCAGCATGAGGGCTTCCTGGCACAGGGGAGAGGAAGGTGCATCCCCCTGTTTGTTGATATAAAACATTGCCGCGGTGCTGTCCATGAGAACTGATACACATCTGCCTACCAAGTGGGCTCGGAAAGTCTGGCATGCTAGGCGCATCACCTTAAGTCCGAGGTCTCCAGATGTGCTCCCCAGCTCAAGACTGACGCATCCGTCACCAGCGAGAGGGATGGCTGAGAACTGGCAAAGGGGATCCCCGCGCACACTACCTGCGGGTCAAGACACCACAGGAGGGAGTCGATGACCAGGTGAGGCAAACTGTCCAAACTGTCCTGAACTGGCTGATACACTGAGGTGAGCCACGATTGGAGAGGCCAGAGTCTGAGCCTGGCGTGTTACACCACATAAGTACAGCCATGTGTCCCAGGAGCTTCAGGCAATTTCTTGCTGTGGTGATGGGGAACTGCCTGAGACTTCGAATGATATCACCCAGGGCCCGGAACCTCACTTCCGGGAGATATGCCCCAGCCTGGGTCGAGTCCAGTACTGCCCCTATAAATTCTATCCACTGAACTGGGGACAGCGTTGATTTCCCCACGTTCAGGAGAAGGCCCAGTTCATCGAACACGGTTCTTATGAAGTCAACTTGTGCCTCCACTTGAGCCTTGGAATGGCCCTTGATCAGCCAGTCATCGAGATACGGGAAGACCTGTACCTACCACCTGCGCAGGAACGCAGCCACGACTGCCATGCACTTGGTAAACACTTGAGGCACTGCTGATAGGCCAAACGGGAGGACTGAACAGGTAGTGGTGGTTATTCACCACAAACCTGAGGTACCTTCTGTGGGACGGTGTAATAGCCATGTGAATGTAAGTATCCTTCAAATCAAGGGCGGCATACCAGTCCCCTGGATCCAAGAAAGGGATAATGGCGGTCAAAGGGACCATGCAAAACTTCAGTTTCTTCATGAACCCGTTGAGTTTTCACAGGTTTAGGATGGGCCTTACCCGCCTTTAGCTTTCGGTATTAGAAAATACTGGGAAAAGAAGCCCTTGCCCTTCAACTTCTGAGGAACCTCTTCCACTGCCCCCAGCGATAGGAGCAAGTGCACCTCCTATAAGAGGAGTTGCTCATGAAAAAGGTCCCTGAAGAGGGACGGGAAAGAGGGGTGAAAGCGTGGGAGGGCTGAGAATTGGAAGGAGTATCCCCTTTCTTCCATGCGGAGCACCCAGAGGTCCAATGTGATACAGGACCAAACAGGGTAGAAAGGGGATAGTCGGGACAAGAAGATAAGGCGGGATGGTTCCAGTCCTTGTACTGGTGAGCCGTCCTCATGCGCACCTTCAAAAGGCCTGCTTCTGGCCCGATGACGGCTTGGGCTGGACAGAGTCCTGGCCTGAGGATGGGCGCGGCCTCTTCCTGTCGCTCCTGTTTCTCCTCCGTGAACCATCCTGTCAGTTCTGCGGCTGATAGAACCACGGAGGAGGCTGCGACCTAACATTTTTCCGCTGCATGGTGGGGATGTGGAGGCCAAACTATTTGAGGGTGGCTCTAGAGTATTTCAGACCGTGAAGTCTCTCGTCGGTCTTTTCCGAAAAAGAGAGCTGAACCCTCAAAGGGGAGGTCCTGGATGGGCCGCTGGACCTCGTAAAGTAGACTGGAGACCTGCAGCCAGGAGCTCCTCCTCATGGCCACTCCCGTAGTCATAGCTCATATGGCCACATCCGCCCAGTCCAGAGCGGCCTGCAGGGAGGCTCAGACAATCAGTCTGCCCTCCTCCACCAGGGCTAAGAATTTAGAGTGGGAGTCCTGCAGCAGCAGCTCTACATTGCACTACAGGTGATATAGCAGTATCTGCTCACAATGGCCTGCTGGTTTGCGATGCAGAGCTGCAATCCGCCTGTCAAGTACACCTTTCTCCCGAATAGTTCTAATCTTTTTCCTCCTGGTTCTTAGGGGAAGGACCTGGTACCCTGGCGCTCACGCTGGTTAGCAGCATCCACCACCAGGAATCTGGAGGGGGATGCATATACAAATGCTCGTACCCTTTCGATGGCACAAAGTAGCATCTCTCGTTTCACTTGGCTGTCAGTGCCAAAACCGCTGGAGCCAGTGTAGATGGCGCTGGTGCTGACGGTGACGAAGCCAGTGCTGCAGGAGTTGGAATACTGGCGTCAGAGAGCAATGAAGCTATGCCCGAACCTGCCAACGCCAACAGTGCCAGAGGGGGAATGAAGGTAGCCGAGGCTACCAACGTCGCTCTCAAATGTGACCACTGGCTCCACCCTTGGCTCTGATGAAAGGCCCAGGGCATCCAGAAGGGCCACTGCACCAGGGGCTGCCATTGCGCAGGCCACGGTGCCGGGTAAGGCTGATGGTCTTATCTTGACCTCGACCGTCTACTCCTGCTCCTGTGAGACCGGTAGGAGTCCGCCTCCAACTTCGAGGTCTCAGAGAAGGAGGACCATGAAGGAGCGGTGCTTCGCAGTGCTGACTGTCCGCACCGAGGACTGGGGGACCAACGTGGCTCCTGGACCTGCGTCCGTGCTGGGGAGTGGCGCTTCTCCAGTATCATGGCAGGTTTCCCCCTTGACGGTGCAGGGGGACCGACCGGTGCCAGCGACTTATCCCATCTAGGCGGGGAAAATGGCGCGGTAAGGTATAACAGGTCCTGGGCCACCTCGAAAGCCTCCGGGGTAGATAAGAGGTGCAGCTCTGAACTCAGGGCCGGAGAGCGAGGCGGGTCCAGACTCGACCACCCACCCACCAGGGCAGGAGTCAATGTGACCCTTACAGGCAGTGGGGCCGAGGTGGTGTGGCCCGACTCGGGTCTCACAACGGCCGACTCCTTGGGCTTAGCTGGGGGAGAATGGCCCTTCTCCGGCCTCCTCTTCTTCTCTAGCACCAGAGATTGCGACCGGTGCCTGCCTGCAGCATGTGAGCCACAAGTGGAGCAATGGCAGCACCAGGAGTCTTTCCTCAGCACCAATCCCCATGCTGACAGCGCCAGAGCACTCCGCACCGAGGAGGTGGTGCTCGGCACAGGATCCGCCGATCCAGGGTCGGACTGGGGACAGAGCACAGCCTCCATCAGTAGGATCTTAAGACACTGATCCCTGTCCTTCAATGTCCTGGAGCAAAACTCCCTAAAGATCTAACAGCGATCCTTTTGGTGGCTCTCCCCTAGACACTTCAGACACAAAGTGTGCGGATCGCTTCTGGACATACACTTGTGGCAGACCTTGCAGGTTTTAAAACCCAGAGAACGTGGCATGCCCCGGTGCCGGGACAGCGTAGGAGCGGAACCCCCTCCCCCCCCAAAGGAAACTTAAGAAACTAACCCTAACTAATTTGAACTAACACTAAACTAACAATAACTACTAACGAAATAACTATATACATTGCCAAATGTGCTTGCCAAGACAAGAGCAAGATGGTTCCAGCTAACCGTCACTGGCGGTAAGAAGGAACTGAGGGTGTGGCAGGTTGGCAGAGCCCTATATTGAGCACCTTGAAGGTGCGACTCTAGGGGGCGCCCAGGTTGACCCGAAAGATCCTGCTAGGGGAAAAATCTTCTGGCTGCCGTGCACGTGCGCACACACCTGATTGGAATTGCCATGAACAAGCACTTGAAGAAGAATTTTCCTCTCTCTAAAAATGCCATCTGTGCAGGAATCACACTCCTAGTTGGTAGAGCAACTCCCACCTTTTCATGTTTTCTGTATATATATCTCCTTACTGTATGTTCCATTCTATGCATCCGATTAAGTGGGCTGTAGCCCATGAAAGCTTATGCTGAAATAAATTTGTTACTCTCTAAGGTGCCACAAGTACTCCTAGAGACTAAGTAGCTCAAGAGATGCCTCAAAAGAATGGGTTAACACTAACTGCAACAGACAGCATAATGTAGGAAAATGTATCTGTGCCTTACCTGAAGAGGAGCAAGAAAACTATAAGGGAGGTGTGAATACCTCAATAATATCAGGATTAAATCAGAAAAGCCTGCAGTATGTCCAAATTTAGAGTCTTTAAAAATGTGGCCACCTCAAATAAAGGATCTCTCTGAAAGGTAAACTTCTGACAGAGATCCCCGACTTTGGAAACAGTTTCTGAAAAACTGAGAGGCTGAAGCTCCCTAAAAGCAGAATCTAAACAATTGTGCTTTGTAAATGTATTGAGCAAAGACTACAGTGGGTTTTTTAATATATGTCTGAAATGGCCGTGAGAAGTCTTCACAACTTGCCTCTGCCTCCTACAGAGTGCATCAGGTTGGCTGTGACAACTGCCAAGCATTTTGTGAAATAAGAGGCAGACACGCTGGCCCAAAAAGCAAAATTCAGATTTAGTAATGCTGATCTTCTACAAAAACTCAGATACTTCCAGTGCTAGAGAAGTACCCCTATGTGCATGCAAATGTTAGCAAGGTCCAGGAAGGCAACCAGCTATGTTCTCTGGATGTGATGGTTCCAAGAATGACCAATTTGAATTTTTTCCTGACCAAATGCCAATTTCAGCTTCAAGAAATCCCAGATTAACTGAAGCCCTCTTCTCTTTTGGACTGTCAGGAAGATGTTACACTACTGTTACACACTTCCTTCTTTCATCTGGCAGCTGAAGCTAACCAGTTGTCTTTGCCAGGAGACTGGATTTTCTGCAGATTCTCTATCTGATAATGTACCCAAGAGCCTTCTCTGGGGATGTGAGCACACAATAATCTGGAGGGTTTCTGAAAAAACTGATCTGGTAGTTCCAGCCAATGCTGAGGACCAATGTATCCATGGTGAGAAGGAGCCATGAGAAGTTAAAGGCTCCCAAGTTTACAGGTAAGAAGGTCGGTTAGTTCCAAGAGCAACAGTTAAGCTCAGAGGGCGAGAGAGACAGAGAGAAGTTAGTATGAAGTGGAAATTACTTTTTGAGGATGTTAGAGGTTGGCCAATATCAGCTTTATAAAGGAAAGCAAATCTCAGCCTTAATTATCTCCACAATTACTTGCAATACACATTGACTAGATCTACTGAGTAACGAAGTGTCACCTAGAGTCACTTTTCAGAACAAAGCCATACCTTAAAGAGAGTTTTACTTGTGTCCCTAAAAAGGCTGACAACATCCCTCATCATGAAGTGGCAAAAAGTTTGAAAGTCAGGTTCATGCTAGTTTAGTGCTGCACAGATGAGTTAGGGTTTGTCTATATGGAGGAAACTGACAAGCATAACTTTGGTATAATATAGGTATTTTGGAGTATCTCCCCCACGTGGACACTTTCAGAATAAAAAGTGATTTTATTCCAGAATTACTCCATTTCATGAGCAGAGTAGCTATTCCGGAATAAAGACTTATTTCAGAACAGAGGGCTTGTCTATACTACACGCCGGATTGGTGGGCAGCGATCGATCCAGTGGGGTCGATTTATCACGTCTAGTCTAGATGTGATAAATCGACCGCCGAGTGCTCTCCCATTGACTCCAGTACTCCACCGGAGCAAGAGGTGCATGCGGAGTTGACGGCAGAGTGTCAGCAGTTGACTAACCGCAGTGAAGACACCGCGGTGAGTAGATCTAAGTATGTCGACTTCAGCTAAATTATTCATATATCTGAAGTTGCATAATTTAGATCGACACCCCCCCCCCCCAGTTTAGACCAGGCCAGAGTCTCCACATGGGGAGCTATTAAAGCATACCTATTCCAGTCAATTTCCTTGAGCAGAAAAGCCATTGTCATCGTTCAAGAAGGAAGAACAATGGCTGAAAGACAGAACAATCACATTCACCCAGCTAGCCAAAGAGAAAGCATTAGCAGCTGTATTGGAGCTCCCCTTCCTTTATGACCAGAGTTATGGTAATAAAGAGAAAGTTTCCAAAAAAAAATTCATTATAATGATATTTACGTCTGCTTCAGGAAGAAATTAAAGGTCAATATCAATCAGCTATACCATTTCCTCCAAGGACTACAATTTAAATCAGGCGTGCTGTGCCAGGTATTACACTTAGTACAAGTATAGATATTGATGAAGTACAAAAGAAAAATTAATTCACAAAGTGGTATACTGACAAAAACAGTGGGAAAAATATGCACTGAATTAGTAAAGACAGAAAACAAGATGGGAGAACCCTTCATTTGGTCATTTTCTTATTCCAATAAAGGTGTGGCTGCTTTTCAAAGAAGTCACAATAGGAAGCATATCGGAATAATTCTACAAATAAAAAGGAAAAACTGAAGATACTATATAGCAAGTCATTCTTAAATATTTAGCATAGTGTATACCAACCTTAAAATGCAAAAAAAAGCAATATACAAGCTCCCATTCGCAGTCAGAAAGGAAGTTGACTGCAAAATCTCAGGTAGCAGTTTGTGCAGATAATAGTCAAGCTTTCGTTTCCTGAGAACTGCTGCAATCTGGAGGGGGAAAAAAAGATGCACACTTTAATTTAACTAACTTTTTTACATTGTAAAGAAAGAGAAGACTGAGGGAGGGGGGAGCCAGTGGCACCCCTTATACCATGCATACGTGCACCACTCCAGACAGCACTAGAGCCAGTCCCCTACGGATACCACTGAGGAAAAACTTCACCTACAATGGAATGGACATAAGCCACACATCTCTAAGAACAACAGTTACAAAAGGTTAGTAATCGTATTTTCTCCTTTCTATCCTTTAGACCACTCGTACAGCCCCCATGTCTGACCTTACCCTGATCTTTTCACATCTACCATCCTGAGGTGTACAGGTGCTCCACCTTTCTGATAAACATGTATGTACAGGTGCTTCCCATTGCTTGCACACAAGATTTCCAGTGTTCAGCTGTAATATTCAGGAAGAAATTATTGCCTCTCTCTCCTACACACAGCAGGAGCAGTGGAGGAAATGCTGAAAGATCAGTACTTCTTTTCTTCTGTACACTGTGTTGGACTCAGGACGATCAAGAATTAGGAGCTTGTAGCTGTGGGTAGAATGGAGATGGGGTGCCCAAGAGGCTGAGTGGTGGCCTAGTCGATAGGGCAGTGGGCTCGTACTCAGCAGACTTGTATTCAATTCCCAACTCAGACCTGCCATGTCACCCTCGGCAATTTGCTTGAGCTACCCTGTGCCTCTGTTCCCCATCTTTAACATGGAGAGAGAACTTCCCTATCTCACAGGAGTGTTGGGAGGATAAAATCCATTAATAATTCTGAGCTGCTTAGATATTAAGGTGATGAGGGCAATACATGTATTAGATAGGAGAGCTGAAGAGTCAACATAGATACGGAGTCTTGCTTGCTGGAGGGAGAAGAGTGTCCAGTGTATTGTGGGCAGCATTGAGAAGAGCTGCAGAGCCTGTTAGAGCTCAGCTTCTTAGCGATCAGATAATTAGTTAACATAATTGCGGGTAGAGAAAGGGGTGGTTGACATTTGCTGACCTTGTTATCATTTAAATCTTAAATCCTTTGCAGTGCACAAAGCTCCACAAAGCAGGAAAATTTAAATTGTGAGGGCAGCAGAATCCCAGGCTTCTCCCTCTTTCTCCTGAGGTCTGTGTTTTCTTCATCAGTTTCCAGGAAAACTGGAAACTTTCTCCTAGATATCTTGGAACTCTGTCAGATTAAGTAATAAATGCTATCTTTTTCTCTGTGCATAGATACTAATCCTTAATTTTGGCAACAAGTAGATTTTGCCAACAGTGATTAAATAAATCCTTAATATGTAACTGTAAACATATCCGATCTGGGTATTCTTATTCTTCCCCCACAGGAAACAGATCTGTTGCCTAAGAAGGTGTCATTTTTTATTTGATTATATATATATTATATATAAATATATATTTGGAAATGTACTTTAATTTCGGCATTGCAAATAAATGGATATTTAAATTGGGTGTTGAATGGTTTCTTTCCAAAGTGAATAATTAACATTGTTTTCTGATCAAGCAGCTCTAACTTGAAGAGGCTGGAAACTATCTCTGCATATTTGTAGACTCAACCTAAATAATTCTCTTCTATAGGGCTCTGCTATGAAATACTGTCTAAGTATTCTTTATATCCAGCTTCTGAAAATTCTGTTCTATGTAGCTTCTTATACAGCCCTCATCAACATAGTCTCTGAGTGAATTCTAGTCATGCATTAGGGGGTGATAACACAATTTCCACATCTAGTGTGTTAGGTCTCTTCTCACATACCTGAAATATAGGGGGAGAAGATCTAAGTGTCCAGCAGCTTTATGTACTGTATAATATTTTCAAAATTCTTATTTAATAAGAAAACATTTAAACTATTAACTTTGATTATTCATTAAAAGAAACTTTGCTAACCATGCATTGCTCCTTAAGAACTACTAGCATACTAAGTTTGAAGTTTTAAAAAAGTTCGAGACATCAAGTGAAAACAAGAGGTTATTAATGGAAACTATTTTGCAATCTTAATTATAGATTTCACAGTATTATATTTTTGACCCTCAAACCTGAAAAATTAATCATGGCACTACAGTCCATTATATCAGAACACCAACACTTTGTAGAAAAATATTGCTGCCACTTTTCTTTCAAAAATGCTCACAGACTTAATCTTTTTAAAAATATCTCTAGTCTAGCAGTACTACTCCAGGACCTAAAATCTATTCATTCACCCTCTATTATGGGAAACAAGAGTAATTCAACACTAAGAGTATTTTACTCACTGTTCAAAATAGAACTACACCTCTACCCCGATATAACACTGTCCTCGGGAGTCAAAAAAACCTTACCTCATTATAGGTGAAACCGCGTTATAGCGAACTTGCTTTGATCCGCTGGAGTGCGCAGTCCCACCCCCTCCCCGGAGCACTGCTTTACCACGTTATATCTGAATTCATGTTATATCGGGTCGCATTGTATCGGGGTAGAGGTCTATTTGCAAGATAGACTAGCTCAATCAATACACTTTGATAGGGAGTCTTGTCTGTGCTGGGTGTGCGCTTTTGCCGGACACAGAGAAAGAAGGAGCCATCCCACTCCTATAGGGTAGTGAGTATTTAGAGAAGGAATGTATTATGTTACTTTTATTTTCTATTTGTGATTTATTTTGCAAAATAGAGGGAGGATAAAATTGGGTTCTTTGTGTAATTTTAAAGTTTTGCCCAGAGGGAAACCCTCTGTGTTTTGAATCTGTTTGTCTGTGAGATTATCTTGCATTCTAATCTCACAGAGGTATTCCTTTCACCTTTTTCTTTCATTAAAATTCTTCTTTTAAGAACCTGATTGATTTTTCATTATTTTAAGATCCCAGGGTTTTGGATCTGTGTTCACCACGACTAATTGGTGAGGGTATACTCTCAAGCCTACCCAGGAAAAGGGGTGGGAGGAATTAGTCTCAAATCTGCCCAGGAAAGGGGGGGTCTAGGGACTTGGGAAACCTTTGGGGAAAGGCAGAGAGTTCCAAGTGGCTCTCCCCTAAGATTTGGAACACGCTTGGTGGTGGCAGTTTACTGTTAACCTAAGCTAGTAAATAAGCTTAGGGGATCTTTCATGCAGGTCCCCACATCTGTACCCTAAAGTTCAGAATGGGGAGGGAACCTTGACAACTGCACTCCACCATCTCTGTGCATATAGAGCAGAGAGAAAACATATGCACCAGCAGCAGACACAATTTTCTACACTCTGGGTCCTAGTTGCGCCCTCCCTCCCCCCACAGTCTGGCACCTGAGGCGGCCGCCTCAGTTCGCTTCATGGTAAAGCCAGCCCTGCTATAATCTATTTTGCAACCAGTTGTTTCTCAAACCTTAGCAAGTCATATGTCTTACGGAGCACTAGGCGTTAACATAAGTACAAAGATTTCAAATGAATAAATTGATATTTTAGTTATCCAAGAGAAAATTACTCTTAAAAAAAGGTGAAGCAAGAAATAAAACTCATTTCTTTTTAATCTATGGCCATGTAACTCACAAAAAAGCCATAATGAAATGTATTAAACATATATTAAAAATCATTTGTGCTGAATGGGCTTTGAATAGAAGTGGCTGCTCATTAGCCACAGCAGCACTATAATTAGTAGCTATCCAAAAAATGAACCATCAATTAGACACTTACTACAGCAATGCAAAGTTCACTTCTTTCCTCAAGTGCAAACACACAGAGATGACTGTGTCTCCTGAAGGTTTCTTACAAATCATAAGTTATGATCGCATAAGCAATGGGTTTTACCAGCCAGGACACACAAACATGTTAAGCCCTGTCAACATTAAGAAACAGACATTTTAACCTCTTCACAAGGCAGCATGGTTCCAGTGAGCAGCTTTGGGCGCTAAAAAGTTAACCCTACAAAAATGGAAAAAACAATCCCCACCAAACATTGATGCCTGGCTCAGTGACACAGCTGACCTCACAGCTAACAACTGGCATTCCACACAACAGGAATGCCTGAAAAATTCAAAGCAATCTGGGCTGACTTTCTAGAGGTCTATGATTAACGTAGATGCTAAAGATATATATGTCACTTCCTCTCCTCTCCCTTTAACCTAACCTTGTTTATTTACTTTGTGTATTACAATGAATCTGATATTTTGGTATAGCTGTTGTTTTTGGAAAATTCAATAAAAAAATTATAAATATAAAAAAAGGAAACAGACGTTTTAACTTCAGGTGTCAAACATGGCTCTTCCTACGAACAAAGATGAAAATGCATCTCCCAATCACAGACAGGGTCAACCGAGTTCAGCATCCGTTTAAGAAAGTATGGTCCTACCACAGTTCTAAACACTGGCTAACCACGCTTTCTTACAACAGTTGCTGAACATGGGTTGCTCTATCTATACCAACAGGACAACAGTGTTAAACACTGGGGGAAGAAAACTGCATTTGCATGCACTGGAAACAGCTGATTTTTAAAGGTAAAATTAGCCTTAATTACTTAGCTATGTGTATCACAAGCATTAAGAATATAAGGACGGCCATACTGGGTAAGAACAAAGGTCCATCTAGCCCAGTATCCTGTCACAGTGGCCAATGCCAGGTGCCCCAGAGGGAATGAACAGAACAGGTAATCATCAAATGATCCATCCCCTGTCGCCCATTCCCAGATTCTGGCAAACAGAGGTAGGGACACCATCCCTGCCCACCCTGGCTAATAACCATTGCTGGACCTATCCTCCATGAATTTATCTAGTTCTTTTTTGTACCCTGTTATAGTCTTGGCCTTCACAACATCCTCTGGCAAGGAGTTTCACAGGATGACTGCGTTGTGTGAAAAAAATATGTCCCTTTGTTTTTTTAAACCTGCTGCCTAATAATTTCATTTGGTAACTCCTATTTCTTGTGTTGTGAGGAGTAAACAACACTTCCTTATTTCCTTTCTTCACACCAGTCATGATTTTATTAACCTCTATCATAGGCATCTCTTTTCCAGGCTGAAAAGTCCCAGTCTTATTAATCTCTCCTCATATGGCAGCTATTCCATACCCCTGGTCATTTGTGTTGCCCTTTTCTGAACCTTTTCCAAGTCCAATATATCTTTTTTGAGATGAGGCGACCACATCTGCACACAGTATTCAAGATGTGGACATACCATGGATTTATATAGAGGCAATATGATATTTTCTGTCTTATTATCTATCCCTTTCTTAACAATTCCCAACATTGTTCGCTTTTTTGACTGCCGCTGCACATTGAGTGGATGTTTTCCGAGAACTATCCACAATGACTCCAAGATCTCTCTTGAGTGGTAACAGGTAATTTAGACCCCTTCATTTTATATGTATAGTTGGGATTATGCTTTCCCATGTGCATTACTTTGCATTTATCAACACTGAATTTCATCTGTCATTTTGTTGCTCAGTCACCCAGTTTTGAGAGATCCTTTTGTAGCTCTTAGCAGTCTGCCTGGGTCTTGAGTAGTTTTGTATTACTGCTTTATGCAATCCCAGCTAATTTCTGATGCATCTGACACTTGTCCAGTTTCAGAAAAATTCAACCCATGGTCAACTGGTGCATAATAGATGAAGAAGTAAAGAACCTCAGACATTTCCTGTCCTTTATTTGATCCTTCAACTGGAAATGTTCCTTCATCCCTCTCCTTTCAAATTTCTTCACAAAACTTTGCAAAAACTAAAAAAGTTTTGTGAAGCAGGCCAGATTGACCTGAATGTTTTTATGTTACTGATGCATGTAAGTATGTCAGTACCACTCAGGCAAGACTTAACACTGACTTCACTGAAGGACTCATGGTGTGCAGGAATCTGTATCAACAATTCATATATCCTCAGCATGTGCAAACTATTTGCCCAAAAATAAGTAATTCAGAGGTCATGACGGCTTGATGATAATGTTAGAGGCCTTTTCAGCAATCTATGATCTATATTCCTACTTGTCTCAAATCATGGGAAGAACACCACATGGTATTATGAATTTGGCCAGAGAAGAACAAGAGACTTACGAAACACTTCGCAAGAATCAAGTGACACAGTAATTCCTTAGAGAGCCTCACTGACTTTCAGTGGATGCAATGTCCATCTCAGGGGCTAAACTGAGCTCCTGGGAGGACACTTGAATAGAGTGTCCTTGAGCTCAGTGAGATTTCTTGACTCATTCATCTGTGAAATAGTCACAGATGATTTCCTCATTAAAAATCACATCTTCTGGGTTATAAATTAACGTAACGATGTTTTCACCTTCTCCCACCCCTCCCCTCCTATACAGGTCAACAAATCTTCATGCTGATGAATTTTGTAAGAGTACATGCTGCTTCCTTTTAAATTAGCGAATGAAGATCTTTTCCATTATTGGCTAAAGGCTACATTAAAAGACTGTCAAATTGAAAGCTAGTCAATTTCAAAGTATGATTTAGAAGCTTCAGGTATTACAGCTACTCCAAATCCTCTTGCCAATTATTACAAGAATATTGACATTTTCTTTTTTAAAAAGTGTCACCCTTTGTTAATGCATGAAAGACCCTCACAAACGAGAATAAATTAAATGAACTACACAAGGAACAGTAAAACTGAGTACTATTAAAAACAACAAAAGAAAGTGAAAAGCCGAGGAAATTTTTTCCTCTAGTCAAAAGTGTCTCTTGTAACACTTACAGGTAACATTTTCAGACTGAACTGTGATTTTCAAGTTGATGCGGTCCATTTAGAAAGTTGACTGCAGATATGTAAGATGAATAAAAGTAATCCCATTAGACAATTTAATAACCCACAAAAAGAAAAAATTATAACAATTATGAGTAAGTTATCATGCTAACAAAGAGCTTATAACCACTGAACTGTGAAAGAAAAAAAAAAAAAGCGTCTTTTGAATAATCTAACAGTTACAACACCGCTCACTGGGTATCGAAAAAACATGTTTATTTCTTGCAACGGCTGACAATGTTTATAAAATTCTTATATAAATCACTGTTAACATTTAACACAGTGATAAAAGCATGTGCATGCACGTGCACACAGATCTATTTTCCTGGCCACAGTACAATCAGCAACCATGACTACAAATGTATTTATTATAATAATAATAATAATAATAATAGACAGTTTTTCCTGCCCAGACACTAGGACAATATCTGATTACTGAGGGCATGGAATGTTTTCATTATTACATTAATGTCATGGGTAGAGACAACAGATTGAACAAATACTAATCAGGGAAATTCTGCTAGAACAAATGTGTTTAACATATACTTGTAGATACCATGGTTCTGATCCCAATGCAGACAGGGATAAGCATTTGGTTATACCAGGGGTCCTCAAACTGGGGGTCGGGACCCCTCAGGGGGTCGCGAGGTTATTAAATGGGGGGTCACGAGCTGTCAGCCTCCACCCCAAACCCCACTTTGCCTCCAGCATTTATAATAGTGTTAAATATACAAAAGAGTGTTCTTAATGTATAAGGGGGTCGCACTCTGAAGCTTGCTGTGTGAAAGGGGTCACCAGTACAAAAGTCTGAGAACCCGTGGGCTAAACTGTCAAAGGCTTTTTCACTCTGTCCTCAAAGTAAAAGTTCCCAACTGACTGAACGTTACTGGAAGTCAATGGGTGTTGAACATAAAAATAAAGGAGGATAAAACTCAGCCTCATGAGGGTTCCTCTGGTTGCACTATGAAGGGAAGGAGCAGATAAATGTATCATGTTGAAAATTTTTGAATGAATCATACATTTTAGAATTGTACTTCAACAAAAGCAAGTAAATGTAAATAGTCTCTAGTAATGCCTTAATTGACATTAAACCAGGCTGCATAAGAATATACAGCTAGAGCTAAACCCTCATCTCCCATTCACAGCACAAAATGTGCTAGTGGGCATGCATCTGCAAGTTAATTTTTCAAGATACAACATTCAGGTTGAAATGGGGCTTAAATTAGAGTAGGCATGCCTCTTATAGTGTAATTAGGGTTCAAAGGTTAATATTTATTAGCAGTAAAAACTGTATTTAAATTTCAGAGTAGCAGCCGTGTTAATCTGTATCCGCAAAAAGAACAGGACTACTTATGGCACCTTAGAGACTAACAAATTTATTAGAGCATAAGCTTTCGTGGGCTACAGCCCACTTCTTTGGATGCATATAGAATGGAACATATATTGAGGAGATATATATACACACATACAGAGAGCATAAACAGGTGGGAGTTGTCTTACCAACTCTGAGAGGCCAATTAAGTAAGAGGAAAAAAAAACAAAACAAAACAAAAAACTTTTGAAGTGATAATCAAGATAGCCCAGTACAGACAGGTTGATAAGAAGTGTGAGAATACTTACAAGGGGAGATAGATTCAATGTTTGTAATGGCTCAGCCATTCCCAGTCCTTATTCAATCCTAAATTGATTGCATCTAGTTTGCATATCAATTCCAGCTCAGCAGTCTCTCCTTGGAGTCTGTTTTTGAAGTTTTTCTGTTGTAAAATAGCCACCCGAAGGTCTGTCACTGAATGACCAGACAGGTTAAAGTGTTCTCCCACTGGTTTTTGAGTATTATGATTCCTGATGTCAGATTTGTGTCCATTAATTCTTTTGCGTAGAGACTGTCCGGTTTGGCCAATGTACGTGGCAGAGGGGCATTGCTGGCACATGATGGCATATATCACTTCAGTAGATGTGCAGGTGAACGAGCCCCTGATGGTATGGCTGGTGTGATCAAGTGACATCATCATAGGACCTAATCACACCAGCCATACCATCAGGGGCTCGTTCACCTGCACATCTACTGAAGTGATATATGCCATCATGTGCCAGCAATGCCCCTCTGCCACGTACATTGGCCAAACCGGACAGTCTCTACGCAAAAGAATTAATGGACACAAATCTGACATCAGGAATCATAATACTCAAAAACCAGTGGGAGAACACTTTAACCTGTCTGGTCATTCAATGACAGACCTTCGGGTGGCTATTTTACAACAGAAAAACTTCAAAAACAGACTCCAACGAGAGACTGCTGAGCTGGAATTGATATGCAAACTAGATGCAATCAATTTAGGATTGAATAAGGACTGGGAATGGCTGAGCCATTACAAACATTGAATCTATCTCCCCTTGTAAGTATTCTCACACTTCTTATCAAACTGTCTGTACTGGGCTAGCTTGATTATCACTTCAAAAGTGTTCTTTGTTTTTTTTTCCTCTTACTTAATTGGCCTCTCAGAGTTGGGAAGACAACTCCCACCTGTTCATGCCCTCTGTATGTGTGTGTATATATATCTCCTCAATATATGTTCCATTCTATATGCATCTGAAGAAGTGGGCTGTAGCCCACGAAAGCTTATGCTCTAATAAATTTGTTAGTCTCTAAGGTGCCACAAGTACTCCTGTATTTAAATTGTTGTTTAAAAATTTTTGCCTTGATTTTCATTAAAAATTTCACAACCTTCTGGAACACCACCAGCAAGTACAGAAGACCTTTAGGGCCTGCAGGATCCCTATGCAGACTACTGAACGTCTACAAATTTTGCTACCATCAGTGTACAATTAATACTTTTTTTTCCACATTTTATCAGATTAAACCTAAAAACAGCAACAGAATAATTATTTTCATGTTTCAAAGGTGAACAAAAACAAACCACCCTGTAATTTGGCAACTAGCCACTAAATTAAATGTTTAAGCAATATCATCTCCAGGATTATAGACAAAACAGGTTATCACACGTGGACAGGATTTACTATAGACTATACAACATACAAAGCCTTTACCAACACATAGGTGTACAAGATCCTTGCCCTGGGGACCTTACAACAGAAATCACACAAGCAATTAAGGAGCAAACAGTGCCAAAAAAAGAGATCAGCCCTGGAATATTAAATAGAAACAGTGAACTCTAAAGGATTTGAAAGGGAAGGTGCTAAGTGCACCAGATGAAGTGGGCTGTCAAAAGCACAGGGTACAGTAGGAATTGACATGAAGTCAAGAACAGAAGAGAAAGACAGAGGAGCACTAATGTCAGGGAATAAGGCACAAAAGAGAAAATTAAAAAGAACTGGACTGGGACTCAGAAGCCTGGGTTCAAATCCTGGTTCTGTTACAGACTCCCAGTATAACCTCGGCAACTTTCAATCTCGGAGCCTCAATTCCCTATATGTTGGCCCTACCAACTTCACTGCCATGACAAATGTGTCATGGACCATGAAATACACCCTTCCCTGTGAAATCCAATCTCCTTCATGATGCTGGGAGCGCCCCAGCCGGGCTGGGGAGGGACAGGACTTGTTCTTCCCCTGCAGGGTCACTCTCGGTGTGAAGATCAGACGCACCTTTGGAGGCAGCGCAGAAGCGAAGGTGGTAAACCCAGGGCTTCTGCACTAAAGCAGCCCCGGAGCTTCCTGCAGCTGGAGAAGGTACCTGGAGGTGGATCTGATCTCCCCACCGAGAACAGCTGTGCAGGGGAAGAGCAAGTCCTGTCCCTCTCCAGCCTCGCTAAGAGCTGGGCTCGGGGCTTCCGCACCATGGCTTCTGACGGGGCTTCCACCCTGCGGCTTCTGCTAGGACTCTCGCCTCCACGGCCCCTGCCAGGGCTCGAGGCACCTGGGCTCGGGGCTTCTGGTCCTGTGGCTCCTGCTGGGGCTCAGAGCTCCTGTCCCACGGCTCCTGCCGGGGCTTGGGGTGCCTGGTCTCAGGGCTTCCGCCCCGCGGCTCCTGATGAGGTTCAGGGCGCCCGCCCCCCAGCTCCTGCCGGGGCTCAGAACACCCAAGCTCAAGGGTTCCATGCCCATGGCATCTGCGGGGGCTTGGAGCACCCATTTTTCTAGGTCCCTGTGGACCCATGCATTAATCCGCCACTGGCTGGCACTCCCAGCAGCACGGGGGAAATCAGACCCATCTCCGCCTCTGGAAGCCTCCTCCAGCTGCAGGAAGCTCTGCGGTGAAGTGAAGGTGACAATCCCGTGACCCCCCCGACAACAGTTTTACCATCCTCCCACAGCTCCCTTTTTGGGTCAAGACCCCCATGGTTACAACACAATGAAATTTCAGATGTAAACACCTGAAAACGTGAAATTGACTAGTTTTCAAATCCCATGGCCCTGAAATTGACCAAAATGGACCATGAATTTGATAGGGCGCTACCTATACGTAAAATGGAGATAATACTACTTTTCTCCCTTCCGTTGTCAGTATTGTCTAAGGTCTGGTCTACATTTGAAAGTTTTACCAATATAACTGTTTCAGTTGGATACGATATTTTTTAACCAAAATAGTTATACTGATAAAAGCCCTAATATGGGCATCGTTTACTCTGGAAGGAAATCTTTAGTAAAAGGCGAAAGATTTTACTACATCAAAAAAACATCTGCACACAATATTTTAAAATTCTGCAAAATTCTGCATATTTTATTTGTCAATAAATACATGTGGAGGCTCCAGCATGGTAGTGGGGAGTACAGGCCATTAGCTGCACAGAGTGGGAGATCACCCTGCAGCCCCTCTCTCCCCAGGACATGGACTCAGCAGTGAGGCTGCACCCATCCCTGCCATAGCACAAGGGCCAGGCCTGCCCCAGAAACACCCTGGGGCCCCACCCCTCCGTGCCAGGCACACCAAGATAGCAAGCAAGAGGGATGGAGTCTCTCACACACACCCAGACCTTGCCCCCAATCCAGGTGTGAGGCAGGCAGGTTCAGCGTGGCAGGATCCAAGTGTGGAGGGGCCTACTGTGCGGGGGATTCAGGTGTGGGATGAGAGAGTTCTGGGTGGGGCAATCTGGGTGCGGCAGCTCAGTGGGGGATTTGCATGCATGGGAAATGGGACTCTGTGGTGGGGGGAAAGGCTAGGCAAAGGTGGTTGGGGCTCAGCGGGAAAGGGGCTGGATGCGGGGGACCCAGCAGGGAGTCTGGGTGCTGGGAGAGTGGGGCCCAGTGGGGTCTGAGTGCCAGTGGTAGGAGCTCAGTGGGGTGGGAGTCTGGATGTGGGGAGCTGGTTGGTGTTGTCCAGGTGAAGGGGGATGGGAATTTGAGTGCAGGGGGCTCAGAGGGGGTGGTCCAAGTGGAGGGGTGGAGGTCTGGATGCAGGGGGAGGTCTGGGTGCGGGGGAAGGGAAAGACTCAGCAGGGTGGGAGTTCAGGGGGCTCAGCAGGGGTTGTCTGCATGGAGCGGAGGTCGGGCAGATGGGGGAGCAGCTCCTCATACAGGGAACCCTCCTCACACAGCAGAGGAGCGATGAGGTCAGGAAGCAGAGGGGGGCGCCAATGGATGCAACACTTTCTGCAGCCAGGGGAGGCTTCTGGGGATAGATCTGACTGGCCCACAACTGCTCCTTGCAGGGGAAGAAGAAATCCCATCCTCCCCTGTCCCCAGTCCAGCCGGGGATAGCAGCTGAATCTCATGCAGGGTAGGAGTCACCAGCCAGGGCACACCCAGCCCCTCTCCCCCCACACACACTCTGTGATTTACCTCTCCGCCAGCTGCTCCAGGCCCATGCTACTGGGGAGGGGCATGTGACCGCTCTTGCAGCTTCCCTTTGCTTCAGGAAAGCATTTTTCTGCAGGAAAGCAAAGAAATCTGTGGGGGACATGAATTCTGCATGCACGCAGTGGCGCAGAAATCCCCCAGCATAACAGTTATACTGAGATACTGGTGACTTACCAGTAAAGTTAGTCCCCTTTCCTTTACATGAATAGCTATACTGGTATAAAGTATAACTGTGTTCACATCAGGAAGATTGTACCTCTTTAACTATACTCCATATAGTTAAAACAGTACAATTTTCTAGTGTAGGCGAGGCTTAATTAGATTGTAAATTTGGGAATATGATAATCAATTATTTGTTAATTTTTGAAAACTAGCAAATTACAATATGATCACCTGATAAGACTAAAAATCAGAATAAAATATTTTATATTAGTGTAAAATTATCTTCAGATGGAAATTAAAGCACTTATAAATGGCTAGGAGCTTGAGTTCAAGGCAATTTTTTTAAACATTTTTCAGAAAAGCAGTGACCCACCAAAGATCTTCTGCACATAGTGAGCACAGTTAAAAAGTAGTATTTGTGGCAGTTTCAGAACCCAGAGTCAGAGACTGTAAGCTAGTTGCCAAATTACATAATACTGCTTTAAGAATGAGAGAGACAAAGAGTAAAAAATACACACACATTGTTTAAATATAAAATTTATTTTTGAGTCAGAATAGTCTAGTGTTCACATGAGAGGACTAGAAGAAGAGGTTACTCACCCTGTGCAGTAATAGTGGTTCTTCAAGATCTGTCCCTCTATGGATGCTCCACTTCAGTTCCTTCCTATGGTGCTCCACTTCAGGTGAGTATACACACCATGCACCTTTAATCAGAGATTTTAGGTAGCAGTGCCTGTTCGGCTCACACATGCACACTATCCAGCCTTGTGCTCTGCACCGTGGCTATATAGAACTGTACAGACGAACTGCCCTCAATTCCTTCTCTACCGCAAAGATCCATAGCAGAGAACTCCAAAGCTAAGGGGATGAAGGACTGGTGGTGGAGCAACCATAGGGGGGGTGTAGTGAGTCGGTGTGGCTCCCCTCCTGCCCAGAAGAGGGAGCCCACGTGCCGGCACCAGAGTGGGTGGGACCACCACCGCCTGTCCCCGCCCCCCGGAAGTCAAGGGGCGGGACAGGAAGTATAAAGGCCGGCCGCCAGAGCTCAGTTGGCGGCCAGCCACCACAGGGAGCAGACGTGCGGCCGGGAGCTCCCGGCCAGGAGACCGTCGAAGACCCTAGCTGGCCTGAGCTACCCCGGGCCCACTACGAGGAGGAGCCGCCGGAGCCCGTTCACGCCCGCCACTGGGAGAACCCCTGGGAACCGAACCCCGCTAACCCTGAGGGTGAGACTGGACCCGAACCCCTCAGCCCCTGCTGCTATCCAGAGGAGCCGCCTGAGGACCATTGGCCGGACTTCCCGGCAGAGCTACCAGACTTGCCGCCGAGCCCGGGCAGAGAGGAGCCCATGCAGGTGGACTGGCCCGATCCCGGCGCAACGACCGAGGTAGGCTGTGAGGGGGATCACGGAAGTAGCCCGGGGGTAGCCGACCCCGGTCCGGCTACAACTGAGTGTGAGCCTATGTCAGTGTGTTGCGGCCTGGATACCCCACTGACCAGCAGCGGCAGCAACCGCTGTTAGGGCCCCGGGCTGGAACGCAGTGGAGTGGGTGGGCCTGCGTTCCCCCCTGCCACCCTCCGTACGGGTGGCAGGCTTCCCCCTCACCCAACGCTCGGCTACAGAAGCCTGGGCCTTGAACTATTTGCCTGCTCAGCCCCTGCAACAAGGGCCTGAGCTTAACTGTGTTTGCCCCGCCCTGATCCAGGGCCTGGGCTTTGAACTATTTGCTCGCTCAGCCCCTGCAACAAGGGCCTGAGCTTAACTGTGTTTGCCCCGCCCTGATCCAGGGCCTGGGCTCTGAACTATTTGCTCGCTCAGCCCCTGCAACAAGGGCCTGAGCTTAACTGTGTTTGCCCCGCCCTGATCCAGGGCCTGGGCTCTGAACTATTTGCTCGCTCAGCCCCTGCAACAAGGGCCTGAGCTAACTGTGTTTGCCCCGCCCTGATCCAGGGCCTGGCCTCTGAACTATTTGCTCGCTCAGCCCCTGCAACAAGGGCCTGAGCTTAACTGTGTTTGCCCCGCCCTGATCCAGGGCCTGGCCTCTGAACTATTTGCTCGCTCAGCCCCTGCAACAAGGGCCTGAGCTTAACTGTGTTTGCCCCGCCCTGATCCAGGGCCTGGCCTCTGAACTATTTGCTCACTCAGCCCCTGCAAACAAGGGCCTGAGCTTAACTGTGTTTGCCCCGCCCTGATCCAGGGCCTGGGCTTTGAACTGTTTGCTCGCTCAGCCCCTGCAACAAGGGCCTGAGCCTAACTGTGTTTGCCCCGCCCTGATCCAGGGCCTGGGCTTTGAACTATTTACCCGCTCAGCCCCTGCCATAAGGACCTGAGCCTAACTGTGTTTGCCCCGCCCTGATCCAGGGCCTGGGCTCTGAACTATTTGCCCGCTCAGCCCAGCAAGCAAGGGTCTGAGCTAACTGTGTTTGCCCCGCCCTGATCCAGGGCCTGGGCTCCTGAGCTTTAACTGTGGTTGCTCCGACTCTGCACCAAAGAGCCGGAGTTTCAGGACTAACTGACTGCTTATTCCCAGAGTAGTGAGTCGGTGTGGCTCCCCTCCTGCCCGGAAGGGTCGAGCCCCGGCTAGGACCTACTACAGGGGGTCACACCTCAAAGAGCCACAGCTACTGCACAGGGTGAGTAATTCCTTCTTCAACTAGTGTCCCTATGAGTGCTTCACTTCAGTACCAAGCAGTACCCTCTAAGGAGGGGAGGGCTTCGGAGTAGAGTCCAAAATTGAAGATAGCACAGTAGAGCCTAGCATAACATCAAAAGCTGAGTCATGAGTTACTGCATAATGTTCAGAAAAGGGATGTATGGAGGTCCAAGTTGTGGCTGTACATATTTCAGCAATGGGAACATTTTTAGGAATGGTTATCAAAGTAAAGAAAGGGTTACTACTCTGGAAGGAGGTTGAAGATCATGAGACTGACAGATAATGAAGTCAGATATCTATCTAGAAAGTCTTTGCTTGGAAACTGGAGATCCCTTAGATCTGTCTGCAATAGACATAAAACAATCTGGGAAATTTTCTAAATGGCTTGGCTTACTCCTGCCCAGGTAAAAGGCTTAAGCCCTTCTGACACTGAGTGTATGCAATATCAAATCTTCCTTATTCAGGTGTTGTTTAGGGAAGAAAAGTGGAAGATGAATAAGCAGGTTAATGTGAAAATCAGAGGACACCTTTAGTAAGAATTTGGGGTGTAATCATAATGTGACCTTGTCTCTGAAAAATACTATGAAAGGAGGACATGCAATCAGAGCCCTAATCTCCCCAACTCTTCAAGCAGAAGTAATGGCTACCAGAAGGCTACTTTCAACAATAAATCAAGGAGGGAGCAGGTTGCCACAGGTTCAATGGGGGCTCTTGTAAGGCATCTGAGCACCAAATTGAGGTCCCAAATCAGAGTAGGATGTTTGACTTGTGCAAAATGATTCCCCACTGTGACACTCTGTATCTTGGGGGAACACCCTGCATCCCCATGTTCATCCTTATAATATGATTGTGTGGTATCCAATGCAAAGTTTGTAATGTTGGGTGTCTTCGGAAGGCTCATTATGCACTGAGCACTGTTGTTATAGTTACGTTATAGGTTGTAATTTCATGTATATTGTTATGAGGCTGAAAATGTGTCCTCATGGCTAAAACAAGCTCAGGCAAAACTCTCCGGGAACAGAGGGACAATTCACACCTCACCAGAGCATGTAGGGGACAAACCCAGCCCAGTCTCACAGGAACAAAGGACACTGGCCTAGGCAGCAACAAAAAATCTGTTAGACTCTCGAGAGAGTCACCCACCTTCCCTTGGTCAGTTTGGGACTACGATGAAGTAATGCTCACCTGACTCTGAAGGGGGGAGGAGGGGCAAAGCCAAGAGGGAAAAAAGAACATGATAAAAGGGAGAGACATTTGCCATGCTCTTCCTCTCTCTTCCACTTCCATTTAGAGAGAGAACCACCAAACAACTGAAACACTGATCAAAGGGGAGAGCCTGGCTCAAGGGCAACCAGCCAGCCTGTGGTGAGAAGCATCTAAATTTTTAAGGGCATTGAAAGTGTTAAGATCAGCTTAGAATGTGTTTTGCTTTTATTTCATTTAACCAAATCTGACTTCTTGTGCTTTGATTTATAATCCCTTAAAATCGATCTTTTGTAGTTAATTAATTAGTTTGTTTATTCTACCTGAAGCAGTGCGTTTGGTTTGAAGTGTGTCAGACACTCCCCTTGGGATAACAAGCCTGGTACATATCAATTTCTTTGTTAAATTGACAAACTCATATAAGCTTGTAGCGTCCAGTGGGCATAACTGGACACTGAAAGATGGAGGTTCCTAGCGTTGTGTCTGGGACCGGAGATATTGGCTAGTGTCATTCAGTTGCACAATCCAAGCAGCGGCTGGCCAAAAGCGCTCACTCACTTAGCAGCTTACATGCCAGAGGCTGTGCATGAACAGCCCAGCAGTGGGGGGTTCTCACAGCAGAGCAGGGTAAGGCTGGCTCCCAAAGTCGAGGATTGGAGTGACCTAGCAAATCATCAGTCCAGATAGCACCAGGGGAAGGTCACACCCACCCCTTGAGAAACCTCGTCACTGGATGACCGAATACCAAAAAACCTTCCACCAGGGAATGGAAAATCGTAACAACTGCCAAAAGTATCCTAGTGGAATTCAGAAACAACCCTGTCTTTTTTCAATTCCAGGATGTAGTCTAGTACAACGCTGGTGGAAAGTGTCTTATATGTCACATCAGTAGCTGAATCTCATCCACTTTTGTAGGTAAGTATTATGAGTAAACTGCTTCCTACTATGCAACAATACTCTGGTTACCTCCTCAGAACAGACTGAGTCTAATCCCGTGAGCCATTGATTAGCCATGCTTTGAGGCGAAGAACTTCCAGGTTGGAGTGAAGAATTTGACAGGCATCCTGAGAGAGAAGATGAGGAACATCTGAAGGGTGATCGGTTGACAAACAGCCAACTAGATGAGAAAAGGAAAACATGTCTGTCTTGGCCACATTAGGACCACCAGAATAACCCTGGCCTTATCTTTCCTTACCTTGATCAGCACCTTGGATATTAGAAGAATTGGAGGAAAATGCATACAGCAGACCCAGCATCTAATGAAAGAGAAAGACATCTCCCAAGGAGCGGTGACTCAGTCCACCTCTCAAGAACTAGAAGCATTTCTTGTTTCTGGCCATGGCAAACAGGTCTAACCTGCAGGATGCCCTACCACCATAATATGTGGTGAAGCATGATGGGATCTATTTCCCATTAGTGGTCCTGAGCAAAAATGTCTGCTGAGGGTGTCCGTGGTGATGTTTGGAATGCCCAGAAGGGAAACTGCTTTGATTTCATATGCACCAATTCCAGAGTCTTATCACTTCAGCACAGAGGGTGATCTCGCTCCCCATTGATGGTTTATATAAAACATACGTGACATGTTATCTTTCATGATCTTCATGTATTTGCTCCTGATCAACAGCATAAAATGAAAACAGGCATTCCTGAATGCCCGGAGTTCCAGCAAGATGATGGGGGGAAGGGATAGCTCAGTGGTTTGAGCATTGGCCTGTTAAACTCACGGTTGTGAGTTCAATCCTTGAAGGGCCCACTTAGGAATCTGGGGCAAAATCAGTACTTTGTTAACAGTCAAAGCTGTCCTTATCATTTTGTGAGTTCCCCTGTAGCCCTCTGGTTACGCTCTGCACCTGGGATATAGGCAAGCCCGGTTTGAGGCTGCATCCTGACTCAGAGGGAGAGGGTCTGGTTTTTGGGGGGAGGGATAGCTCAGTAGTTTGAGCCTTGGCCTGCTAAACCCAGGGTTGTGAGTTCAATCCTCGAGGGGGCCATTTAGGGATCTGGGGCAAAAATCTGTCTGGGGATTGGGCCTGCTTTGAGCAGGGGGTTGGACTGGATGACCTCCTGAGGTCCCTTCCAACCCTGGTATTCTATGATTCTATGTGTACAGTGGGCTCAGAAGAAGATCACCTGTTTTGAGCAGTGTGTCTAGATGTGCTCCCCATCCAAACAGGGATGCATTTGTTGTTATTACTATCATCAGAGATGGTTGAGCAAACGGGACTCCTGCGCAAACATTTTGAGTGTCTTTCCACCAGTCAAAGGACTTTTTCACAACCATGGGCATCAAGAGTAGTTTGTATAAGCTGTGTTTGCTTGGTGAATAAACAGTTATGAGTCACTTGTGTGAGGTAGCACATGAGCAGCTACCCCTTTCCCCCATCCCACTGTGTCCCTGCATCCCCACTTCCATTCAGTCCCTACCCCAGTCTGTGACACCCCTCCCAACAGCCCCATGTGCCCCACACTGTACATCCCCCCAATATCCAGTGCCTCCTGACCTGGCCCCACAGGCAGGGCATTGTGAAAAAGGAAACCTCTTCTCTTCCCTATCCACAACTGGGATTGCCCGGGAGCAGCTGCTCTCTGTTCTGGGGCCACAGCAGCCCCTGGCAAAAGGCGTAAGTGCAGCACTTTTCCAGCAGAATGTATTTTCTGCAGGGGGAAAATTCTGCATGGCACATGAATTCTGTGTGCGCGCAGTGGCGCAGAATTCCCCCAGGAGAAAGAGTTCATAAAACTGAACTTCTCAAAATTACAGTAGTCACCGTGCATAAGTTGCTCTATGATGCACCACATCACTTTCTTCCTGTCCTACAAACATTGCAAAGTGATTTCCATTGCATTGAAGGCACCAGAATGCGAACAGACGGCAACTGCAATAGAATCTCAGAGTTACAGACACCTCAGGAATGGAGGTTGTTCATTACTCTGAAATGTTCATAACTCTGAACAAGATGTTATGGGATGCTCCTCAGGGTGGACTGCTCGGAGAGAGGGCTCACCGCTATGCCTGCAAACTTCAGTGTCTTCACCTCCTATCTGTAAATGGCTGCCCAGTGAGCGGGATGTGCACAGGCAGCTGGTTCTAGCCCCCTGGCTGCAAGGGTGATGAGTGAGGCACCACGGTGTCAGTGGGTACGCAATGCAGGCTGTGGCCTTTAAAACTGAGCTGCTCCTCCAGAGCGCAGCATCCAGGCAGGAGCTTGGGCTCCAGCTCCAGCAGCAACACTCAAGGCCAGGTTCCTGCAGGAACTCGGGAAGTTTCTTTTCTGGAGGGGGCAGAGGACTGCGCCCGTGGCTTACAGGAAAGTTGCAGACCCCAGCACTGCTCCTGTTCTGCCTGCTCGGGGGCCCACAGCTGTGCCTGTGAAACTCAGTGTCTTCACCTCTTACCTGTAAGTGACTGCCCCCCATGTGCAAGTACGGGATGGGGTGGGGACCGGCAGCCCAGCTGTGCCTACCTTTAAGATGCAATACAGGCACAGTACAGTATTTGCTACTTTGGGGTGGGGGGAAGGACAGTTGTCTCTGCTGCTGTCTGATTGCTTACTTACCGTTCCACATGGCGTCCGGTTGACCAGTCAGTCCATAACTCTGGTGTTCATATCTTTGAGGTTCTACTGTACTTCTTCATATAGTTTCATAATATGATTGTTTTCCCTCCAATCAGGAAAAAATGGTTCATAAAAATGATCACTGATAATACTGGTATTCAAAAAAGTCTAGATTCTACTGTATTGTCGCATAGAACAGAAGGCAAAGTTATAAAGCGGTTAATGCCTGTTTGTAACCTTCCTCCTCCTCTGGCCCCAAACTACCTCCAGAAAGAGATGCAACATCTCCTTCCCCATGAACTCTTTTTTTCCTCCCTGCTTTAGTCCTTAATGGGATCATTCTCAAAAATGTTTCAGCTTTGCCCATTAGAGCCCTGTCTACACTAGAAAGTTCTGTTGCCAACAACATAGCTCAGCAATCGGTGCACCTGAGCTAGCACTGAAAATGATACAAAGTTGCCCAAACCTCAAAGATAGTTTATGAAATCACGGTAAAGATCATTTGTTCTTGGTTACACTTGTAGTAATGCTAGACATGGTCTACTCTTCTGCACTGGTTCAGCAGCACCCTCTTGCTGACATTCACTACAAGCAACAAGAAAATTTCTGCCTGTTGAAGAGTTTAGGTCATTAAAATCTTGACAATTAGGCTACTGGTGTGTGGCGACCACAGCCTATCACACTGACCAAAACTGTCTCATTATTTCCTTGTATTCCCCTGCCAGTATGTCTGCTCTTGTCTTACACTTAGATTGTAAGCTCATTGGGGCACGATCTGTCTGTACAGTGTCTAGCGCAATGGCGTCCTAGTTATGACTGGGGCTCCTAGGTGCTACAATGATGCAAATAATAAGTTATCCGTCATTAGTGCTTTCTCCTTCTCTTCTAACACAATACTATTTTGTAATTATACTTTTTATTCAGACATTTTGCAAAGTGCTTACTAAATGTATATTTATCTACATACACCATGCAAAACAATTATTTCTACCACCACAGTAATTCAGCCACCTCTGGGATGAAACACAGAAGGTGTTCACCAACAGTTTAGAAGAGGAAGTGAAGAATACTTTAGCTAAATGAAATTGCAAGATTAAATTCTGTCTCCTATAATCAATTATGTAAATGAAAATTTAATCATGACACTAGCTAACACTACTGCTTTTGAAGAAATGTACCACAAAAATTTCAACTGTTCACACAGAGCAATCAGGATTTTTTTTTAAGTCTGTCATTCAGGAGACCCACATATAGCAAGTGGACAAAAGTTCATTTTATCCACATTAAAAAACTGAAGTGTTAAAATAGACCTTCCTATAATTTGAACCTATAGCTCCAGAAGCCTACATGTTTCAAACCTGATACTTCAACTACCTAAGGTCCTTCTTTCCAGCTTTACTTTTTTTTAAGTGAAGGAGTCTAAAAAAATCATTTTCTCCTACTTTTAGGAAGTAGGCCAACTATTAATGACTCAAAATACAAAAATACACTTCCATATTCTGTTCTGCTGTCTTTCCATTTTTAATTAATAAATTTCCTGGGCCTTATTTACATTGAACTTTTGTAAGCTATGCTATTTGGTCATATTTTCTTGGGCACTCAGGAGGCCTTTAGTCATGGAGCACCTTTAAAGAAAAACATTATAATAAAACTTATTCCAGTCTTTTTAGCACTACTGCCAACTAATTCTTTTGCACTTTTTCCTAAAACACCTGCCTTCTGAAGAGAGCAAAGTGAATGACAAGTATTAAAGAACAAAGCCTTACAATGACTCTGGTAATATAGATATTATAAAGTACTGGGGGTCAAAGACACCAGCTATCTACCGTTGCCTCTTCCATTATATTACATGTTCTGTTTCCAGTATTCAAACAAGAGTGCCGTATTCAACAGACACACTCCTGACCATCAGCAATACCTCACAAGCAGATACCAAGTACTCTTAAATGTTACAGTTCAGATGCTTTATAGGAACAGCTAAATCAGGATTACGTTTTTAAAAGATAACATGTCTCCATAGTACTGGCAGCACTTGTACATATGGCTAGCACCATTTCAAACACTTTAACAGAGTAGGAAGAGCAGGACCAGCACAGACAGGTATGTGATGTTTCAACAAGCTTGGGCATGCTTTTAATAGCATTAGCAGTAACAGATAGATATCTAGTCTCCTGAAAGCATTATTTTGGGGCTGCACTTTCATAGCTATCCCTGGCTTTTGAGATAGTCACTGGCCACAAGAAAAATCAAAATGTGCCTACTCAGGATTATTATTGGGCAGTCGGGAAAGGATCACAGATCCAGCAGTCAATGAGATCACCAGCAGCCAACAGTGTTTGTCTGCTCAGAGATTCCTTGACTGCTCAAGTTAGTGGCAAAATTGAGCATCTAAAAAATTCCCCCTATTTTGGGGACAGTTCGGTACCTCCTTTGAGTTGTCTCTGGCTAGCCAATCTGTCAACAGAAAGTCAGTTGCTGTAGCTGTTCCTGCTCTAAGATTGCTGCCTCGCTTATACTTGACACTCTTTGGAGCTCAGGGGTTTGGTATGATTACATCTGCTGCAAAAAAAAAAAAAATCCCTAGACTTTTCTAAGTAATCATTTTCACTTTTACAGAATTTTTTTAGTATCTCAAAGTGTTTTACAAGTATTAATTATCATGCCTCATGCCACTAACTCCACAAGTTTGTTTTCATGTGAATTATTATACCCATTTTATAAATGGGAAAATGAGGCACACAAAGGTGAAATGATTCACTCAAGGTCACAGTGACAGGCTGAATAGAGGACCCAAAAAAACTGATTCCACAGACCACTGTTGACCAATAGACACACTATTATATTCTCTTACATCCACCCACCCTTTTCTTAAGCCCAACTGAAATCAAGACAGTATATCCAAATCCACTTAGAAAACAACAGTTTAGGACAAATACTGAACTAAGTTTTTAAAATGGCTACTTCTTTCCACAGAAAAGGAAATACAACTGAGTAAACTTAATATTCAAATTATAAATGACAAATTCGCATAATTCAATTTACTTATTCACAAATTCAATCTACTGCACTTTCTGATGTATAACATGCTATAAAAACATGAGGCAAATGAAAATTCCCTTATTTAGAGTAAAGATCAATCCTGGCTTCATTAAATGAAAGAATATATCTGGTGGGGAGAAACCTCTATAGCTCCACTAAACTTGGCCGGTCAAGGATTTAATGAAAACTGTGAAAAAGGAGACTATTTAGCTTTACACATCACCTTTCATGTTCAAGTTATCTAGAAACAGTTTACAAAGTAGTAAGTTAAATACATGTGGTGCACTAAGGTGTAAGCAAACTGAGCGGCTATTCAGCACTCAGCAGTTCACAGTTTTGGATATTTGGCTCCATTGCTGTGACAAAGAGAGAGGATTTAGAATGTTACTCAGTATAACAGCATTATTCACTACTCTTCAAAAAAAGTTCCGTGAGATCTTTAGCTTGCAGTTATGTGGAGTCTGATCCAAGAGGTGCATGCTTCTTAGGGTGACCAGACCTCCCGATTTTATCGTGACTGTCCCGATATTTGCTTGTTTGTCCCGCGTCCTGACCGATGTTCGGTCGGGACACTGGACAAAAACAATTTTGCCCTCCGCTCCAGTGCACAGGCGGAACCCGGAGGGGCTCTCGCCCCCCCCCACCCCTACTCCGCCTCCTCCTTCCCCCATTGGATCTGCTCCCTCACTGCCTCATTGGATCCCGAGCCGGGCCTGGGGAGAAGACGCCCCTGTGCGGCAGCCTGGGCACACGGGCCATGGCCAGCCAGGGCCGGGAGCGCTGCAGTGCAGCGCGGAGGCAGCTCCAGCCCTACAGCCCATGGGGCAGCGCGGTGGGTCCGAGGGCAGAGCGGAGCGCGCAGGGCCCGGGTGGGCAGCGCGGCCCAGGGGTGTGGGCCACCCGCCGGAGACACGCGGCGGAGAGAGGCTGCGGGGGCGAGACTTGTCCCAGGTAGGGCAGCCGGCAGACAGGGGCGAGGAGCCGGCCAGGGTCCCCCGAACAATAAACTTCCCCGCCGCCTGCGGGGAGACCCGCGCCTCTCCCACTCGGCTGCGCTCCAACAGCTCGCCCCGCCAGGAAGGAGCCGCTAGAGTGCAGCCAAGCGGGAGAGGTGCGGGGCTCCCCGCAGTCGGCCGGACGTGCCGCATGTGCCCGGGGGGTGGGAGGCTCCGTGGGGAAGGCAGCGCATGCGACCGGGGCGCTGTGTGCGATCCGGCGGCACGGCTGGGGCCTGCTAATGCCCCCGGCAAAACTGCTTCTTTTTTTTTCTTTGCTCCGCCACCCCGCTCCCTCCATATTTCATCCCTGTGATCTGGTCACCCTAATGCTTCTGAATACTATATTTCTGATTAGGGCTTGTCTACACTACAGATTTTTTTGTACTGATGCAGTTGGTCCAAAAATACCAAATGTAAACAAGCCCCGTGTTTTATAGGTTTCCTTGAAAAGGGTAAAAAGTGATATTGTTTTGCAACTGGCCTTGCATTTGAAGAAAAACATAACTTTTCATAGTTAACTTTTTTTTCTTAGCTAAAAATTTTAAACCACATCACTAACATTATTATTTATGTGGCTTTCGAACTGTAGGTATAATGAAGAGAAAAATTCTTCCTCACTCAAACTGAGTGGATGCAAGTAAAAAATACCAGCGAATGTAGATCTTCTCTTGGCTTCTAGGTTTAGTCACACTCGGACTACCAAAGGTCTGAGCTTGAAAGGAGCTGATTCAGAATTCCTATTAACTTCACTGAGAATTGTGATGCATTAGACACATCAAATTCACACTCATGACTAGCATGTGTATTGGCAAATGGTTTCCTTTGGGTACTCTGCAGATGGTTTGAGCAGCCAGCTTTAGAGGGGGGTTGTGGTGCAGGAGGGGGTATGGGGTGCTGGCTCTGGGAGGGAGCTCAGGGCTAGGGGTGCAGGAGGGGGTTCAGGGTGCAGGTTCCGGGAGGGGGCACAGGGCTGGTGTTTGGAGTGCAGCCTCGCGCCAGGCAGGACTTTTCTCCAGCGGTTCCTGGTTGCTAGTGCAGGCTGGCTGCCGCTAAGACAGGCTTCCTGCCTACTCCTGCCCCATGCCACTCCCAGAAGAGGCCAACATGCCCCTGCAGCCCCTGGAGGGGGGGCACAACATATGGTTCTGCATGCTGCCCCTCTCTGCAAGCCCTGCCCCCGCAGCTCCCATTGGCCACAGCTACCCATTCCCGGCCAATGGGACCTGCGGGGGCGATGCTTGCAGGCAGGAGCAGCACGCGGAGGGAGACCCCTGCCCCCCGCCCCCGGGACCACTGTCTTAGTGGCAGCTCCGCTGTGCGCCGGAGATTGCGATCGACCAGTTGGTGACCACTGATCTAGGGCTTGAAGTAGTAGTTGGGCACGCCAGAAATTGTATAAGTTGGCATTTTGCTATGCACAAGTTGCATGGGAGTCCATGTTTGGTGGAATTTTCAAAGACAAACATGCAAATTTAATGGGTGCTCAAAGCTGAGCAAAAGCACCCTTTAGATGTAAATTGATCTTTGTATTTATGATAGAGGTCTGGACATGCAGTATAAACAGTCTATTTTCAAATCCCTTTGTAGAATGGCCAGATTCACAGGATTGAGAACAAGGAAGATGTTGGGGAAGATGGCACGGGGAATGAGGGGGGACAAGAGGAAGACAACTATTCAGATCCAAAAACAACACAATTACACAAATGAGGTCCCTCAATGATGAGTTACTGAACAAACATTCAAAAACCCTTCCTACCAATATAGAGCAGACACTTTGTATTCTGGATGTAAATTGGGTAAATAACGCAGGGAGCAATGGCAGGCCATAGGAGTCATAGCATGGATTGGATAAGCATCTCAGAAGCTATTTGTGCCTACATGAGCTTCTAAATGTGTGTTAGGAAGACCCACTGAGAATTACCAAGTAAACAGACAACAAAGTAAGGACACTACAATTAAAAGTACTATTTATTTTGACAAACTGCAGTTTAGGGGCAGTTACTTTTAAAACTTAATGTTTATCCAGCCTCTTTTTGTTCTGTGTTTGTCCAATGCCTCATGCAACAGGGCGCTGCTCCACAATTCAAGCTCCTAGGCACTACAATAATACAAATAACAGATAGCAACAAGGCTCATCATAACAAGATAGTTATATGAATATTGACAGCTTTACTTATATAGCTGATTTTAGGTATACTGACTGTCAAATATACTCCTTAAAGGATGCTGTCAATTTACTTTAGGTCAATGGCAAAGATTTTCCAAAATTAACTGAAGCAAAGCTAAAGACAGTTGGAGCACTAAGCTTGCAGGCTTATTTTTACCCGAAGTACATTTAAGCACATTACATGGGTGTGTAAAAAAATATCAGGACTGCTTAACGATACAAAAAGACTGGTTTTGGCCAACATTTCACTTACAAATAATTTTCATCAAATGCTGGCTACATTTAATTGGCTCAGTCAGTCTCCATAATTGACAGAGAGGTGGGCAAACATTTCAGAAGTGTAAGCTGTAGAGGTTACAAATTGGGACTATGGCTCACAATTGTCCCCAAATGTGTTCATTTCCGTACCACTGGCCTCTGGCCAGTCACTCTCTCCTTGTCTGCTCACTCTAATTTACTCCCACACAAACTTTTGGAAGATGAGCTGTTTAGTTTAATCTCCACTTACCTAACTTATTAACTTGTGGCATCAGAGAAACAGACAGACAGACAGAGACAATTACATGCTTAGTAGAGAACAAGGCCAGGCACGTAAATTTCTATTGCTGTGAAGAGGACAGAGCCTAAAGTAGTACTGGAAACAGCACTTAACCACCCACTGATAAAATTAAGAAGATGAAACGGAAGCTGTAAAGCACATAGAACAGGAGGCACTTACAGTTAGAATACACAAAATGCAGAATTTGATTTTTCTTCACACAATTTGGATTTTTTTACTCATTGCTGTGAGTTGTTAAAACAAAGTTCCAGGTCCTGCAAACACCTTACACTTCGCTTTACTCACAAGTGGTACGCCCCACTGAAGCTAATGAGATCACTCACATGGGTAAAGTTAAGCATGGTAAACGAAAATAACAAGGATGTGTAAAGACTGGTGTGTGGACTTCTCTGTATGGAACAACTAATTTTAACTCAGAAGCAAGCCTGTTACGATTTTCATTCAGTGAGTGCTGTTACAATTCAGGGTTCAGACGTGCCATAAGTCTTACTCATTTTGGATTCACTTTAAGATCTTCAAGTTTCCCTCTCTTGTAAGGAAGGATTGCGTGAAGTGCTTTAATCAATCTTTAAGCTGGTATTTTTGAAGGAACCTAAGTGGGTTAGGTGCCCAACATCCATCAAATGGGTGCCTAGTCTACTTAGGCTCCTTTGACAATCCATGCTTAACATATTGTCAGCCTGACTGTCCTCTTAATTTTACAAATGCAGTTTCCACTGATTCCAATGGGAGCTGCACAGATGCTATTGACAGAATGATCAACACCCTAAATTTTCTCTCTTAACCTGTCACCACTTTAAACAGCATAAAAATTTTGCCAATTTCAATCTCTCTCTTGCCAAATGAAATATCACTATTCACCTAGTCAAATTAGGAAAATATCTCATCGGGCCTCAAAAGCTGCTGCTGGGAAAGTGAAGATACATCTCACATAACTATAACTATATATAAAATCTTCTGCACATGTTCCCCAGGATACAGAGGCCTGTAAATTACATAGTTAAAGGTAGGATACGTATACTTAAAATGAGGAATACAAATTTTTGATGGAAGTGAAGGAGAGGTAAGCAAGAGGCAAGCACATAACTGCCTGAGAAAAAAACGTACCTAGAAAGGAGCTGATACCTCCCAAAGTGGAGGAAAGGTGGGATAGAATATCTACAGTTAAGCAGGAAGGACATATCCCAGATGCCCCAAAGATGTACAGGGTGCAGAGAAAGAGAGGCAGGATGCTCATTCCAGATGCATTCCAAAATAAGGAGTAACATACCTTAATCTTACATCAGAATTCATCCCAGAAGCCTCCCTATCTAAAAAGACCCCTACACACATAGTTTCCTCTTTGGGGAAGGAGTATCTCAAGCACCAGGAATGGTGCCCAATTTCCCCAAAGTCACCCCATCCCCAACACCCTGCCTCACCCAGGTAGGTATCCCCTCACAAGACAGGGATGCCACCATTGTACCACCATGGTTCTCTACCTACACCCTTAGGATCTCCTCCTGATCCGCTCTCCAGGTAAAGGATGCGGTCATCCCCAGTGCCCTGCATCCATGTTCCCCTCACTGTCCCTGAAGGTCAAGGGCTTTCTTCCTCCCTCCTCCTCCAACAGAACTCACCCTGGTGACCTCCTCCGCCTCCTGTCCCATTGGCCCTCCCCCCATCTCCCCTGTCCCATTCAGGGGTCACCAGACACAGGATGCTTTGTCCCCTTCTGCCCCCACCCCTTGTCCTGATCCTCTCCACCCTACTCAATGTCATCCCCCCCAATCCCTGCCCCAGGCCTGCCCAACCTCCCCCCACAACCCCTGCCCATCCTCCCCCCCATGCCCCATATTCTCCCCCCACACAGCCCCTGCCCATCCTCCCCCCATGCCCCATATACTCCCCACACACACAGCCCATGCCCCATATACTCCCCACACACACAGCCCATGTCCCATATTCTCCCCTCCCACAGCCCCTGCCCATCCTCCCCCCATGCCCATCCCACCTCTCCCCACAGCCTCTGCCACGTCCCTGCCCCCTGTCCCGGCCCTGCCCTGCCCATACCCCTCCCCCGGGTCCGGGCTCACCAGGTAGAGGGTGCCGTAGATGCGCAGGGACTCGGCCAGCGCCCCGCGGGTGATGTGCACGAAGGCCTGGCCGCAGTGCGGGTGCCAGGTGTGCCCGATCTCATAGCAGTTGTGGGGGATGGACTTGCTCAGCGCCGCCATCTTGCCGCTCTCCTGCGACCGCCGGGGAGGGGGCGCCGCGGCACCACTAACGCAGGAGAAAGGTCGCGCGGGCAGCTCGCGCGTCCGGGGTTACTCGCGGCCAAACCCGCCCCCCGCGCAGCTCGCGTGAGCCCTGCAGCCAATCAGCGCGTCCCGCGCCCGGGAGCGGGCGGGATGAGCAGAACGCGACTCTCAGCACTTGTGTTCCCCGAGGCCGGCGGCTCCCCGGACTGACCCGGCGGGAGGAGGAGCCAGCGGCACAGCGTTCTGTGCGGGAGAGCGAGCGAGCGCTGCATGGGGGGGGGGGGGGGGGGACCAGCTGTCCCGATCTTGGGTCTTTTTCTTATATAGGCTCCTATTGCCCACCCACCCCCAGTCCAGATTTTTCACATTTGCTGTCTGGTCACCCTATGGTGCAGAGGGGCCCGATATGTGAATGCGGGCTGGAGAGGGCTGGATGGGGCGCTCTGTGCATGGGGGGGGATGTGGAAAGGGCTGGGTGGGGAGCTCCGTGCCTGGGGCAGAGGAGGTGGAGAGGGGACTGTTCTGTTAGCAGGGCTTTGGAGTGGAGCCCGGAGCAGTAGAGCTGCAGGTTTTTGCCTGGAGCGGAGCTGGAGCACAGCTCCAAAACCCTGGTTCTGTGCATGCGGGGTGGAGAGCGCTGATTGGGGACTTGGGGAGGTCTGAGCAACCCTCGGTTTCAGAACTCAACCTGGACCGTTACCCCACCCTGACTGCTGGAGCCCTGGTTTATTAGCCTTCTGCCCACCTTCCTTTTCCCTTCCTGGTTAACCATCTGGGATGAGGTGGATATATTTCTGGGCAGTCCTTTGTCTATGTTTGTTTGTAATTTTTAATTAATGGGATAGGCAACTGGAGCACTACATGGTGTTATACCAATAAAAACTAGCAGGATCTTATTAAAGGGGACAAGATAAAATGCCACATTTATTATGATAACAATTTGATTTATGACCAATAACTAATATCTTAATCCTTATACACACACATTATACCTAATACCTATACACACACACACACACACATTCACACACACATCCATCAGATGTTCTGCAGCTGCTGCATAGTTACCAGTCCTGTTTGAGTCTGTGGCTTGAGTTTGCAGCTTGGGTTCGTAGCTTGTGGCGGCTAACTGGCCAGGAAAGCAGGGCACAAGGACGAGCTGGGTCTCTGTTGGGCATGCATCGATGCCCTTCCATGTTGGCAGCAGAATGTTACCCTCCTCCAAAGTTTTCCATCTCACCATCCTTTGTGTAGGCTTTAGTTTGAATCCAGAGTCTATAGGTCTTGCTGTTTCACGCTGCCTCTGGGTTTGGTGATTGATCACCCGTTAATTGCAGACATGACTTTCAGCCTAGGACCGGGCTTTGATTTTCCTTCTATTGTACCTTTTCTTTTTAGGGTGGATTCTTCTTACTTTGTTAGAGCTCTTGTCTGCATCTTCAGCCGTTGGTGTTTGAACTCTATTTAATCAGGACAGGCTGGGGCTGGAGGTTCATAGAATCATAGAATATCAGAGTTGGAAGGGACCTCAAGAGGTCATCTAGTCCAACCCCCTGCTCAAAGCAGGACCAATTCCCAGCTAAATCATCCCAGCCAGGGCTTTGTCAAGCCAGGCCTTAAAAACCTCCAAGGAAGGAGACTCCACCACCTCCCTAGGTAACGCATTCCAGTGTTTCGCCACCCTCCTAGTGAAATAATTTTTCCTGATATCCAACCTGGACCTCCCCCACTGCAGCTTGAGACCATTGCTCCTTGTTCTGTCATCTGCCACCACTGAGAACAGCCGAGCTCCATCCTCTTTGGAACCCCCCTTCAGGTAGTTGAAGGCTGCTATCAAATCCCCCCTCATTCTTCTCTTCTGGAGACTAAACAATCCCAGTACCCCCAGCCTCTCCTCATAAGTCATGTGCTCCAGACCCCTAATCATTTTTGTTGCCCTCCGCTGGACTCTTTCCAATTTTTCCACATCCTTCTTGTAGTGTGGGGCCCAAAACTGGACACAGTATTCCAGATGAGGCCTCACCAATGTCGAATAAAGGGGAACGATCACGTTCCTCGATCTGCTGGCAATGCCCCTACTTATACAGCCCAAAATGCCATTAGCCTTCTTGGCAACAAGAGCACACTGTTGACTCATATCCAGCTTCTCATCCACTGTGACCCCTAGGTCCTTTTCTGCAGAACTGCTACTAGCCATTCGGTCCCTAGTCTGTAGCAGTGCATGGGATTCTTCCGTCCTAAGTGCAGGACTCTGCACTTGTCCTTATTGAACCTCATCAGGTTTTTTCTGGCCCAATCCTCTAATTTGTCTAGGTCCCTCTGTATCCGATCCCTACCCTCTAGTGTATCTACCACGCCTCCTAGTTTAGTGTCATCTGCAAACTTGCTGAGAGTGCAGTCCACACCATCCTCCAGATCATTAATAAAGATATTAAACAAAACTGGCCCCAGGACCGACCCTTGGGGCACTCCGCTTGAAACCGGCTGCCAACTAGACATGGAGCCATTGATCACTACCCGTTGAGCCCGTTGATTCCATCATCCATACATACCTCATTCACACATCTAAACTAAACTAATAAGGTTACAGCAGGGTTTGCAAAAATGAAGGTTGCAGCAAGCCCTTACAAAATGGAGTAAGCATTTTAAAATGGGGTTTGAATTACAATATGGCAAACAGTGAACAGAAGTTACAATATAGATAAGTATAATGGATGGCAAACAGTGAACAGAAGTTACACTGTAGGCAAGTGTAATAAATGGTGAACAGAAATTACAATACTGAAACAGTGCAAGTCTCAGTGATTTAAGCAGGAATTGGATTGATAGTGAAACTTACAAAGGCAGCTGACTGAACAGCTATGGCTTTTAACAAGCATCTTAATTGTTAATTAGCCAGTTATTGGGGTAACCAGTTTTATGAATGAATATTGTTTCATTCATAAAACTTTACTTATGAAGTTACATTAATAAAATGAACAATTAAAACCAATTTCATTCATCAGTTCTACAATGGGTGAATACAGATGTACTTTGAAACTTAAATAAAATAACAGGTGCTCTGTGAATGAGGAACAAGCATGCACTAATAGCAAATGGATAGGGGATTAACTCCTCAACTCACTGTGACTTTCCAGCCTTATCGATGTCTGATGCGTTGTGTCAACATATAACAGAGACATGACATCATCTGCTCCCTTTACACTAGGGCCTTGGCTACATTTGCAGATGTACAGCGCTGTGAGTTAAACCTGACTTCGTGCAGCTGAGTAGGGAAAGCGCTGCAGTCTGTCCACACTGACAGCTGCCCAGCGCACTGTTGTGGCCACATTTGCGGCAATTGCAGGGCTATTGGGAGCGGTGCATTATGGGCAGCTATCCCACAGAGCACCTTTTCCCATTCTGGCGCCGTGGGAAGGGGGAGTGGGTGCGGGGGATTCTGGGTCCTGTCCCAATGCCCTGTGATGCATCGCTTTGCATCCCAGAAATCCCTTTGTTTCCGTCCACCTTTGGCACCATCTTTCAACGGTTTCTGTGCAGCGCGATCTGTCTGCGGGAAATGGAGTCCGAACTGCTGAGGCGTATGCTGACGAGTCTTGCCAGCACGTCACGTTTGGCTGTCGAACTATTCCTTAAGATCCAAAGTGAGGGTGAGGAGTCTGACGATGCTATTGAGCCGCGTAACGCGTACGACACGAAATTGCTTGTGGCATTCACGGACACGCTCAGCACCGTGGAACGCCACTTTTGGGCTCGGGAAACAAGCACCGAGTGGTGGGATCACATCGTCATGGAAGTCTGGGATGACGAGCAGTGGCTGCAGAACTTTCGGATGAGAAAAGCCACTTTCATGGGATTGTGTGAGGAGCTTGCCCCCACCCTGCGGCGCAAGGACACGAGATTGAGAGCTGCCCTGCCAGTGGAGAAGCGGGTGGCTATTGCAATCTGGAAGCTGGCAACTCCAGACAGCTACCGGTCGGTCACAAACCGGTTTGGAGTGGGAAAGTTGACCGTTGGAATCGTGTTGATGCAAGTTTGCAAGGCCATTAATCGCATCCTACTCAGAAGAACCGTGACTCTGGGTAACGTGCAGGAAATAGTGGATGGCTTTGCACAAATGGGGTTCCCTAACTGTGGAGGGGCGATAGATGGGACACACATTCCTATTCTGGCACCACCCCACATAGGATCCGAGTACGTTAATTGGAAGGGGTATTTCTCTATGGTTCTCCAGGCGCTTGTGGATCACCGTGGGCGTTTCATTGACATTAACACAGGCTGGCCCGGAAAGGTGCATGATGCACGCATCTTTCGGAACACTTGGCTGTTCAGGAAGATGCAGGCCAGGACTTTTTTCCCAGAGCGGAAGATCACGGTAGGGGAAGTTGACATGCCCATTTTGATCCTTGGAGATCCCGCTTACCCATTAATGCCGTGGCTCATGAAACCCTACACAGGGAGCCTTGACAGCAGCAAGGAACGGTTCAACTACAGGCTGAACCGGTGCCGAATGACTGTGGAGTGTGCCTTTGGCCGTTTAAAGGGCTGCTGGCGTTCTCTGTATGGGAAGCTGGACTTGGCCGAAAACAGCATCCCCCCAGTTATATCTGTGTGCTGTGCCCTCCATAATATTTGTGAAGGGAAGGGTGAAAGCTTCACTCAGGCATGGACCTCCGAGGTTCAACACCTGGAGGCTGAATTTGCACAGCCAGAGAGCAGGGCTATTACAGGGGCCCAGCGCAGGGCTGCAAGGATTAGGGATGCCTTGAGGGAGTAATTTGAGGCTGAAAACCAGCAGTGATATCTGGTGCCCTGCATGGGAGTGAAGTGCAGTAGTTCCAATCTTTAGGAATCGGTGTTTGCTAAGCAGACAAGCAGACTTGCAGTGCCTGTTTATTTCCTGGGCTAAGGAGTCTTTTACTTTATGCAATAATAAAGAATGTTTTCAAAGCCAAAGAATCCATTTATTGAAAAGAAAAAAAAATATTTATTGAAAAGAAACAAGGGGGTGGAGTGGGGAACAGTACAATCACAGATTCGTGTATGTCCTGCCTGGTGTGCTGTGCAGCGAGTGCTGCACTTCAGGTCAGCTATACTGCATGGGGATGGGGGTTGAGTGCAGAGGGTAAGGGTCGTGGTTTTCAGGGCTGGGTGGTGAAGATACTGGTGTTGGAGGCAGTGGGTGGCGTGAAGAACACGGAAGTTGGGGAAAGTGGGTTGGAAGTGACAGTGGGGCACAACAGAAAGAGTTTTGGGACAAGGGCTGGAGGGGGGGTGGCGTTTGCGGTACTTTTCCTCTTTCTGCATGGCTACCAGCTCCTGGATAGCATCTGCTTGGCGCTCCAGGATGCTTATGAACCTATCAGTGCTTTGCTGCTTGTGCGCCGTGCTTTGCCACCGGTGCGCTGCATTTTCCTGGTGGATCCTGCTTTCTCTCTCCCTCCAGTCCTGTGCTTTCTCATTCTCTTTAATAGATTGCCGCATCACTTCTTGTAGCATATCTTCTTTGCTTTTTCACGGTCTCTTCCTGAGTCTTTGCAGTCTCTGAGCAGGCGATAAGAGGGATGGCTGAGGTCTCAAGGTTGATGCAGCTGTATAGACAAAACGCAACATTTAACAGAGACAGAATTGTTTATATCAGACAGAGTAATGATTCCCCCCGCACTTAAGAAGTAGAAAACACACAGGGTCTACACAATAGCATAATTTTCCCGTCCGAAACAGAGCACACACATCCCACAGGAGTCTCAAAATGGTGAGTAAGGGGGACTGATTGTTTCAGGGCTGCACTGTCCTCTGGGTTTCTGTGCCTTGGGGAAAGCCAACAGCTTCAGGGGGCACCTACACTGAACACTGTCCCAACATTTTCCACAGGAGTTCATCCTGGACGATATCTCGCTGCTGAGGGTGACCTGTGAAGCAAGGGAGGGTCTTCTATTGTAATGCGGCTTCCGCCCTGGCCCATATGCAGCTTGCCTGTGTGCAGCAATGGTCCCCCCGTCCCTCGCGGCATAGTGGCGAGGACACGTTAGCCTGGCTGGGACAAGGACCACGGTGGCTCTCCCGATAAACCTGCGCAAGCGCATTGCACACGTTCTGGATGAGACATTCGAGGAGATTACCGAGGCCGATTACCGCAATGTGATAAACCACATCAATGCACTATTCCACATCTAGGCATGCATGGCTAACCCTCCTCTCCCAAAGAGCCCACACCAAAAAAATTCCTTCTCGAAAAAAAAAACCGCTTACCAGGAACATGCTCTTTTGTTTGTCCTCCATCAAGTACCGGCCGCTGCTACTGGCTATCTTCCTCCTGGCTCGAGAAGAGCTCCTGGCTGCATGGCTCCAGGGATTCCGGGGTGTCTCCATCTGGCCCATCACCATCACTCCTGTTTTCCTCCTCCTCCTCCTCTTCCTCCTCCCTCCCCCCCCACACCGGCTCTGAAGTGTCCATGGTGGTGCTCAGAGTGGAGGTGGGGTTAACCCCAAGTATCGCATCCAGCTCTTTGTAGAATCGGCAGGTTATGGGGGGAGCACCCAAGCGGCCGTTTGCGTTGCGGGCTTTGCAGTAGACACTCCGTGGCTCCTTCACTTTAATCCTGCACTGCAGGGCGGCCCGGTCATGACCCCTTTCCATCATGTCCTTTGATACCTTCCTGAAGGTATCATAATTCCTACGGTTTGAGCGCAGCTGGGACTGTACAGCTTCCTCCCCCCAAACACTGATGAGGTCCAGCAACTCGCCATTGCTCCATGCTGGGGCTCGCTTGGCATGTGGAGGCATGGTCACCTGGAAAGATTCGCTGATCGCACTCCACGCCATGCCGGGCTGAGCAAACAGGAAGGGGATTTTTAAAATTCCTGGGGAATGTAAAGGGTCGGTCACATGGTTGGTTACCTGAGGCCAGGGCAGTGGAGTTTGAACTGATGACCAGAGTGGCTAGAACAGGCATTGTGGGATACTGCCGAATAATTCTGGAGGCCATTCACAGCGCATTGGGCGGCCACACTGGCGCCGCAGCGCTGCACTCGCTATTCCTCTGGGAGAGGTGGAGTACATGCAGCGCTGCAACCACGGAGTTACAGCGCTGCAAATGCCTTGCCAGTGTAGACAGGAAGTGAGTTACAGCGCTGGGGGAGCCTTTACAGCGCTGTAACTCGCAAGTGTAGCCAAGGCCTAGGACAGCTTGTCATGCAAATGAAGTAGTTCAGTAGTTCTCAAACTTTAGTACTGGTGAACCCCTTGACATAGCAAGCCTCTGAGTGCGACCCCTCCCTTATCAATTAAAAGCACTTTTTTATATATTTAACACCATTATAAATGCTGGATGCAAAGCAGGATGTGGGGTGAAGGCTGACAGTTTGCAACCCCCCATGTAATAACCCCAGTTTGAAAACTGTAATTTGTTGAGCAGAAAGGTAGATTTAGCTGTGTGTGATTGGGGGCGCGGGGGGGCAGAGAAATTACATTATTTGATAGTCTCTTTTTAATGCAATGCATGAAGAATAACTTTGGTTACCAAGGGATGTTTGTTCTTTACAAAAGCTGGGCTGGTCTATCTGTCCTGCTGTCCTCAACTGGTTGTTTTATAACTCTGTCTTTGGTTAGTCTTTCAGCTGATTTACCTGATTCTGTAATTCCCAGGATCAGCAGAGGGCCTTTTTTAATATTTGTATGATGCTGACTTTCCTCCCGTTGTTTGTGGACAGGTCTGCACTTAAAATGCTGGAGCAGCGCAGCTGCCGCACTTCAGTGAAGATGCAGCTAGGCCGATGGGAGAGCTCCCCTCGGTGTAGTTCAGTGGTCTCCAAACTTTTTTGATCGCGCACCCCTACCGGTAAAAACATTTTGAGCACGTACCCCCTGCGGCACCGCAGGGCTGGCTCTACCATTTTTGCCGCCCCAAGCAAAAAAAAAAAAAAAAGGCACCTGAACTGCCGAAGCGGCGCTGCTCTGGCGGCACTCCTCCTGCCATGCACCCCGACGGATCCTCTTGCACACCCCACTTTGGAGACCACTGGTGTAGTTAATCCACCTCCGCAGAAGGTGGTAGCTATGTCGACAGAAGAAGTAGACCCAACAACATAACACTGTCTGTACTGGGGGTTAACTCGATATGAAGCATGTCTCCACTAGCAAGCTTACAAGCGGCAGGATAGCACTGTCCACGTTGGTGCTTTTGTTGGTGTAACATATGTCACTTAGAGGGGTGGGGGATTTTCCACAGCTCTGAGTGACATACGTTATACTGACAAAAGTGCTAGAATAGACATACACTAACTGTGTCGCTCAAGGGTCGTGATACTAATGTAAGGTTTGGTCTACACTACAGACTTATGTCTGTATAATTATGTCACCCTAATTATGGGAATGGAAAATCGACCCTTGTGAGCGGCGCAGCTGAATTCCTGGTGTAGACAGCGCTATGTCGACGGGCAGGGGTCACTCGTCCACATAGCTACCGCCTCTCAGGGAGGTGGAGTACCTGTGCTGACAGGAGAAACTCTCCTGTTGGTGTAGGTAGCGTCTTCACTAAGTGCTACAGCGGCACAGCTGCAGTGCTGTAAGTGTAGACAAGCCCTAAGTTTGTAGTGTAGATCTGGCCTGAGTTTCCACAGTTAATTCTGAAACCTAGTGTTGGTGATTAAAATGTCAACACTGTTAACTATTTCAATGCTCATCATTGTAGCAAAAACATCCTGCTTCTCTTAGGTTGTGTGCAGGGCTTGAATAAGTATCACCCCTTTTTTTTCACAGTCTGATCCTTTGTCTTCAAGCAGTGAAGGTTCCTGCCAATTTTAGTAATGTCTGAGACTCTTCTGGACTTTTCTGTGTTTGGTTTTGGTTTGGAATATTTTTTTAACCAACTAATTTATTTTTAAAGACCATCACTTCCCTACATTCCACATCTCTTTCATGTCTTTCAGTGTCAGGTGTCCTTTGGAAATACAGCTTGGATTTATCTGTAGAAAGGAAAGGAATTGGAGGAGGAGAAAACACATGGCTGGCAAGAACCAAACAGCAAAGGGATCTAGAATAGTGTGAGTTTCAGACAACAAGGATAGAGAGTCAGTCCTCATAAATATAAAGCCCTTCACTCGGAGAGGTTACGTGAATAGCACAGATAGGAAACGGGAGCTGTAACCCAGCAGCCATCCCCATTGTATTAAAGGGAGTTTATTTTCATCTACTCTCTTTAACAGTCTCACCACCTATGTCAGATATAGCCATTACCAAGGGTAGAAACTGACCTTCAATAGAAGCTAATGTACCTAGAACTAAAAGAGAAATTCCATTAACTGTCAATAGTAACAGACTCTTAACCTTGTCACGACTACCCACTAGAAGAAAACGCAACCAAATGCACTAAAGCAGCAGATTGCATGGCTATATGCAATGTTAGATTATCTAGTGTCAAGTGTTTAAGGCCCACAGGAGCTCTAATCCAATCTAGAGTGCCATTTTGCAATGAAACATAACCATACATGCACAAACACATGATCATCATCAGGGATAGAAACAGTAACTTTCAGCAACCAAAGCATAAGACACTATCGCAAGCTAAAAGAGCTTCGTAAACTAAGGGCAGGTCTTCACTACAGGGGAGGGTTGATTTAAGATACTCAAATTCAGCTACACGAATAGCGTAGCTGAATTCGACGTATCGGAGCCGACTTACCCCGCTGTGAGGGCGGCGGCAAAATCAACCTCCGCAGCTCCCCGTCGACGGCGCTTACTCCTACCTCCGCTGGTGGAGTAAGCGCGTCGATTTGGGGATCGATTGTCGCGTCCCGACGAGATGCGATAATTCGATCCCCGAGAGATCGATTTCTACCCGCCGATTCAGGCGGGTAGTGTAGACCTAGCCTGAGAGTAAGCAGCAGGGCTGTTCCAGGGGCCACCATCCAGCCAGAAGGATGCATTACAGCTGCCATAAGGAAAGTGTGGGTTTGGGTGGTATCCACAAAGGGATCTCCCCTTTAAGAAATGCTACACAGTATGTAAAGTGATGGAAGCTCTCTGCTGAGGTCAGAGGAGCCAATTATCTAGACTTCAGTCTCCATGGTATTGCTGCCCAAATCTGTCATGTGGAGCAGTGTCCCTCTACAAAGCAAAGTGACTGGTGATGCCCCGTTGACCTGTATTTCCCACCTTAAACATAGCATTTTGCTCTACCCCACTACTTGCTTAAGTCCTGAAGGCAGTCTTCTGTTCCCATTTTATGGTCTCTGTCACTTTCTCTCCATTATTAATGATGAAGAGTACTCCAGACTTTCCACTGGGATGTACTGGTTCCAGTTCTGTACTCTTGGTATTTAATTGTTTTCTGATCCTAAACAATTATTCTACTTTTTTAGTTGCTTGTTTTGGGATTCCACCCCACCCCACCCCGTAATAAGCCTGAGAGCTATCTTCTGTCCTGCAGCAGGTGTGGTAACATGAGTCTTCCTCTCAGCCTTCTCCTGAATCTGTAACAGGGCTGTTTGTGGTCAAAGGGAGTCTCTCTCTCTCTCTCTCTCTCTCTCTCTCTCTGGTCCTTGCCACCAGCAATATCCTGCCATTATCAATGTTTTTTTACTAATAGAGTGGGAGATCAAGTCATAAAAACACTTAGCACTAACAGGGCTGCACATTATCAAAGTGCTGTGCAAACATCAGCTAATTAGTCTCTGTACCTTTGGAGATCAAAGTTTTCTCTGAGGTGTCAGCCGAAGGACATTCTGTTTAAAAATAATTTTGCTTATGCTGCTGTGTTTTATATCTTCCATATACCTCTCCCTTTTTAAAAAAAAAAAAAAAAAGATATTATCAGTAGTGATAATAGCAGTACCTTTCAAGTTTAGGGTTTTATCTGCCAAATCCTGAATTTGGAGTAATTAAGAATCCAGAGGCAAGTTAGAGAATAATTCAGTGTAATAAGAACCTAACAAGCCAGAGAACTGCCTACCTCCGAAGGCTCACCAGCAAGGTATCAAATGTCAACACTCGGCCAATGAAACATTAAGAAACATTACATCATCGGAACAAACTCTTTGGCTGATCCCAACCTTGGCTCCAGCAGCTCTTTCAGACTTCTGTGGACTGTACCTAAGTCTCCTCTGCATACAAGGCTCATAGCTCACATTCATTATATTAATGACTCTTGTCCACCCCTCTGAACTAAGTTTACACTTAGTAGCATTTCAAGGATATAAATGCTTCTCTTGGACAAGAGGCGTATTCTTAAAGAGCTCCATCCCCAATATCTCTCTTTAAATCAGATATCCTGATTTCCTCAGATCATGGATGAGCTGAACTCTGTCCTCCTTCATATCTTCCCTCTCTGCAAATCAGCCTGTCACCACTTATGCTATTTTCCTCATGTCCTATCCAACTGTGATTTCATTCACATCCCTGTCCAAGCCTTCATCTTCTTCTCCAGTAACTATTGCAGCTCCTTTATATCTGGCCTTCAAGTCCCACCTATGCAGCAGTGTGTGGGGAACAGCATTCTTGACTTTGCCCCCCATGCAAAAGTCAAGTCAGGAGAAGACCACAGCAGGAGCTGGACAGAAAACAGGCCCCAGGGTGAGATAGGAAGAAAACCTCCCTTTCCATAAAATAATAACCCAAGGGATCAGTAAAATTTCAATACCCCCATCAAAGTATGGAGTTGGGACAGTTCCAGAGAGAAACTCCTTTATCCTGTAGTCAACTTCCAGGCCCTTCTTAGGGAGACATGTGGAATCTCATTCAGCAGGTTGCAAGCAGTCCCGACTAATGCCTGCAAATTATCCATTTATCTGGCACTGTAGTAGGTCCTAGCCGGGGCTCGACCCTTCCGGGCAGGAGGGGAGCCACACCGACTCACTACTCTAGGAATAAGCAGTCAGTTAGTCCTGAAACTCCGGCTCTTTGGTGCAGAGTCGGAGCAACCACAGTTAAAGCTCAGGAGCCCAGGCCCTGGATCAGGGCGGGGCAAACACAGTTAGCTCAGACCCTTGCTTGCTGGGCTGAGCGGGCAAATAGTTCAGAGCCCAGGCCCTGGATCAGGGCGGGGCAAACACAGTTAGGCTCAGGTCCTTATGGCAGGGGCTGAGCGGGTAAATAGTTCAAAGCCCAGGCCCTGGATCAGGGCGGGGCAAACACAGTTAGGCTCAGGCCCTTGTTGCAGGGGCTGAGCGAGCAAACAGTTCAAAGCCCAGGCCCTGGATCAGGGCGGGGCAAACACAGTTAGGCTCAGGCCCTTGTTGCAGGGGCTGAGCGAGCAAACAGTTCAAAGCCCAGGCCCTGGATCAGGGCGGGGCAAACACAGTTAAGCTCAGGCCCTTGTTGCAGGGAGCTGAGCGAGCAAATAGTTCAGAGCCCAGGCCCTGGATCAGGGCGGGGCGAACACAGTTAGGCTCAGGCCCTTGTTGCAGGGGCTGAGCGAGCAAATAGTTCAAGGCCCAGGCTTCTGTAGCCGAGCGTTGGGTGAGGGGGAAGCCTGCCACCCGTACGGAGGGTGGCAGGGGGGAACGCAGGCCCACCCACTCCACTGCGTTCCAGCCCGGGGCCCTAACAGCGGTTGCTGCCGCTGCTGGTCAGTGGGGTATCCAGACCGCAACACACTGACATAGGCTCACACTCAGTTGCAGCCGGACCGGGGTCGGCTACCCCCGGGCTACTTCCGTGATCCCCCTCACAGCCTACCTCGGTCGTTGCGCCGGGATCGGGCCAGTCCACCTGCATGGGCTCCTCTCTGCCCGGGCTCGGCGGCAAGTCTGGTAGCTCTGCCGGGAAGTCCGGCCAATGGTCCTCAGGCGGCTCCTCTGGATAGCAGCAGGGGCTGAGGGGTTCGGGTCCAGTCTCACCCTCAGGGTTAGCGGGGTTCGGTTCCCAGGGGTTCTCCCAGTGGCGGGCGTGAACGGGCTCCGGCGGCTCCTCCTCGTAGCGGGCCCGGGGTAGCTCAGGCCAGCTAGGGTCTTCGACGGTCTCCTGGCCGGGAGCTCCCGGCCGCACGTCTGCTCCCTGTGGTGGCTGGCCGCCAACTGAGCTCTGGCGGCCAGCCTTTATACTTCCTGTCCCGCCCCTTGACTTCCGGGGGGCGGGGACAGGCGGTGGTGGTCCCACCCACTCTGGTGCCGGCACGTGGGCTCCCTCTTCTGGGCAGGAGGGGAGCCACACCGACTCACTACACACCCCCCCCCTTAAGACTGGCTCCCGCCTGTCGGGGCCAGGTCCTGCCATCTCCCCCATGCGGGATAGGAAGTCCGCATTCGTATGGTCCTTACCTGCTCGATGCTGGACCGTAAATGCGTAGGGTTGTAAGGCGAGGTACCACCGCATAATGCGGGCATTATTATCTTTCATCCGCATTAGCCACCGGAGGGGGGCGTGGTCTGTGACGAGGGTGAACGGGGCCCCGAGGAGGTAGAAGCGCAGGGCATCGCAGGCCCACTTCACCGCGAGGGCCTCTTTTTCCACCACTGCGTAATTCCTCTCCCGGGGGAACAGCTTCCGGCTGAGATATACTACGGGGTGGTCCTTTCCCTCCACTTCTTGGGACAGGACTGCCCCTAATCCTACGCCGGAGGCGTCGGTCTGCAGGATGAATGGGCGTTTAAAGTCTGGGCTATAGAGAACCGGCTCCTGGCAGAGGCACTTCTGCAGTGTCCGGAAGGCCGCTTCACATTCGGGGGACCATCGTACCTGCCGGGGGCTGTCCTTCGTCAGAAGCCCAGTTAAGGGTGCTGCGATGGTCGCGAACTGGGGGATGAACCGTCTGTAATACCCAACGAGGCCCAGGAACTGCCGAACGTGCCGTTTGGTTGATGGGGTGGGACAGTCCAGGAGGGCCTGGACTTTCCCGACGAGGGGCTTGACCCGCCCGCCCCCGACGGTATAGCCAAGATAGTTGGTCTCTTGCCAGGCAATCCGGCACTTTTTGGGGTTGGCGGTCAGGCCCGCCTGTCGTAGGGACCTTAGGACCGCCGCAACCCGGGGCAGATGATCCTCCCAGCTGCGGCTATAGATGACCACGTCGTCTATGTACGCCGCCGCATAGTCCTGATGGGGCTGCAGAAGTTGGTCCATCAGCCGCTGGAAGGTGGCTGGGGCTCCATGGAGACCGAATGGCATCCGTGTGAATTGGTACAGCCCCGTTGGAGTGGCAAAGGCGGTCTTCTCTTTTGAGGTCTCCTCGAGGGGGATCTGCCAGTAGCCTTTGCTAAGATCTAAGGTGGTGATATACTGGGCCTCCCCCAGGCGGCCCAGTAACTCGTCTACACGGGGCATCGGGTAGGCATCGAAGCGCGAGATGGCGTTTACCCTCCGAAAGTCGATGCAGAAGCGGCGGGTACCGTCCGGCTTGGGCACCAGGACCACCGGACTACGCCACTCGCTCTGGGACGGTTCGATGACGCCCAGAGCCAGCATGGCTCTTACTTCCTCCTCGACCGCACCCCGCATCCGATAGGGCAGGGGCCGGGTCGTCTCTCGAACCACCTTTCCCGGCTCGGTCTGGATGGAGTGTTTGACCAGGGACGTGTGGCCCGGTACGGCCGTGAAGGTTCGCTTGAAGGTTTGCAGCAGGCAGTTAGTCTGTTTACATTGCTCTTCCGTGAGCGATTGTCCTAATTGGGGTGCCGGGGGGTCATCCGTCGAGGGTACCTGGGGTCCCAATTCCGGCTCGGGCGGGCATGGGTTGATTAAGAGGCCCTCCCGGTCCTGCCACCGTTTCAGCAGGTTGACGTGATACCGCTGGGTTTCCTTCCGCTTGTCCGGTTGCCGCACCTCGTAGGTGACGGGACCGACCTTACGCACGACTTCGTAAGGTCCCTGCCACCGGGCTAACAATTTTGACTCACTAGACGGGAGGAGGAGTAGGACACGGTCTCCTGGTTGGAACTCCCGGACTTGGGCTCCCTGATCGTAGGTCCGTTTCTGCCGTTCCTGCGCCGTCTTTAAATTTTCGCGGGCCAGGGCTCCGGCCTGGGCAAGGTACTCCTGTAACTGGATGACATATTTCAGGAGGCCCTGGGCTGGGGACGCTGACTGTTCCCAGGTCTCTCTCATCAGGTCTAAGAGGCCCCGCGGTCTGCGTCCGTACAGCAGCTCGAAAGGGGAAAATTTTGTTGAGGTCTGCGGGACTTCTCGGATGGCTAGCAGCAAGGGTGGAAGGAATTGGTCCCAGTGGCGGAGGTCCTCTGCGGGGAATTTCCGCAACATGCTTTTCAAAGTGCGGTTAAACCGCTCCACCAACCCGTCCGTCTGCGGGTGGTACACGGACGTCCGGAGTTGTTTGATGCCTAAGAGGGCACAGACCTGTCGCAACAATTGGGACGTGAAGTTCGTTCCTTGGTCGGTCAGTATCTCTCTAGGCAGTCCTACTCGGGCGAAGATTTTCAGCAATTCCCCCGCGATAGACCGGGCGGTAATACTTCGCAGGGGGATGGCTTCGGGGAACCGAGAGGCATAGTCCACCAAGACCAGGATGTATTGAAACCCCGCGGCACTTTTCGGGAGGGGGCCCACGAGGTCCATGGCGACCCGTTCAAAGGGCGTCTCCATCACTGGCATGGGGACCAGGGGTACCTTGGGGATCCCGGGCGGGGCGACCCTCTGACACTCTGGGCAGGAGGCGCAATATTCTTTCACCTCCTGAGAGATTCCTGGCCAAAAGAAGCGCGCCAGGATTCGAGCGAGGGTCTTCTCTCGCCCCAGGTGCCCGGCGGCTGGCACATCGTGGGCCAACTTCATTACCGCCCGCCGGTGACACAGGGGCACTAACAGTTGGGTTTGTGGTTCCTGGGTGCGGGGGTCACGGTCCAGGCGGTAGAGCCGGTCCCGGCGTAGCTCAAAATGGGGCCACAGGGTGGCCCGCTGGGGGTCCACAACCTTCCCGTCTACTGCCGCGAGCTGCTCGTAGAAGCGGCTAAGGGTGGGATCCTCTCGCTGGTCCCGACAGAAATCGGTATCGAAGCGGGGCTGAGGGGCCGGCTCCGGCGGCGGTCCCGCTGCGTCCGTGTTGTCTATCTCGGTCGCTGGACCCTGCTCGGGGGTCTCGGAGGAGGACCCCAACCGATCAGCCTCCAGGGCCGGCGTGGACCGTAGGACTTCCTCAAAGGCCGGCCAGTCCCGACCGAGGATCACAGGGTATGCAAGATGGGGAGCTACCCCAACCACCAGGTGTCGGGTGATCCCCGCGATGGTTAGGGGGACCCGGGCGCTGGGGTATGGTCGGACATCCCCATGGATGCATTGTAGATGAATACATCCGACGCGGTTATCACCCGGCGGTACCAGGTCCTTACGGACCAACGTCTGGCCACAACCCGAATCGATCAAGGCCCGCGTAGTCCGTCCTCCGACGGCCGCCGGGACGGTCAGCTTGGGGTTCATGGCTGGCCTGGCTCGAGTGTGGCCCGCCCACACTTGCCCATAGCTGCACTCCATCTCCGGACAGTCTCGCCGGAGGTGTCCCATCTTCCCACAACTGAAGCAGGGTCCAAGTTCAGGTCGTCTGCTCCGGGGGCCTTCCCGGCTTGGGCTCCGGGGGGGGCTTCGTCGAGCCCTTGGGGGCCCCTGGCCCGGGGCCACTGGTCCGGTCCGAGGAGCCGGGTCCGCGTGCCGGGTCCGGATCTCGCGGCGGGGGTCGGGCCTCGGTGCGGGGGGTCGTGGTCCGCTCAGGGGTTCCCCTTTCTTTTCGCCGCGGGCTGGTTCGGGCCCGGGGCGGCGGAAGGTGGGCCCTACTGCATCTTCGGCGGCTAGGAAGTCCTCCATTAGCGACACTGCCTGGGCCAGCGCCGTCGGCCGGTGGCGAAGCACCCAGGCGCGCCCTCGGGAGGGTAGGGTGTGCACGAACTGTTCCAACACCACCTGCTCGGTTACCTCCTCCGCCGTCCGGGTGCCGGGCTGTAGCCACCGTCGGCAAGCCTCTTTTAAGGTTTGGGCCACTACCCGCGGTCGGGCCCCGGTGGGGTAAGTCTGGCCCCGAAACCTTTGTCGGAAAGTCTCGGGACTGACGTCGAGGGCGTCCAATATCGCGGCCTTCACCAGGTCGTAGTCCCGTGCTTCCTCAGCCGCCAATCCACGATAGGCCACCTGGGCCGCCCCCGTCAGGTAGGGGGCTAAGAGAGTAGCCCACTGGTCCCTGGGCCACCCGGCGACGAGGGCTACCCGCTCGAACGTGACCAGGAATGCCTCCGGGTCGTCGTCTGGGCTCATCTTAGTCAAGCGAAGGGGGGCAGCTAACCGCGGCATCTCCGCAGCCTCCCCTGCCGGCCCCGGTGCGGGGCGAGGGAGCGTGACCAGCAGCTGCTGCAGCTGGACTCCCAACTGCCGCACCAGCTGTTGCTGTTGCTCGAGCTGGGCTGTGTGCTGTTCCTGCTGCAACTGGAGTTGGGCGGCATCTCGCTGCTGTTGCTGTGCGAGCTGAGCGGCCTGCTGTTGCTGTTGCTGCTGCAGCTGGGCCGCCTGCTGCCGCTCCTGGCTCTCCGCGAGCAGCTGAAACAGCCGCTCCATATCCATTCCTTAGAATGGGGGGGGGCAACGGCCACTCCCCCTCTAGCCCCTTCTCACAGGGGCAGGGGCTCGTGCCCCACGTTGGGCGCCAAATGTAGTAGGTCCTAGCCGGGGCTCGACCCTTCCGGGCAGGAGGGGAGCCACACCGACTCACTACTCTAGGAATAAGCAGTCAGTTAGTCCTGAAACTCCGGCTCTTTGGTGCAGAGTCGGAGCAACCACAGTTAAAGCTCAGGAGCCCAGGCCCTGGATCAGGGCGGGGCAAACACAGTTAGCTCAGACCCTTGCTTGCTGGGCTGAGCGGGCAAATAGTTCAGAGCCCAGGCCCTGGATCAGGGCGGGGCAAACACAGTTAGGCTCAGGTCCTTATGGCAGGGGCTGAGCGGGTAAATAGTTCAAAGCCCAGGCCCTGGATCAGGGCGGGGCAAACACAGTTAGGCTCAGGCCCTTGTTGCAGGGGCTGAGCGAGCAAACAGTTCAAAGCCCAGGCCCTGGATCAGGGCGGGGCAAACACAGTTAGGCTCAGGCCCTTGTTGCAGGGGCTGAGCGAGCAAACAGTTCAAAGCCCAGGCCCTGGATCAGGGCGGGGCAAACACAGTTAAGCTCAGGCCCTTGTTGCAGGGAGCTGAGCGAGCAAATAGTTCAGAGCCCAGGCCCTGGATCAGGGCGGGGCGAACACAGTTAGGCTCAGGCCCTTGTTGCAGGGGCTGAGCGAGCAAATAGTTCAAGGCCCAGGCTTCTGTAGCCGAGCGTTGGGTGAGGGGGAAGCCTGCCACCCGTACGGAGGGTGGCAGGGGGGAACGCAGGCCCACCCACTCCACTGCGTTCCAGCCCGGGGCCCTAACAGCGGTTGCTGCCGCTGCTGGTCAGTGGGGTATCCAGACCGCAACACACTGACATAGGCTCACACTCAGTTGCAGCCGGACCGGGGTCGGCTACCCCCGGGCTACTTCCGTGATCCCCCTCACAGCCTACCTCGGTCGTTGCGCCGGGATCGGGCCAGTCCACCTGCATGGGCTCCTCTCTGCCCGGGCTCGGCGGCAAGTCTGGTAGCTCTGCCGGGAAGTCCGGCCAATGGTCCTCAGGCGGCTCCTCTGGATAGCAGCAGGGGCTGAGGGGTTCGGGTCCAGTCTCACCCTCAGGGTTAGCGGGGTTCGGTTCCCAGGGGTTCTCCCAGTGGCGGGCGTGAACGGGCTCCGGCGGCTCCTCCTCGTAGCGGGCCCGGGGTAGCTCAGGCCAGCTAGGGTCTTCGACGGTCTCCTGGCCGGGAGCTCCCGGCCGCACGTCTGCTCCCTGTGGTGGCTGGCCGCCAACTGAGCTCTGGCGGCCAGCCTTTATACTTCCTGTCCCGCCCCTTGACTTCCGGGGGGCGGGGACAGGCGGTGGTGGTCCCACCCACTCTGGTGCCGGCACGTGGGCTCCCTCTTCTGGGCAGGAGGGGAGCCACACCGACTCACTACAGGCACCAACCTCTCCCCATCTCTTCCAGCAAGTTTCCCATTGGTGCAAGAACTGTTGACTCGGTAGCACCTACCATCAAGAAAAAACATCTTCCTTTCTGCCTATTATTTTAATATTCAGAGAGCACCAACAGAGTGCATGTAATCACACCTGGGAGAGAAGTTGCACCACACCATCATGAATGGGAAGGGAAGTGGTCTGCAAGGCAGCTGTGGACCATGCCAGAAAAGTTTGAGAATTACAGTACCCTGTGTAATTTGATACTAATGGTTTGTTTTACTCTTCCCCATGATTTTCCATTGTCAGTGAACTGCAGGGTGTTGTACTGAAAACACAGAACCACGTTATATTATATATAATATATATAATATAACGTGGGCAGGATATTTTGGGCCATGGATAGGGAAGGGCCAAGACTTTTGGTATCAGGAAGGTGTAGGAGGCATTTTGGGTTTGTGGAATAAGCTGGATGTTAAAGTGCTCAGCAGTGAAATACTATACAATGTTGATTCTAAAATTTGCATATTCAGCTTTCAAAGTTAATAGAGGCGACTGGGGCAGTTCATGCTACTCAGAGCTATTGACAATGGCTGTTTGCAGACTCAAGGGCTTTTCTACATGGGAAGCTTACACCGGTATAAGCTAAGACCAGGTCTACACTCATAGTGTTTAGCCAGTATAATTGTGGTTGGAAGTGTGAAAAACATCACACACACCCAAACCAGCATAGCTTTGCCAGCAAACCCCCCTATGTAAAGGCAACTTATACCAGCAAAAGAGTCCTTTTGTCAGTATAATTTATGTCATTTGGGGATGTGGTTTAACTAGACCAGCAAATATAAGCTGTTTCTCTACTAGAAAAGCCACTGTATTGTAGACTACCCAGATACTACAGATTTCTGCTGGCAAAGCTTTGTCAGTTAGGGGTGTGAAGAGGTGTGATCTGTGACTGACATAGCTGTGCCAGAAGTAGTCCCTAGTGTGGATGCAATTATACCAGCAAAGCAGCACTTTTACTGGTTGTGATGCTGTATGATTGAAATATGACCATTTATATCATTGGTTTTGCCACAGTTAGACAGTTGCAACGTATTTTGTACAAAGGGTGTCATGTAAGGTGTCAATGGAAAATTTATGATTGGCTAAATAAGATTATCCTGTTTAAACCCATGTATCCTCACTGTATCTGAAGTTATTTACGTCCAGTCTAGCCAGCCCATGCAAGCTGAATGTCCCATTAGGACACTTCACTCTAACAATGGGCCATGGAAGAAATTCATTCCATCCAGATAGCTCTTCCTGTGGACGCTTCAGCATGGATATGGGTAATGGCTGCCCCTGTGAGTCATCAAGCCATGGTGGACATGTGATATGCTTGTGTGACCTTGGACTCCATCTTGTGCCAGTAACTTTCCACAAACTGGGCTGTGAGCTTTGTTTGAAACAGTAGATTTCCAGGCACATGACTCCATCTTGCCTCTCTCCTGCCCTGATTTTCTGGACTGTGGATTTACAGCTAAAAGGAGCATATTGAACTATGGACTGGGGACCTTCCAGTCTTTCGGAAGTTACCAGAGAGACTTTACAAGCCAGTAGTCTATAACATCACTGCTACAAACCTGATATAAGGACATTGCAATTATTGTATGTATATGATCTACTAACCCTCTTCTTTCTTTTCTTTTATTAATAAACCTTTAGATCTTAGTTACTAAAGGATTGGCATCAGTGTGATTATTGGGTAAGATCTGAGTTATATATTGGTCTGGCTCAGTGGCTGATCTCTTGAGATTGGAAGGACCCTATATGTGATGAAATTGGTTTTCAGTAACCACTCATCATAGAGTCCAGTGTCTGGGTGGGGAGACAAAGGCTGAAATGCCTAAGGAGACTGCATTTTTTACTTCTTGTTAACCAGTGTGGTGAGACAGAAGTTTATTTTTGCTACTGGCTTGGTATAATCTAATGATAGACTAACCACATGATTGGGATGAGTCTGCCCTATTTTTCAGCAGTTTGTCCTGAATCTGGCATTCTCAGCTGTGACCCACTGAGGCGCGGTGACACTGATACAGCTTGTTTCGCTCGTGGGGGTCGATTTACTATACCAGTACAAACCACAGCTTTGCAGGTGTGTGTGCATCCACACTCGGAGCACTTTGCCAGTATAGTACACTGGTATTCCTAAAAGATGTAGCGTAGTGTAGATATGGCCTAAGGTGTCCATTTTAACCAATATAGTGATATAACCTCCTTTATGGATACTCTTATTCAAGCATAAGAGGATCTTTTTCAGTTTATCTTATGTCACTTGCGGGAGACAGGGGAGTTAAGCTAAACTGAAAAAAGCCATGCTGCAATAAGACTGTTTGTACAATGGTCTATACTGGTTTAACTATAATGGTATAAGTGGTAAAATTTTCCTGTGTAGACAAGCCCCCAAGAAGACAACACTGCATTGGTTTGTGCTCTATTCACATTCACAAACCAAAGAGCTAGGAACTTCAGATTTGGGTGGTTTTGTTAGTGAAATGGTTGAGCACAGTTCTGAGACTAAGGGTGGGTTCTGTGGCAAATTGATCAGCTACAAAATTGTGGCGTACATTGGGTCCTGTTTATATCATATTCTTGTCTTAAATATACAGTTATTATGACAAAGACTAAACAAACTACAGTTGTGTTGCACAGCTCTCTTTCAGCTGGGCTCGCAGTTTGAAGAGACTCTCTAGTAGTTTTCTTTCCCTGACAGGGAAGGTGGCTGTGTGGGGGACGTTAAGGCTCTCTCTTGAACTTATAACAGTTGGGCTGGTGGTGTGAAGGATTCTGCATGCCTCCTCAGTGTATGGAGCTGAGGCTGTGAAGTTTTCTGGCTGGGAGCTCTCTGGAGGCAATAGTACTCTAGCTAATTGGATCAAAATAAGATGAGGAAAGAGCAGAATGAGATAATCCAAAAGAAAAAGTGAATTTAACAAGAGGTTTTGAATTCCAAATGTATGGGGGCCTGGGAGTCCTTCCATGGAAACATTTTTAAATGTTGAATCAATCTGGAAGTATTTTAAGTAAGAAGAAATATGACACTCTTGCCTCTTTTCTCTTATGATGCTTTCAAACTTGGAGTCTTTTCTGTTTTGTATTTGTTTTTCTACCTTGGATTAGGTGATTCAGCTCTTCCCTATTATGCATGCTCAGTTCAGAGCCTGAATTGGCTCTTCTGGGGGTAGCTACTCTTGCCTTTAACTGATAAGAGATGCTGTTTCTAGCAGAATGGTTTCTCAATCTTATCTTCCCTTTTTTCTGTTTCCTCTTCTCCAGTTCTTCTGCTATCATCTGTTTCTTTCTCCTTTTATGTTTGTTCTCTCCACAACTCCAGTGTCTTTCCACTTACCCTTTAAAATGCTTGGAGATCCTGACAAGAAAGATTGTATGAGTGCTAAGCACATTGTTATGGGTCAAATTCATCCCTGATGTTATTCCACTGATGTAATTTGATATATGCATGTGTGTGTTTATGTGTATACACGTGTAAAATAGGGCAGACTCACCCCAATCTTGTGGTTAGTCTATCATTAGATTATACCAGGCCAGTAGCAAAAATAAACTTCTGTCTCACCACACTGGTTAACAAGAAGTAAAAAATGCAGTCTCCTTAGGCATTCCAGCCTTTGTTTCCCCACCCAGACACTGGACTCTATGATGAGTGGTTACTGAAAACCAATTTCATCAAGTATAGGATCCTTCCAATCTCAAGAGATCAGCCACTTAGCCAGGTCAATATATTACTCAGATCTTACTTATAATCACACTGCTGCTAATCTTCTTCAGTAAGCAACAAACTAATAAGAAAAGAAAAGATGTTTTAGTCTTGTCCTGAAAGATGGTAAAGACATAATCTGGAGAATGTGGGGGAGAGCATTCCAGAGGAGAGCTGCAGGCCCTCAAAAAAGAAGGCCTGGAATTCTATCCTATCTATATAGATACGTAGGGACAGTCAACCTCACCTACCTGTTTCTTGTCAGGACCACAATACAATATTGTGACAGCTATGTAGGAAACAAATAGCAAGCTGATAATAAAGGAAACCATTTCTATTTGCATCTATCCTGCTTGGGAAGTCAGTGGAAGTTAACTGAACTGTATTTTTACAGATTGTTCTCTAGGGAAATAGGCTACCCAAGATCCATAAACCTGGATATCCTGGACGCCCCATCATCTCAGGCATTGGCACCCTAACATCAGGCTTGTCTGGTTATGTAGACTCTGTCCTAAGACCCTACGCTACCAGCACTCCCAGCTATCTTCGAGACACCACTGACTTCCTGAGGAAACTACAATCCATCGGTGATCTTCCAGAAAACACCATCCTGGCCACTATGGACGTAGAAGCCCTCTACACCAATATTCCACACAAAGATGGACTACAAGCTATCAGGAACAGTATCCCTGATAATGTCACAGCTAACCTGGTGGCTGAACTTTGTGATTTTGTCCTCACCCACAACTATTTCACATTTGGGGACAATATATACCTTCAAGTCAGCGGCACTGCTATGGGTACCCGCATGGCCCCACAATATGCCAACATTTTTATGGCTGACTTAGAACAACGCTTCCTTAGCTCTCGTCCCCTAACGCCCCTACTCTACTTGCGCTACATTGATGACATCTTCATCATCTGGACCCATGGAAAAGAAGCCCTTGAGGAATTTCACCATGATTTCAATAATTTCCATCCCACCATCAACCTCAGCCTAGATCAATCCACACAAGCGGTCCATTTCCTGGACACTACTGTGCTAATAAGCGATGGTCACATCAATACCACCCTATACCGGAAACCTACTGACCGCTACACTTACCTACATGCCTCCAGCTTCCATCCAGGACACACCACACGATCCATTGTCTACAGCCAAGCTCTAAGATATAACCGCATTTGCTCCAATCCCTCGGATAGAGACAAGCACCTACAAGATCTCTATCAAGCATTCTTAAAACTACAATACCCACCTGCTGAAGTGAAAAAACAGATTGACAGAGCCAGACGAGTACCCAGAAGTCACCTCCTACAAGACAGGCCCAACAAAGAAAATAACAGAACACCACTAGCTGTCACCTTCAGCCCCCAACTAAAACCTCTCCAGCGCATCATCAGAGATCTACAACCTATCCTGAAAGATGATCCTTTACTCTCACAGATCTTGGGAGACAGACCTGTCCTCGCTTACAGACAACCCCCCAACCTAAAGCAAATACTCACCAGCAACCACACATCACTGAACAAAACCACTAACCCAGGAACCTATCCTTGTAACAAACCCCGATGCCAACTCTGTCCACATATCTATTCAAGTGACATCATCATAGGACCTAATCACATCAGCCATACCATCAGGGGCTCGTTCACCTGCACATCTACCAATGTGATCTATGCCATCATGTGCCAGCAATGCCCCTCTGCCATGTACATTGGCCAAACCGGACAGTCTCTACGCAAAAGAATTAATGGACACAAATCTGACATCAGGAATCAAAATACTCAAAAACCAGTGGGAGAACACTTTAACCTGTCTGGTCATTCAGTGACAGACCTGCGGGTGGCTATATTACAACAGAAAAACTTCAAAAACAGACTCCAAAGAGAGACTGCAGAGCTAGAATTGATATGCAAACTAGACACAATTAACTCCGGTTTGAATAAGGACTGGGAATGGCTGAGCCATTACAAACGTTGACTATCTCCCCTTGTAAGCACTCTCACACTTCTTATCACACTGTCTGTACTCGGCTAGCTTGATTATCACTTCAAAAGTTTTTTTTTTTTTTTTTTTTTTTTTTTTTTTTTTTTTTTTTTTTTTTTTTTTTTTTTTTTTTTTTTTTTTTTTTTCTCTTAATTAATTGGCCTCTCAGAGTTAGTAAGACAACTCCCACCTGTTTATGCTCTCTGTATGTGTGTATATATATCTCCTCATTATATGTTCCATTCTATATGCATCCGAAGAAGTGGGCTGTAGTCCACGAAAGCTTATGCTCTAATAAATTTGTTAGTCTCTAAGGTGCCACAAGTACTCCTGTTCTTCTTTTTAGGGAAATAGGGACTCCTTAAGGAAGAAATTTCAGCCTTCACCCTGAAATCCCTCTAATCTAGATTATAGGTGTAAGCCTCTTCACATTATTTGAGCCTGGTTTTCTTGGTTGCTTGCACTTGTGCATGTTACTCGTTCATTTTTTAGTAGGGAATGATCTCAAAATACCCTTGTGTCTGCTTATATTTAAAAGGTAAGGGAATTAACTGGAACGTTTCCCGTTTTCCAGATGTAATATTTTCCAAAATAAATACAGGGTGAACTGTGGGATAATATCATGTGAACATTTTGAGTCACACAGTAATATCCTGCAGTTTGTAGAAACCTGGATTTTTTCCAAAAATAAATTTGTAGTCTTTCTTACAGGGATACTGTATTTAATAACAAGAAAACGGAGTCATAGCGCTAGCCACACTGATATTACCCAAACCAAGACATGATATTGGGTCAGTTTTATACCTGCTGTAATTCTATTGGTTTCAATAAAGTTTGCACACAACTGAATCGGACCTATTAAGATGATGAGCTGTTGGTCCAGTAGCTAGTATCTTTCTCTTAATCGCTTGGCTAGATTGAACCATAAAGTCTTTAATTAACAATTAAGTTCAACCCTAGATAAATAGTATAGGACAGTGTGATGTGTACCATCACAAGAGAAGCCTGGGGCAGGAATTATGACCCAGAGAGTCACAACTTCTCCTTTGACCCTCTCTTCCTTCCAAGGAAGTAGTTTACTGCAGCCATGAAAAGGGTGCAGGTTACTTCCTCCCTTGTACTAGCTCAGCTCTCTTGGACACTCTTCTCCACCCACCTGCTTGGCGGGGCAGTGTCGCTGCCATGTTTGATACTCCCTCCCACTGGCCGATACTCTGCCTTTGCTTTATTCAGATACCTCCTAAAAACCCACTTCTACAGCATCACCTACTAAAAATGAACTTGTTCTATGATGGAAAAAAGTGTACCACCAAGATGCATGTCTAATTTGCCAAATCTGACTAACCTCATCATCATATCTGTGGTGCCATGTCCTTCCTCCACACTCCCCTTTCCTCTATGTGTTTTATCACGTTAATCATTTAGAGCCAGATGGTGACCTGCCATGCATGCCCTCAACACCCTTTGATTCCCGTGCACTGGCGGGTAGTAGCTCAGGTGGCGACAGTAGTCTTCAGAGGTCCACAACATTCATCTCCTCACTGTCCATAATGTGGGTGGGAAGGAGCAGAGCTTCAGCTCCATCCACAACCTGCTGATCAGCACAGCTGAATAGTCACGCCAGGGGACATATGGTGTGCCAGGTGTAGTGTTGACGCAGAGTATTCTCCCCAAAGCAGGGGAGAGAGAACCAGCAGAGGGAATCTTTGAGTCACAATTTGTTTCCCAGTCTCCTTTTGCAGCAGTGCTACAACTTCTTTCTTTGATTCCTGTCCACCAGCTCAGCAGCGACAGTGGGGCCAAGTGAAGTCTTTGGACCACTTTCTGTCTTGTACCAGCTTCACAGCCTTGTTCATCTTTAAACCTTTTTGTTCTATGTCCTTCTTCACCACGTCTACTCAGTGCATCTTCAGTATCCTTTTCGGGTCCATTTTTGACACAAATCCACAACATGGCAGGTTTTTTTTAATCTTCTGCAACAGCATAATTTCTTGCCGAAGCTGTTTTCTTATCACTTAATTTTTATTTTTTTTCTGCAGTCTTGGTGCGCTCAATATTCCCCTCAGCTAGTTCATTTCTGTAGTTCATTGGCTTTCCTCATACTCCAGCCCTCCAATCCATACAGCAGTATCAGCACAGCAGTTGTCTCAAATGTCTTTAGCTTTCCAAATATTGCAGGGTTTTCCAAATGCAGTAGCAACTAACAGGATTCTTCTTATGTCATATCTTCACATCCCGATCCTTCAGGGCAAATCAAACATTAAACACTATTGCTTTTAAACCCAGTAGTGTAGTTACAAATGTACACTCACCAAAGGTGCCTTCTCTGGCTTCGGGGATCCCGCCTTGGGAGGGTATTGGCTCCAGGGTGATGAAAAGGTCCTGGCTGCCGGGGAGAACAGATTCGCCGCTTGCCTGCTGTTCATTCTCCTCCTCCTCTTCCTCATCCACAAAATCCTCCATGTTGCATGAGACTCCCCCCTTGCAGGTGTCCACGGACAGTGGTGGGGTAGTGATAGGGTCCCCCCTAGAATGCCATGCAGCTGATCATAGAAGCGGCATGTATGGGGCTCTGACCCGGAGCGACCATTTGCCTCCTTTGTCTTTTGGTAGGCTTGCCTGAGCTCCTTAACTTTCATGCAGCACTGCTATGTGTCCCTGTTGTAGCCTCTGTCCACCATGCCCTGTGCAATTTTGGCATATATATTTGCATTTCTTCTTTTTGATCGGAGTTCGGCCTGCACAGATGCTTCTCCCCATACAGCAATCAGATCCAGTGTCTCCCTTTCGGTCCATGCTGGAGCTCGTTTGTGATTCTGGGGGGACTGCATGGTCACCTGTGCTGCTGAGCTCGCCACGCTGACCAAACAGGAAATTAAATTCAAAATTTCCCAGGGCTTTTCCTGTGTACCTGGCTAGTGCATTGGAGTTCAAAGTGCTGTCCAGAGCAGTCACATTGGAGCACTCTAGGATAGCTCCCGGAGGCCAATATGATCGAATTGCACTACCCCAAATTTGACCCAGCAAGGTCGATTTTAGTGGTACTCCCCTCGCCGGGGAGGAGTACAGAAGTCGATTTTAAGAGCCATTTAGGTTGACCGAACAGGGTTGGTTGTGTAGACGCATTCATTTTAAAATTGACCTAACGCAGCTAAATTCGATCTAACCCTGTAGCGTAGACCAGGGCTAAGGTTATTCTCTGTCCTCCCACACAACATCACTCATCTCATTTCACCTCTTGGTGCTACCGTCAATACTGCTACCAGTACCAAATTGAACAAATCTGGTGATAGCATGCATCCTTGTCTCACTTCTGTGGTCGTCCATCGGCTTCTTGTCTGCTCTCACCAACTTTCTGTAGCCGTTCTCTATCAGTTTAATCAGTTGGTTGGGTATGCCAGACATTTTCAAGACATTCCACAACCCTTTATGCCAAATGCTATCACAAACCAGGTTGACGTCTACAAAGTTATTGTAACAGGTTTAGTAGTGTTCTATGTACTTCTCTAATATGTCTTATCACAAATAACTGATCTATTGTACTTCCAGCCTGTTCCTCTGCAAGCACCACTTCCATGTACCTCTTCATTCTCCTCTGCAATATCTTGGTGAATGCTTTTCCTGGCACAACATGGTGCTCCAAACATAGGGCTCATAGCAAAGCTGTGATTGAGCCCTTAAATTGTAACTTAGTAGCACCTGAACCCTTCTTTATCTGTTACCTGTGAAGTGTCTACCACACTTGTAGCAGCTATAAGATAATAATTAATAACTTTCAGAATGCAAGATCTAAGCTGGACCAGGAGAAGGCCAGCTGAGGGACAAAGACAAGCAATCAAATAAGGTCACAAGGTCATCAAAAAGAGGTAAATAAAAGTATTTACACCATGGGAAATAAAAGCTAAGATTTATTTTTTTTCATGAGTGCCTTAAGTTAGGCTCTTAAATCTGTATTCAGGTACTTTAATCAGTATCCTGATTTTCAAAAGTCCATTTGAAGTTCATTACAGCTGCTGGGTGTTCAGCACCTTAGAAGAATAAGGCTGCTGATTTAGGATTAAATTTTCAAAAGGACCCAGCGATTCAGTGCCTTAACTTTAGCACATCCAATTTGAGACATTTTACGACGACTTTGTACTCACCTCGCACACTGTCCATAAAGAGACCTGATCTTAAGAAAGTACCAAGCACCTATCCTTTGAGTGTAACTGAAGGAAAAAATCAAGGAAAGAAGTGGAAACAGCCTGGTAAAAACTCTCACTAGAACTGCTTCTAAGTGTATCCACCTTCAATGAATAAAAATTCCTTTTTCAACACCCATGGCTCCTCTATGTGAAACATTTCTTCACTGTGTGCTTAGCATTGATGCAGCATTTTACATTTCAAATAACTGTCAGCAGTCAGCCAGGTTCTGATCTTATTTACACAAATAAATACGGACTTCAGCAGTCACAACTGGTGTAGCTGGCCTGAGATCAGAAGGATTTTGAAGCCTTAAGAGAGTTAAGCGCCCATTCAATGTGAGTTGGGTACCTTAATTCTCTTGTTTGAAAATCCCATCCTTGAAGTATTAGGTTACCTTGTCAATTCCCCTTGCTGAAACAGGATTGTCCCCTGGAGTATATTTTCTAGTGCTTTGCCTATTTTTAAATAGAACTGAAATGCATCATGGACTGGGACTGGAAGCATGAAGCATGAATTCTTGGGTTCTAATTCTTGGTTTGTCATAAACTTGCTTAGTGGACTTAGCCAAGCCCCTTAGCCCATTTGTGCCTGTGTAAAACTGGATTAACAATGCTTACCTCATAGGCCTGTCCCATAGATTAGTTAGTTAAATGTTTGTCCAGCTCTTTGTATATGTCAAGTGCTATGAATTATTGTTATTAAACAACTTAGGTGATTGGGCTTCCATCACCACTCTGAGAGAGGGTATTTCGTAGTCTAACAGATCTCACTGTCAGGTGGGTTTTCCTGATATTTGGTGTACATTTTCCTGACATTTTTATAGCATTTTTCAGCCAAAGAACCCAAAGCATTCTGTAAACTTCACAAAATAGGGAATGAAATGAACAGAAAACATGCTGCTTTGGCCATCATTCTGGGGTGTGTGGAAGGGGTATGGAGGGGACATGGTATCACTTTTCCACCACCATCCCCCGCCACCTCCTTCCATGGAAGCCCCTCCACGCATATTCTGTGTATTTGGCACTCTCTTTTATTTAATAGGGAAGAGGAGCAGTGGGATTGTTTTATGTATATTCTTTCTCTGCTCTGTCAAAATCCCATGAGGGAGACTTTGGACCCAGGAATCAGTGCTGTCTTTAGAACAAAGTCCTGATATCCGTGGGTCTGTGGTTCATGGGTCTTGTACAATGAAGCAGCATTCCCCCAATGGGATGATTCAGTGGAAGTTCAAGGGTATTGATTCAGTTCCGAGTCAGAAACTGAGTTCTCGGAGGCAGGGCTATCTTTTACTGAATCACCAATACCACTTCCAGCAGTCCCTCCTGCAAACCTCTTCTCATATCCTTTACTTGACATGACAGAGGAGTGCTCGCTGGACTCATGATTTTGAATCCTGGCAAGCCTGGCTCATCCCTTCCTCATTCTGAGGTAGATACAGTGAGTTCCATGCCGCATGTGAGCCTTTCAGAAAAGACCTTAAAACTGAAGTCCTGTCAGATTTGCAAGGAAGGAGTTCTTAAGTGGAGGGGGTTGCCCCGTTTTTATGGTCAAAATCTCCCCTAGTCCCCACTTCTGTGCTGCACTTAGAGATTGTCTGCATTTTAGTGGCACAGGGAATGATTCCGGTATGTATTTCAAGACTAATTCTCCCTTGCTTTGCCCTGTGAGCTTCAAAAGAAGAGAGACCTTTGTACACTGGCATATTCCATGAGTGATTCCTCCATATGTGGAATTATTGCATGTTCCCCCTCTCTTCAACTGTGCAATGATTTCATCCTCTCATACAGTATCATTGCCAGTCGTAGCCTGCAAATTCCATCTTTGGCTAAGAAGAGGCTTTGTTTCTTGATCTGTACGTTTTGGTTGAAACCCAGATTTCTTTGTTTTTGTATTCACATTTTTCACAAGCTTAAAAAAAAATGTGGGGTCAAAATAATCACCTGAACATCGTGCATTATTTCGACCACCCAGGAACTGAAGTACCATGGTAATACCAGGTCTCATGTTATTTTGGCCCCCTGAAAGACTCCCTGAGGAATTAAAAATGCCTCTGAACAATACAAACATAAATACTAGAATTCACATACTTATTATTTTCTAACCTCCTGTATAGGTCTAAAGGTTATTAGAGGAATTGTCAGGCTACAACTATAAATGATACTGTTTCAAAATCAGAGATTATTCCACACTCAATTGTGTCTGATGCAGTAATAATGACATTATCTTACAATTGTGCATGTCCTGACAAAATGCTTTACGTTGTGAGGACGCCAGAGTGATCAGCACTATAGCAAAAGCTAAAATACAGACAGATGGCAGATTATAGGCCTGATTCTTTACAGACTTGCACCTTGTGTAATTAGCTGCATATGCAAGGTGAGCACAAAGTCGTCATAAAATGACTCCCCTATCGAGCATCAGACCCTCTCTGCTAGATTGTTTTTAAAAAGGGGGGGGGGTAATGGAAAGATGTTTATTGGTTTTATATATTTTTTTAATTTGGGGGTGGAGAAAGGGTTTATTAATCTTTTTGTGCTCTGCTTTAAGCCCCAGGCTGGTGCTGGGCAGAGCAAAGACTGCTCAATTACCTCTTTGGCTGCTCTTGTACCTGTCCAGAATGGGCGATTAGGGTACCAGGCAAAGATGAGAGCAGCTGAATACCTCCTCAACTGCCCTGGAACCTGTCTTGAATGGGAGTGGAGGCACTAGGCAAAGTTGCTCTTGGCAGCAAGTTGAGGCTAGTACTCTGAACTGTCAGAGGTAGACAGGCGTGTCTGAAGAGCCAACAGAATTAGCACAGCTGCAGCTCCTGTACTTCCTTTCTGTCCTAGCACCAATAACTGTTCAAAACAAACTGTTTTAGCCAGACTCTTTTACCAGACTTGTCTGGAGCTAGTGCAGTTACAAGGCGTGTGGAATGCTTGTGACACATTCGGATAGGGTGACCAGATGTCCCGATTTGATAGGGACAGTCCCAATATTTGGGGCTTTTTCTTATATAGGCTCCTATTACCCCCCAGCCCCGTCCCAATTTTTCACACTTGCTGTCTGGTCACCCTACATTCGGAGCACTATTGTGAACACACAAAGGGATACACGTGGGGCTACAAAGTGTTCTCGCCACCATTTCAAGTGCTTGAATGAGTTTTGCAAAGGCCAAAAGTCTCTAGCACAGAAAGGCCTTCAGTGGGTGTAACAGTGACCTGTAAGATTAATTTACCAATTGTAATGCTAATTAGATGTTGCCCCAAAACTGGTCAAACCAGTCCTACTCAGAACCTAGCATCAAGTCTAAGGTTTTGTCTTCACACAAAAATTGTGCCACTTTTATATTTTATATTATACCAGAAAAGTTAAAGTGGTCTAGCCCCCTAGCATGGACTGAGTGATATTGGTATAAGGCACCTTATACCCACACAGCTATTTCTATAGGAGAAGGGGAGTAATCTATACTGAAATAAGGCATCTTTGTACCAGTTTAACTGCATCCACACTAGGGGCCCTGCCAGTATAACTATATTAGTAAAAGACCACACCCCTAACTGAAATGGTTGTACCAGTTCCCAAAGACCAGGCCTTAAAATCTCAGACAGTGCCATCCAGGGACACATGGGTCATTAAAAAAATGATCAGGAATCCAAGAACAGAGGGGAACAATACAGTTTGGCAGTGTCTGGCATTCAAAGACTGCGTTTGAAATGGCCCATATATGAATGAACGGTATCTCTGAAAATTGGACCATCCTACTGCCTATGTAATTGCCTAATTCTCATTTACATTAAGGCTCATTCACACCACCCTGGAACTTTAAAGGGGCTTTAATAATTTATACTTGCTTTAGGGCTCCCTGGCAGTGTCAGGCCGGTGTACATAGGCTTTTATATAAGGGTGAATCAGGCCTACCGTTTCCAGGAGCAAGGGATACAGTTTAGCACTACATCAACTGCACTACATGCAGTTTAAACTGCAGCAAGGGAGGTCTAGGTTGGACATTAGGAAAAAGTTCCTAACTGTCAGGGTGGTTAAACACTGGAACAAATTGCCTAGGGAGGTTGTGGAATCTCCGTCTCTGGAGATATTTAAGAGTAGGTTAGATAAATGTCTATCAGGGATGGTCTAGGCAGTATTTGGTCCTGCCATGCGGGCAGGGGACTGGACTCGATGACCTCTCGAGGTCCCTTCCAGTCCTAGAATCTATGAATCTATGAATCAAGTTGCCTTTGTGCGTATTCACAAAATCTACAAAGGGAGTGTGGGTATAGCTCACCCAAGCTCTGGGCAGAGGCAGGACATTCTTTCCAGGAGAGTGAAAGTCACCTGTCTGTGATATTTAAAAAAAAGGTTACTTTCTGCCATGGTTGGCATGTTAAATTAATGGAGATATCCTGTCTCCTAGACCTGGAAGGAACCTTGAAAGGTCATCGAGTCCAGCCCCCTGCCTTCACTAGCAGGCCCAAGTACTGATTTTGCCCCAGATCCCTAAGTGGCCCCCTCAAGCATTGAGCTCACAACCCTGGGTTTAGCAGCCCAGTGCTCAAACCACTGAACTATCCCTCCCCCCATGTAATTATTATAGACTGTGATGTAACTAAGCAGGACATGCTAGTTCACATGCTTTTTTTGTGGGGAGAAAATAGTCCATTTAAAGATTCACTGGCATGTTCTGACTGCTTTGCGCTGCTCCAGTGACACAAAGCAACCATAAACCTTGAGTAACTGGCCAATTAAACCAGTTTACATCTGATTTGCATCAATGGAGCAGTGCAAAGCAACTGGGATCGGTGAATCTGGCCTCTAATCTATCATTTATGGTGGGGTTTATATGTAGCCTAACTTGATATTCAAAGGCCATGTCTACCCTAGGAGTGCTTTGCTGTATAACTATACTGGCATTCTATACCAGCAACGTGCTCCTAGTGAGAATGCAGCTTATACAGGAAAAGCTCCCGGTATAGCTTATTCCACCACCAACAACCCCATTTCATCCCCCAAGCAAAACAAGCTATACCAGTAAAAGCAGAGCTTTGCCAGTGTAACTGTCTACACTAGGGGCTTCTGCTGGCACCGTCAGAGATTACAGCTCCTCACACCCCTGACTGACACAGCTATGCCAGCAGATGTCTGTAAAATAGACATGCCAAAGTCTACTAATTTGTTTAAAAGATCATAAGTGATTTCTATAAGTAATGGATTTAGAGAGAAAGCAGTGTCTAATGCTTTCAAATAAAGTATGACTTCTCTCTTTGTGCCATAGGTGAGCTGAGTGACAGCTGGGTTTCTGGTCATGAATTAAAAGAAGGTTGCGCTGAAATGCCACAGAGGGACTTGCAAGTACAATGTGTGCAAAGAGGGACAAATACACGGGAAGTAACCAGTGAAACTCCTATGTAATCAAAGAAAAAAGGGAAACAGGAAGATCCAGCTGGAAAAGGAGCTTTGGAAAGAGGAAATCCGTGCAAATTTGCAAAATGACATGTGACCTATAAGAGAAATGTATCTCAATTTGTCTTTCCAATGTCAAAGTTAAATAACATCCTGAGCATGCTCCGTCTATTAGTTCCAAACTTCCAGACCAATTTGGGATTGCAAAACAAAAGTTCTTCAACCCAGGCAAAATGTACATTCCTCCAAGACTGAACACTGTACATGCCAAATTTGAAGTTATAAAACCAAGCTGGTTTTGAGTTATCAGAGTGTACTAAAGCCCCTGAACAATTTTCTTAGATGGAAAATATTTATTGTTTCCAAAAAAATAATAATTTTCTGAGCTAAGATCAAGCATGGGAAATTTCAACCCAAAAGGTTAATCTTTGAAAAAGTTATAAGCAAATGAAAGTAGCAGTTTAGAATGAAAGTGATATTATGTAGATCAGTATTGGTTCCATATTTCAGGCTGAAATTTGCTCCCCATTAAGTCAGGTTTTCAAATCGTAATCCACTAATTTTCCCAAACAGAAACAGATCTTCTTTAAATTTGACCTATTGCATCTCTTTACAGCATAGAGGTTTCCTGGCAAATATGGTAAAAATCAGACAGCAAGTTTTAAAATTATAATATTTTCCCAATGTAATTTTTTTTAAGATGTCCTAATACTTTTTGGCTAATCAGATCTCAATAATGGCTTGGCCTAGACAGCCCATATTTGTTTTTCTGGTCTTGCTGAGGATATGGACTTTTTCATATCTTGAGGTGGGAGACTGGTCAGCAATTGAAAGGAGAATAAAAGTTGTTTTTAAGTGTACAAGAGCAAATATAAACTGACCTCAGTCCAACTACCAAGCTGAGTCAGAGGTGAACAACAGACCATGGGAATGTGGCAAGGCAGGAACTGGGGTTAGGAGACTACTAGGGAGACCACAGAACCATGAATGGTAGTATGGGTCACATTGTGGGGTAGGACAGTGTTGGAGCATGAGGACAGAGACAGCACATAGAATGAGGGAAAGGAGAAGTGGGTTCAGGGAACAAGTAGAGGTACATAGGGTGTATCTACAGAGGACCTGGGCAGATAGAGACAGGGATGAGGTAAGGGGGAGTGCATATAGTTTCCAATGTAGATAAAAGCTCCCAATTTTCGACTCCACCCACCATCCACTACCCCCATATCCCAGACAGGCAGAAATCCCACCATCTCACGCACACATACATATACTTGCTACTTGGAGGAGAGGTGCCCTTCTCTGGTAAGGCTTATAAGATGTGTCTCAGCAGGGTTCCACTCCTGCAGATCTGAGATGCTAAAGCCAATTTGAACTTCTGTAGCTCATTTAAAAAACAAAACAAAAAATACCCATGGCAATTTGTTTTAAAACGTTAATTAAGATAAAATTTAATATCTAAAGTCTGTTCTAGTTGAGTCCAGCTAGTGAACAGTTAAGGGATCCAGCAAATTTACCACGATTTTATAACCTTCCATCGTTCAGTGCCACCCACATAGTTTACACTACCCATCCAAACTCAGCTGAATTATTTAACATTTATATTGCAGTGGCACCCAGAGGCCCCAGTCAGAATTGGGGCACTACTGAATGAGACAGTGTACAAGCATATAATGAAAGGCTCTCCCTGCCACAAGGAATGTATAGTGTAAGAAGACAAGTGATATGCAGAAGGATGAGGGGAAAGTGAAGCAGTCAAACTTAGCATTGCCTCATAATATTTTTAAAAGTACACCCAAAGATCAAATTACTGGGGGCTACCTTCTCATAGCCTTGCTCACACAGAGCAGCACCGTTCTACCGTTCTTCACGAGCATTCCCGTGGATTTCAGTGAGAGCCCTCCTGGAAAAATGTACTGTTCAACAGGAGTAAAGGGAGCTGGCCCTGGGAGATTATTGAATGAGAAATGGGATTTTATAATTTCCTAGCATGAAATTCACTTCTGTGTAGAGGGCCTAGACAAGGCCTGTGCACCACTTAACTCTCACAAATAGACACTCATCCCTGGGGGAAATGAAATATACCAAGGAATATGCACAGCCCTGACCTCTTTCTTCTGTGGGAGTGTGGGACAGTAATTGCATTCAGCAGAGAAGCAGATTATTTCCGCTTGTAACTCTCAAATTCGGGGTCCTGCAGGAGATGCAGTAACTCGCCTGCAATCTCCATCACACATTCTTCAGGTCTGCCAAAAAGTGTCTATCATATGGATGCTCATATGCATCTTTGTTGGAAAGGCACTGAATCACTCCCTCCATCAGTGTGCCTACTAGCAGGGCCGGAGTGACCACTAGGCGAACTAGGCGGCCGCGCAGGGCGCCAAGATTTGGGGGCACCAAAAAGCGGTGCCCAAAGAGCAGCAACCAGCTGAGCGCAGGGTTCTGCGGGTGATACTATCTCTCCATCCGGGGGGGATGGGAAGTGCAGCCCTGTATTCCCCACTAGAGGTCGCGGTGGTTCAGTCTGCCCCAGGGGTGGGGCCACATGGTGTGTCGGAGTCGGTCTGTGCAGGCTCCCAGCCCGACCCGCAGGCCATGGCGCTGTGTTGCCACCGGCACCTTCGAGGCTACGAGCCTGAGCCGGGCGAGCTCCGCCTGGGGCCTATGGAGGGGAACCCGGAGTGGCTGGTGAGCAGGGTGGGGGGCCCGGCCGCTCACATCCCCCGGTGCCTGGATCCAGCCACCCATGGGCCAGGATGGGTGGGGGGGGGGTGTCCCCACCTCAGGGTGCCAGCGCGCAGCTGGCTGGAGAGGGGCCGCTGTGTTGTCAGGTCGCGGGGGCAGACCGCACCTGTCTCCAGATTAATTCGGTTATAAATGCTTTGGGGCAGAGGAGACAGCCGGGCCTGCTCATCAAATAACCCGGCAACAGCCCCATTGCTGCAGTGGAGAGACCAAGGGAAAAGCAGCGGATCACCTTCCTCTTCCCAACACTGTACCCAGGAAGGAAGCAGGCAGCAGGATTCAGTGGAAAGGGTGCAGATCTGGGAATGAGTAGAACCTGGGTTCTGTGCCCAGCTCTGCCACTGACTTACTGTGTCATCTCCGGCAAGTCAGGGTGGCTCTGTGCCTCAGTTTCCCCATCTGTAACATGAGTATAATGAAACTTTTCTGCTTTTGTAAAGCATTTGAGATTTATGGATATAGCCTGCTACATACATGCTCGGGGGGTGGGGGGGGGTGCAAGGTGGAAGTTTCGCCTAGGGCGCAAAATATCCTTGCACCAGCCCTGCCTACTGGACTTCCATGCGGACAGCACCATACCAACCTATTCTAGAAAAATGTATTCTCAGAGCCATTACCTTAGCCAAAAAAATCCTGCTGAGACATTGTAAAAATGTAAACAGGTTTCAGACTGGTAGCCGGGTTAGTCTGTATAAGCAAAAACAATGAGGAGTCCTTGTGGCACCTTAGAGACTAACAAATGTATTTGGGCATAAGCTTTTGTGGGCTAAAACCCACTTCATCAGATGCATGGAGTGAAAAATACAGTAAGCAGCATATATATTACAGCACATGAAAAGATGGGAGTTGCCTTACTAAGTGGGGGGTCAGTGCTAACAAGGCCAGTTCAATTAATTAGCACTGACACCCCACTTGATAAGCAGGGCCGGCTCTAACTTTTTTGCTGCCCCAGGCAAAAAAGAAGAGCACCGCCCCACCGTAACCTCCCCCCACTCCCCCCCGAGTGCCACGCCGAGCCGCCCAAACCCCCACCCCCCTCCGAGCGCCGGGCCGGGCCGGGCCGCTCAGACCCCCGGAGCACTGTGCCACGCCGGGTCGCCCCCCCACACCCCCCGCGCCGCCGAAACACCCCCCGCACTGCCCAGCCGAAACAACAAAAAAAAAACGTCAAGCACCGCCCTGCTGAACAAAAGAAAAACAACAACAACAAAAACGCAAGTGCCCCCCGCCACTCCAACATTGGCCGGCCCTTCTAAGGTGCTGCCCCAAGCACGTGCTTGGTCGGCTGGTGCCTGGAGCCGGCCCTGTTGGTAAGGCAACTCCCATCTTTTCACGTGCTGTAATATATGAGTCTATGAGATTCCTAGGTACCATAGGTTCAAATCCTATAAGAACCAAAGCAACCTATCTTCCTTGTGAGACAGATAAAGTGAGTGTAATACAGTGAGTCTTCTGGAACAGAACTAAAAACCATAGGCTCTTTGTTACCATCAAAGTTCCTGTGACAGTTTCTGTAAGATAAAAGTTTGTCCATATGTCCTCATTAAAATGTTCCTTTCTCCTCCTCCTTCTTCTATGCAGTATACAGTGCACCAGTTGGTTGCCACCATCTGCCCCAAGGTAGCTGCATCACAGTAATATTGTGCATAATAAATAAAAGGCACAATCCTACTCCCACTGAAGTCAATGTCAAAACTCCCATTGATTTTAATTTAAGAACATAAGAATGGCCATATTGGGTCAGACCAATGGTCCATCTAGCCCATTATCCAGTCTTCCGACAGTCGCCAGATGCTTCAGAGGGAATGAACAGAACAGGGCAATTATCGAGTGATCCATCATCCCCTGTTGTCCAGTCCCAATTTGAATTGGGCACCTACCTCTCATTTCTGCCTTTGAAAATCTCCCCCTACATTCTTCGGAGTGGAATCTCATACTATGTATATTACAACACAACACTTACCCCAGTGGGGCCTGAATTCATAGATTCTAGGACTGGAAGGGACCTCGAGAGGTCATCGAGTCCAGTCCCCTGCCCACATGGCAGGACCAAATACTGTCTAGACCATCCCTGATAGACATTTATCTAACCTACTCTTAAATATCTCCAGAGATGGAGATTCCACAACCTCCCTAGGCAATTTATTCCAGTGTTTAACCACCCTGACAGTTAGGAACTTTTTCCTAATGTCCAACCTAGACCTCCCTTGCTGCAGTTTAAACCCATTGCTTCTTGTTCTATCCTTACAGGCTAAGGTGAACAAGTTTTCTCCCTCCTCCTTATGACACCCTTTTAAATACCTGAAAACTGCTATCATGTCCCCTCTCAGTCTTCTCTTTTCCAAACTAAACAAACCCAATTCTTTCAGCCTTCCTTCATAGGTCATGTTCTCAAGACCTTTAATCATTCTTGTTGCTCTTCTCTGGACCCTTTCCAATTTCTCCACATCTTTTTTAAAATGCGGTGCCCAGAACTGGACACAATACTCTAGCTGAGGCCTAACCAGAGCAGAGTAGAGTGGAAGAATGACTTCTCGTGTCTTGCTCACAACACACCTGTTAATGCATCCCAGAATCATGTTTGCTTTTTTTGCAACAGCATCACACTCTTGACTCATATTTAGCTTGTGGTCCACTAAATATGAATCTCAGTTTATTATTTTATTTATTATTAGCAAAGGAAAATGCAAGGTGATTGATAGCTAAGTGCAACTGACATTCAAGTTATCTACAAAATGACTATGAGTTTGCCTATCAGAAAGATGCACAGAATGGAATATCCACATTAGAGACAGGGCCCAGTCCTGTAGTTCTTATGGAGACCAAACTGCTTTTGACTTCCAAGTGTCACTGGAGATGCAGATTGATGTAGTCCCATGTCAGTACACAGGGAATTACATATGTAAATCCCAACACACTAGGGCTAGGTTGCCACTTTGTTACATCTGTTGTATGCTGGTGCTACTTCAGTGAAATCAGTGGAGTATGCTCAGTGTAAAATGAGTGTGAGTGGAAGCCCACTGAGTTCAGAATACACACTTAAGTAACTATTCATTTTAAAAAATATATTTTTTTCTCCTGACTAAATAATAATGCCCATCACTGGCCTATCAGGTAGCAATTATCTAATATAATAATGTTGCATATGTACAGTGCCTTTCATTTAGAAAGATTCCAAAATGATTTTAAAATGTTACCAAACAAAATCAATATTTTCATATTGTAACAAACTTGTGGCCACTTAGGACATAACAGGTCTGCACACCCTGGCCATTCGGAATTTCATAGGGAGAGAATTCAAATGGTTTGCTCCAGGGGCCCACTCCAACTTTTACAGAAGCCAATGGAAAATTCAGTAGGATTTGGATCAGTCCCAGGATTACAGGGCTCTTCCCCTTGAGCTATTCAAACAGTGCGATGTATCAATATCATTGATCTTCCTGAGTAGAAGCCCAAGTTCATTAGATGTGCCACGGGCAGATAAGCACATAACATTTCTTGTGATTAATACTTGGCGGCTCAAGTCAACCATCCTTGCCTTTTCCTATTTTGATCTATGTAAGGAAGCTATTATGCATGTGCTTTTCATAGTGTTATTTCAGCACTTAACATATGCATGACGTTCAGAGTAGGGTAATTACCATCTTTTCCAACTGAGATCACTAGTATGATCTGCCCCGTTGCCTTTCCCATTGCTTTTGTTTTGAAAATTAACTCCCATCATCCAAAAGACTTCCCAAAGCAAACACAGCAATGAAGCAATTTCTAATATTTATTTTATGTTCTAACGGTAAAAAAACAACAACAATGGTAGCCCCTTTTCTGAAAATATATTCTTGTTCATTGTGACTTTAAACACTCTGCTTCTTCCCCAAGTCAATTAACCAGTTCCATGATGGGCAGTAAGTTTTGCTGTGAAACCCACTGAAGATATAATAGCTGAATTGTTTCAGAGGCATTAGGCAAGTGGCCTTCTATGGAGGCAGCAGGTGCTGCTTCAGCACCTAACTGTGGCAGAAGACTGCACATTACAAAGGATTTGCTGTACTGGGGCAAAGATTCATAGATTTTAAGGCCAGAAAACAGAACCATGATCCTCCAGTTTGATTTCCTGCATAAGACCAGCCAAAATATCTGACCCCATGTGACAGTATTTTGCCTATAGCATTCTTTTGACTGCTTCATTTCATGGAGTTTTAGTGTACATGTTGTCCAGTTGCTTGTGTCTGATTTAGATAGCAAGCACTTTGAGTCATGGACTGTATCTTCTCTATGTTTGTAAAGCACTCTGGGCAGTCATAGTATTATAGAAATTATTAATAAAAATAGTCAAATTTAGTTACAGCAGACAACACTGGTGGTTAAAAATGGGACTTAGAAGAGCTGAATTCAAGCCTGGCTCTGGCTTGGTCACCCTGCGCCTCAGCTCCCCATCTGTATAAAGGAGATGATGATAATACCACTACTTCCTCCCAGGGATGGTGTGAGGCTACATTTCTTGATGTTTGTAGCTAGGGCTGAGCTATTACGGTGATGGGGGCCATCTAAGTCCCTAGATTGATAAAAGTCTAGTTAAGATACTACTTATCTCATTAGATGTGAACATTTTAATGACCATTCAGTACTCAAACATTCTCACTAGCAGTCGTGTTTATTGGACTTTGGATGGAGACCATGAAGGCAGCAGTAATGACACCCTGGATCCAACTAAGGTGCTGCAGGAAACCTGGCAGTGGCCATACCTGGAGCAGGTCATGGTGTGACCTTTGCTGTGATTTACATTCTCATCCATCACCCACAACCCTGCAGAGGAGGAAAAGAGGCAACTAACATCTGCTTCAGTAAATTAACTGGACTCCACTATCTAGTGTGACTGGGAGACTTAAGGGAGAGTGGAGCATCTTTGGGAGCAAGGTTTATACTTAGAAACTCATACATATGTTCACATCAAAATATATACACACACAGTAATAGGGATCTTAAATCCGGTTTTACAAACAGTTCCAGAGAGCTGTACAAACATCAATTAATTGATGACACATTTTTGAAAAGAGAAAACCAGAACTCACGAGAGAAGCAAAACAATGCTTGGAGGTCTCAAATCAGAGCCCATTTCTCTACTCTTATCTTTATTTTTGACACGATCCTTTATACACAATCACAGAAGTCAGAGATAGAAAAGATCTACTAGATCATCCAGTCCATCCCACTCAAAAGTCAGGATTATATTTCATTTATTTATTGATCTTATTTAGGTTTATACAAATGCCAAAAAGGGCAACTATCAGTATATTCTAGGTGCCCTTGACATAACTTAACAGTACAACAAAATTAATACCCAAACATAACTAAAGCTCAGCCATACAATTTAACTCACTGCCAGCAACCCAAGATAACAGAAAAGCCCCAAACCCCTGACCACCCCCTGACACAGACACTTTTCACATACACGGGGAAAGAAGATGAGCTGTGCTGTGTGCTCTGAAGGTCATCAAACTCAATCTTTTTTTTTTTGGACCAAGGAGAGAGTGAATTCCTAAGCTATGGGGCCCTCCTAGAGGCACTATGCCAGCAACTTGCTCTTATCCATATCAGCAGGGATTCAACTTGAGCACCTCTGCGGTTCGGCAAAGGGAGAAATATGAGGTTTTACAGGTCAAATGAAACACCTTAAGTGTCACCCACAAACCAAGAAGCAACCAGTGCAAATCACAGAACTTGTTGAATATACTCGTTGAAGACACTCCATTAACAAATTCTGCATATGAAGCCTTGTTCTTTATTACTGTGTATAATTGATGAAGAGATGGCTAAAGATTTTCAGCATCCAAAATTAGTCTATTTGTAACTTTTGTTTATGTTATTGGTGGTGGTGGGATTTCTCCCCCCCCCCCATTTTTCAGTAAACAAATTTCAATAACCATCTGAAAAATGTTTTTAAAGTTTTTGATAAAAATTCAGAAAAAAATCCAAAAAAGCCACCACATTTTTCACAAACACAAACTTGTTTGGCACCATCGACAATTTTTTGCAAACGAAAAACTGTGTTAGGAAAAAAAGGCACTTTTCAACCATAACAACAAGCCTCTAGTTTGAAAAATATTAACCAGTTCTGCTCAAAATGTAGGATTAGGGCACTGACGGCAAGAAGCGCTCAACAAATGGCATTTGCCCATGAATATACGCTATTATAGTGAGGGATGATTATATTTTTTTCTTGTGAATAATGCCTTTGGCTTGAAATTATTAATTATTATCTGTATTTCCATAGTGCCTAGGAGCCCTGGTTATGGACCAGGGCCCCATTGTGCTTGGCACTGTACAAACACAAAGAACACAAAGACTGTCCTGCCTCAAAGAGTTTATAATTTGGGGGCTGCACTGCACTACACTACAAAGTTAGTTCAGCTTCACAACATCATTCAGGGCTGTGAAAAATTTCACACCCCGTGCAACATAATTAAGACAACCAAAGCCCCGGTGCAGACACTGCTAGATCGCTGGGAGAATTCTTCTGTAGAACTAACTACTGCTTCTCAGAGCAGAGCTGCCACTGTAGCATTTCTAGTGTAGACATCGCCTGAGTAAGCTCCTTCCTTCCATCTTTAACCCAAATCCTGCTATTACTCAATATGCCCAACTACCAGGCTAATGTGCATCTTCACTTGCATATGTAGGCTCTACTTGCAGCATCCCACTGATTTGGGCAAGAGAAGAAGAAAGCAGTTTCTTGGCCAGGTTGCTGGCATCATTCTGATGTTTCTTAGAGAGGGAGAGAGACAAAAAGCTCAAGTCACATAGCTATTTCCTACTGGATTGACTTTGACATTTGAGTGCATATGACCGCTTTGTGCTGCCCTATATCTTATCAGGCACTTATGCCTCTGTGATTAGCAGGAGCCACTTGCTACCCAGGTGGTAGACTGTCTTATCTTGGACGTGGTACTGTGTAGAGACGGGGTAGGATGGGAGGCGTGGGGAATGGAAAAGGGTGAATGAGGGTTCCCCAGCAGCCAAACAGTGAGGCCTTTCCCAGTATGTCTGTGTGGGGGCTAAGAGTCAGAAGGGGTGCAGGAAAGTGCTCCTTAGGAAGGGAGTTTGGGGCATTGCACAGGGGGTGCTCAAGGGTTCCCAATTGGGGGTTGCTGGGTGACTCAAGGGTGGAGGGGAGGTGATTTTTTCCCTAGGAGTTCTGGGGATAAGTTGGGGCAGGAGGATTCCCAATGGGGCAATGCTGGATAAGTCAGAGAAGAGTGTGCAAGACAGAGGGACATTTTCCAGAGGTGCTGGGGGGGTAAGATGGTTCCCACTGTGGGGGGAGGTGGGGCATTACCTGGGGTGCTGGGGGGAGGTGAGTGATTTCCTAGGAGTGATAGGAGAGGTAGGAGGGTTCTCAATATGGGGGAAGTGGATCATTGCCCCAGAGTCTGGGGAAAGGGTTCCCAGGTGGGTCTGGGGGGGGGGGGGGACATTGGGCATTGCCCTGGGGTGTGGGGGAAGGGTTCCTGGAGGGGGTTGGGGGTGAAATTGCCCCCAGGCAGGACGTTTTCTGGAGAGACATTGCGCCAGGGTGCGGGAGGGTTGGAGGGGGGGCGGTCTGGGGGGACATTGCCCGGGGTGCAGCGGGAGGGCTCCCCGGAAGGACATTGCCCAGGGGCGCTGGGGGGAGCATTGCCGGGGGGGGGCAGTGGGAAGGTTTGGGGAGGTGTCGGTGGGCATTGCCCCAGGGTGCGGGGGGAGGATTCCCCGGAAAGACATTGCCCCGGGAGGGTTCCCTCTCTGGGAGTCGGGGGGGCATTGCTCCAGGATGCGGCAGGAGGATGGCGGGGGGCGGGGGTTCCCGGGAGGGATCGGGGGGCATTGCCCGGGGGTGCGGCGGGGGTTCCTGGGGGCATTGCCCGGGGGTGCGGCGGGGTTCCCGGGGGGCATTGCCCGGGGGTGCGGCGGGAGGGCCCCCCGGAGGGACACTGCCCCGGGCCGAGGGCTCCCCGGACTCGGGGAGGGCAGTCGGGGCCGCTGCTCCGCCCGCCGTCCGTGGGTCGCTCCGTGGGCGGAGGCGGGGCGGCGCGGTCCCTCCCCTGGGCAGTGTCTCCGCCGGGCCCTTTAACCGCCGGGCGCCCCGCCCCCGCGCTGTCCGGCCGGGCCGTGTCCGCAGAGCGGCCGCGCCGAGCCCGTCTGGCCGGGGGCAGCGCCCGGGCGGTGCAGGGTGGGCGGGCAGCGTGGGGCTGGGCCCGGGCCATGGGGCTGCGGGGCCGCTGCCGCCTCCTGCTGGGGCTACTGCTGCTGCTGCCCGGCGCGGCGCGCGGCTTCGGGGAGGACGAGGAGCGGCGCTGCGATGCCATCCGCATCGCCATGTGCCAGAACCTGGGCTACAACGTCACCAAGATGCCCAACCTGGTGGGGCACGAGCTGCAGGCGGACGCGGAGCTGCAGCTCACCACCTTCACCCCGCTCATCCAGTACGGCTGCTCCAGCCAGCTCCAGGTGGGTGCCCCTCCCCGAACGCCAGGCCCGCGAGTCAGGGTGTGCGGGGGGCTCCTGGCAGTGCCAGCCGCCGCCGAGCGCCGGTGTCTCTCCCCCGGTTCCCCCGCTTTGGCAAGCCCGGCACGAGTGACATTCAGCAGCGGCGCTCGCGCCAAGGATCTCTGCAGCTGCCAGAGGATCCCTCCCGTGGAGCAAACCCGACCGGAAAGAGGGGCAGATTGCAGGGAAAGTGCTGCAGTTACGGTGCCAGCTGCACCCCCGAAATGTTGTAAATTCCCCCCAAAGACACCCCCACCCCAATTTATTTCCCAACCTAATCTCGTCCTAAGGTGCTAAAAACTAATGGTTTCTAGGGTGAAAAGAGGCAGTTTCGTTTCCAGCAGCAGCGACTATCCCGAGTCCTTCCCGTTTTACTTCTTGCATTTGTTCTGCGAACTTCCCACTGACTCCAGGTTTCAATCTGTTGCATTTCTTGCCTTTGTTTTGTAAATCTACTTCAACCTCGTTTCTCTGCTGCCTGCTGCCGATTTGGGAACAGTCGTGGGCGGGTTTCAGGTTATTTCTCAGACCAAGTTTCTAGGATAGAATAGCGTGAAAATATCTGCTGGTGTAAACAAAAGTTTTAAAAGAAACTATTAAAAGGGTTAAACAAAGATACATTTGGAAACTTCCAGCTGCAAAGTGGCTCAAGATTAGCTTTCCCCTCTGGGTGTGAATCTACAGAAAAGAAGGTACAATAAGGTTACAATAGCATTTAATCTCACAGGGTTTACAGTTGCTGAGAGACTGAAGTAAAATACACAAGGAGCCCCGTTCCCAGTCCTCTTTCTGGAGTAACCTCCACACAAAGTCAGAAGCTAGGAGAAGAAGCCAAACTTTTCTGTCGTTTGGCATGCTCTACTTGTCTGTGTTCCCTTTGGTAGCCCAGGAATTTGGACTAGTGTGAAGACTAAAGAGAACACTCTAAATCAGGGTTAATAAATTGGCTGATCTCTCTTTATGGGTTTAAAAATGTCATTTAGCCTAATATTAAAAAAATGACTTTTACAGATCAAGGCATGTGAACTTTCTCACTGACTTCTTGAAGAAAAATATTTATCCTTGAACACCATGAAAGTACAGCATATACTAAACAGATAGACAGCTTCAAGGACGTGACTTTCCAGTTCAGATCCTTGCACGTAAAGCCCTTCACTTCTAACCATAGATGGCACAGTTGTTATGTGTAAGGAGCTGGTGAACCTTGTGCATCCAGACATAATGGACAGAGGAGGTGAATGTGTGTGTGTGTGACTTGTCATAAAAAAACAAAGGGACATAGCATAAAATTGTGGTAAGAGAACCCCTCCAGTAACTTCACTGTAGGAGTTGCATGACTTAGATGTTGCTGAATAAGAAACTTACTTCTTCAGATAGTTGTATCCAAACTAATAATTGCTTGGCATTTTTTTTAAATGCTAAGTTTTACACACATCTATTTGCTTTGTGTGTACCAGAATTATAAGAGTCAAGTACTGAGAAAATTACAGTATCCTAACTTCATTATAAGAAAAAATATGATTTATACAAAGACCATATTCAACCATGAATGTTGTTAATTCAAAGAGCTGTTAATATTGTAACTGTTTTGTTTTCAGTTTTAAATATCTCTATGCAGTCTCGAAAACTAAGGTCTATATATTTGTTAAAGTTTAAATTACGGTACTTATTCAGTTTGTGTTTTGCCCCCTTAAATTGTAAATTTGAGGCTTAGATCTAGGGCTAAGTTCTGTTCACCTTGTGTGAATCTGGCCCATTGACTTCAATTAGGCTAATTCTAGTGAGTAAAGTGATCAGGATTTGGCCTCAAAACACTATTTTGAACTGAGAACAAGGGCTGAGGTTTTTAGGATTTTTTTCCCTTGGTTTCTTTACTACATGCTGCTCCTTGCTTACTTAGGCAAAGTACTGAACAGTACTGTTAAAGAGGATAGAAAGGGAACTTGCTATATAGTCTACCATTTTTATCTTCTTTTAAGCACAAATTTGATTATTGTTTTTCTCTTCCAGTTCTTCCTTTGTTCAGTCTATGTTCCAATGTGCACAGAGAAGATTAACATCCCAATAGGTCCCTGCGGTGGCATGTGCCTTTCCGTCAAAAGAAGATGTGAACCTGTTCTGAAAGAATTTGGATTTGCCTGGCCAGACAGTCTAAACTGCAGTAAATTTCCACCCCAGAATGACCACAATCACATGTGTATGGAGGGTCCAGGGGATGAAGAGGTTCCCCTTCACAGCAAGACATCCTTGCAGCCAGGAGAAGAGTGTCACACAATGGGATCTAATTCAGAGCAGTATATCTGGGTAAAAAGAAGCCTGAGCTGTGTCCTTAAGTGTGGCTATGATGCTGGTCTCTATAGCAGATCAGCTAAGGAATTCACTGATATCTGGATGGCCGTGTGGGCTAGCCTGTGCTTCATATCAACAGCCTTCACAGTCCTGACCTTCCTGATTGATTCATCCAGATTTTCCTACCCTGAGCGCCCCATCATATTTCTGAGCATGTGCTACAATATTTATAGCATTGCTTATATCGTGAGGCTGACTGTAGGCCGGGAAAGGATATCCTGTGATTTTGAAGAGGCAGCAGAACCTGTTCTTATCCAAGAAGGTCTTAAGAACACAGGATGTGCTATAATTTTCTTACTGATGTATTTTTTTGGGATGGCTAGCTCCATCTGGTGGGTGATTCTGACATTAACATGGTTTCTAGCAGCAGGACTCAAATGGGGCCATGAGGCTATAGAAATGCACAGCTCCTATTTCCATATTGCAGCCTGGGCTATCCCTGCAGTGAAGACCATAGTCATCTTGATTATGAGACTAGTAGATGCAGATGAGCTCACTGGTCTGTGTTATGTTGGCAACCAGAACCTAGATGCACTCACTGGCTTTGTCGTTGCTCCGCTTTTCACCTACTTGGTTATTGGAACTTTATTCATAGCAGCAGGCTTAGTGGCCTTATTTAAAATCAGGTCTAATCTTCAAAAAGATGGGACTAAAACTGACAAGCTGGAAAGACTGATGGTCAAAATTGGTGTCTTTTCAGTGCTATACACTGTCCCAGCTACATGTGTAATTGCATGTTACTTCTATGAAATCTCCAACTGGGCTATCTTCCGCTATTCAGCGGATGATTCCAATATGGCAGTGGAGATGCTTAAAATTTTCATGTCTCTGCTGGTGGGTATCACATCTGGCATGTGGATTTGGTCGGCCAAGACTCTGCACACGTGGCAGAAGTGCTCTAACAGACTGGTGAACTCAGGGAAAGTGAAACGAGAGAAGAGAGCGGATGGTTGGGTGAAACCTGGGAAAGGGAATGAGACTGTGGTGTAAACAAAACCTCTGTGCTGACTTCTCTCCCAAGAAGGACTTGTGTATAAACACTTGCAGTAGAAATGTTGCTGGGGAGGTGTGGGGAGGTAAAGTACAAAATCTGTCTCTGAAAAGAAGCCTTAAAGAATAAGCAGAAATTTAAAAAACAGAATAACCATAAACCAGGCTGCCCAAAATACGAAAGCTCAGGGCGGCTTGGAACACTGTGAAAAATCTGAACTTGTCACATTTTTGTAAAGCAGGTTGCAATGTATTAATGTCATTAGAAGCCACAGGGTCTTGCATCCTGATTTTCCTGAATCATGTTATGGTGCATGGAGGAGGAGGGTCAAGTTCTGGGCTGATTTAGGGTCCAATCCTGTGAGGGGCTGGGTGCTCTCAGCTTCAATTGACAACATCAGTCCCTTTGAATTCAGTGTCTTAAGGGATGTGGTCAGGACCTTTTAGGATTGGACCCATAGCCGGTACAACCTGTTGCCTTCATCGGTGTTGTGTGGTGCATAATTCAGCCAAGGATTAGGTCCTCATGCAAATGCCAGCTAAGTTTTCCAGGTATGAAAACAACTCAAACAGTGAATTTGTAGGATTCAGTTAGGTGTTAGGATGGATTGCTGTATACCTCAGCTGACAACCTAATACTAACCTCTATATCGGCACACTCTTTGCTGTCTAAAACATCAGTACTTCATTTGAGGTGTTTAGAAGCTTCACTCCGTACCTTTATCAGAAGTAGATTAACTTGGAGTCTGAAGCATAACAGCATATATAGTTGCCATTTTCTCCCTTCCACCCCCTCCCCCTTTTCCCTGCCCCCTTTTGTCCTTTTTCGATAACCTGGCTATTTCCAGCCTCTGACTACTTTATTCCTCTGCATTAATAACTTAGGTTTTTTCTTTTAATAGCTCTCCTTCCTACTGCAATATACAGCTGAGGGAAAGTGAATGAAGGCTCACTTTGGACAAACTCTTTATTCAGCAGAACATGTAGTTTTTCTCCAAGTAAACTTATCTGGCTCTCCCCAGAGACCTATTGCATTAAGCAATTAAGACTTAATATATTTCACTCTGTGTGATTACATCTATGCAGACGCCAGTCTGGGAGAAGTGAAATGTTAAGTTCCTTGGCAACTTCATGTTCACACAGATCAGTTGTATAATTGTGTGTGTCAATTAAAAATAAAAGAACATTCTCCAGCCATGACATAGCAGTACAGCTGACTGGCTCAAACTGATGGTCACTGAGAGTGACTTACAAGTTTTTTTTTTATGTAAGAATGTTATCAGACTTCAGCAACAATGGAGACATTTTCCTTTTCAAAAAGGGCTCCATGGAGAAGAAATCCAACTTCTTCTTGGTGAGTAATTGTTTCATAGTTAGTGCCAAGGTTCCTTGCCCTTGGCCTGTCGCGTTCATAGGGAGCATGAGACTATGAATGTCATAGTCCTGCTTGATTAACAGGAAGTATAATAGAAACATAAAGAGCAGCATTTAAGTGCTCCCCTTGAAGGACCCACCAGTAGCTTCACCTGTGTGCCCTAAAATCTTGCTTCATCTCCAGCGTATGGAGGCCTGATCGAGTGAGGTGCTGAGTGCCTTCAATTCCGGTGGACTTAAGTGGTAGCTGAGGGTATTGTGGTCTTTTGTAGGATGAGGCAGGCCTGAAAGGGGTCCCCCCTCTATCTCTCAAACTGTTAAAGACACGCATTGTGTCTGTGCTGAAATATGTGCTTAAAAACAAAACAACCTCATCTCAGCCTGCGCAGTTGGGATCAGTCACTAGCACAGCAAGTGACAACTTGACTTATTCTACCCACAGCACACCATTATGTACTAGCTGAGTGTTCCAAATCCATTCCTCTATCAAGTCTCTTCTATTGGACAGTAATGCCTGTTGGATCTATGTATTCTGGTCTGGAAACAGAGTTCTGCAAGAATGAAAGGTGTGGATGGCTGGGCTTCACCACAGTGCTTGATGTATTTACGATTGGATTAAGGATGCCAAATCAGATGCTACTTACAAATTCTGCGGGGTGAAGGAGAGAAAGTGAGTGGGACAAATTAATCCAGGCATCCGTCCAGTGAAGTCACGGGTTAATGACCCTAGGTGATTCATACACACTGAACTTCATGCTATTTGATGTGATTGACCTATGCATTTTTATCCTTGTCATCCCAGAATGTATTGTTAAGGGGGTGACCGTTCCTGTTATCATTGAATTTCAGAGCATGACTCAGTGGATCTTTTACTAGAATGGTAGCACTGCTGATTAGTGACATCTGAAAGTGAGTCAGATGAGGATGATGTTTCCTTGCATTGCAGGGTGAGGGGATGATAAATCCATTAAAGTTGTGAGGCACTCAAATACTATGGGGATAGCAGTCACATAGCAGCAGTTGTCCCTTGGAGGCATTGTGCCTGCCTAAATTCTCTTGCAGTTATGTACCAGAGCTCAGTGAATTTATTCCTGATTTACCTCAAGGTAATGAAGCAGAGCATCTGACCCAGGGCCACAGAAGCCCCTCTGAAAAGGCACAAGTTAACTATGTGCATTTACCTTGCTGTTCTAGTTGTTCAGGCATTAGTGATTGGAAAAGCCACTCTAGATTAGTGGTTCCCAAACTGGAGTTCATGAACCCCCGGTGGGTTGTGAAATGTTACAGAGGGTTCTTGGGGGGAAAAAAATGGATCCAGCAGTCCGGAGCCCCTGGACTTCCAAGAGATAAACAGATCAAAGCAAGCCTATCTATCACACTGCGGAGATTTAAACTGCAAGACTCCTTATAAGAAATGGAAAGGGAGGTGGATATTTTTTTGCTGTTTTTAAAATTAAATAGGCAGCTTGTATTGTTTTTAAAATTATTATGAAGAACAAGTTTAAGCTTTGTTGTAACGTGCGTTGTTTGCCCGGACGGCTCAAGACCCGAATGCTTGTGTAGGAGGAACTCTTTGAGTTGGCTTCTTAAATACCTTTATGCTGTTTCACATCTGATACTCCTTGATGAAACATAGGAGCCTTGTCTTATAACAGGCTTATTCAAAGTGATACAAGCTACAAAAGTGAGATCTTGGAAGAGTGTTGCCGTTTTCATAATGTACTAAAAATACTGTAATGATAAATAATTAATAATAAATAGTGTGTAATAAGCATGTCATAAAAACAAATTTTGTATTTCCAAGATCACTGCTTTTATAATTTATACTCAGGTAAAGGAGAAAATCCCTGGAAATATTCATTTTTAGGAGGGTTCACTAAAATGTCAAGTCTCGTGAAAGGGGTTGACAGGTTGTTAAAGTTGGGGAACCACTAGATCAAGTCTGAAGCACGGCAGTTATGAAGACTGAATATCTGCAACTCAGTTTCTCTCATTTCAACATAGTTATGAATTTAAAACCAAAAAATGTGTGACTAATCCTGCCTTGAAAGTGCAGTTGCTGTGGCTACAGAGCTCAAAACTTTACAACAGTTACTTTTTCTGCACAATCCCTTCTGCTCCTTTCTCTCTCAAGCCAGTCCCATCCCCAGTTGGTGTTTTGTGCTGACATACAGGCTTCTGAAATGTCTGACAGACAGGTACAAGCTAAACTACTTATGATAGAGCTTCAGAAAGAGAAACTAACTTGTCGAAGGGAATGGACACTGATAATTTTTTAGATGTACAGAAAGTATATCTGCATTGATGTATGTACTGTAAATTTCTAATTTATCACTGTACAAAAAACTTTGCTATTTAATTTTTGTATCAAAATAAAATTTTGTTAACCTCTGTGAATAAGTAATGGATTCTTACTGTCTTGATTTTTTTTTTTTTTTTTGGTAAGTTTCCTTTCATAAACTGTCTTTATCCTCCTGTTGTAAACACAAAGCATTGTGGGTTTTTTGCTTTTTTTTGACCCCTCCTCTCCTTCCTTTCTAAGTGAAGAGTGTCACACCAAGCTCAGGGCAGATTGTCAAGAAGCAGGGCAGAGAACCTGAAACTGATGGTGTATTCTATAATTAGATTTCACCAACCCAATAACAAGTGTGAACTCCTGAAGCACTATAACAGTGTTACCAGGGAGTCTCAGACAGTCCCCTTGGGCACTACAGTTTATCTTGCCACCCAGACAAGCTGGACTTTGTTAGTTTCTAAGGTGCCACAAGTACTCCTGTTCTTTTTAAAAATATAAGATATGAAAATAAAAAGATATGTATCCGAAGAAGTGGGCTGTAGTCCACGAAAGCTTATGCGCTAATAAATTTGATAGTCTCTAAGGTGCCACAAGTACTCCTGTTCTTTTTGCGGATACAGACTAACACGGCTGCTACTCTGAAAGCTGGACTTAGTGATAGCTGGTTGCTATTCACCAAAGATCACAAAAGATGCAGGTTGCTTCCAGTTCCAAGAGACCAGTCACTTACCCCATGTCAATTTGTATCTCAGATCTCACCCCAAAGACAATGCTTGTAGCCAATCCTGTAGCAAACTGACTAAGGATTAATTAAGAAAAGAAATGAGTTATTACAAGATTAAAGCAAGCAAACATATACACTGATTTTACAGTCTATGGTTTTAAAAGGTGACTGTTGTAGTAATCTCTCAGCACTGTATGCCTTTTAGGGATAACCAAGGTTGGCCCTGGGGTTCTCTGCTTCTGTTTCATAGCTCCAACCCTGTGAGAATCCAAACAGCCAGAGAGATGAAAATTCTCTTATTCCCTCTCTTTATTTCTTTCTGCCAGAGTTCAAGCTGATGGGAAGAGCCCTCTTGCATGTAACCTCTTTGTGGGTATGAAGGGGCAATTGACAAAGCATTTGCATTGTGATGTCTAATAATGGCCCATTTAGTTTTGATAGCCGCCTTGATGAGCAGGAGAAGATCCCCGCTGACAGTTTCAGGGCAAACATTTTTTTTAAGTTATAAAGCAAAAACTTAAATATTGCCTTACAGTGTGTGATAAAGATATGTGAGATTATTTTATGCAGTAATTTACAAGCATTTCACATTGTTATGAGATCAATACCCCATTTTAAGCATACTAACATGCAAGTGAAACAGACTGGCTTCCAGCACCTGGTTTGCCAGCGTTACACAGAAGCCTGAAATCCTTAGCTTAAATGAGTTAGAACTTTGGCCTCAGACCTACATTTGGGTCCAAGCTGCAATCTTTGATGGAAAAGTGCTCCCAGCTATCATTAGTGGACAACAGATAAAACTCAAGACATGCTTCAGCTTCTTGGGCAGCCTTATTCCAGGAAGCCCTAAGTCTGAGGTCTTGGCTACACTCACGGATTCACAGTGCTGCCGCAGCAGCGCTGTGAAGCACAAGTGTAGTCACACCGCCAGCGCTGTGAGAGCTCTCTCGCAGCGCTGCAAGTACTCCACCTCTCCGAGGGAATAGCTTGCAGTGCTGCGAGAGAGCGTGCAGTGCTGCAGGCGCTGATTACACTGGCGCTTTACAGCGCTGCACTCGCTGAGCTCAGGGGGGGTGTTTTTTCACACCCCTGAACGCAGCAAGTGCAGTGCTGTGAATTGCGAGTGTAGCCAAGGTGAGTGAGAAGGAACGTTTCCAAAGCGGGTGCTTGGGTTCCACAGCTCAAAGCACTGCTAAGGAAGCAGGACTGGGCTGTAGCTTTTCTGCAGTGCATCCAGGCTTGCCTGAATGGATAGAGTCAAACATCTTCACAGGCCGAGATGTATGGTGCAGCTCTAAAATGATCATGGAGCAACCCACTGCAGCTCCATTTACTACTGCTCTATTAGTGACTTTAGGGGGAAAACCAAGCAACGCAAGGCCTGGTCCTGCTATTTTTGCTCAAGTAAGGCTCCCCTCGGCTTCAAGTATGGAAGGATTGGTTTTAAAATGTGGAATGCATTCAGAACCTAGAATGAAGGTATATCATTATGTCTACTAAGGGCCATAGGCGGTGAGTTATATGGGCCCATGGTGCCGGTGCTCCACCAATATTTAGGAATCTGGGCCTAGCTCCACCAATGTTTGGGCTTACTGCGCTTTGGGGGGCCCTGTGCTTGAGGGGGACACAGGGTCCAGGGGAACCTGGGGGGTTAGCAGGAGGCCTGGTACCGGCAGCAGTGAGCGACCCAGACCCAGCTCCCTCCCTGCCCCCATTCCACCCCTTTCCCAAAGCCCCCACCCTGCCTCTTTCCAGCTTCCACCCCCTCCCCCGAGCGATGCGAGGAGCCAGCGGAGCGGGCTGGGGCTGGGTCGCTCGCTGCTGCTGGCACCAGGCCCCCGCTAATCCCCCAGGGTGCCCTGGACTCCACGCCCCCCTGAAGCGTGGGGCCCCCCAAAGCACAGGGCCCAGGGCAATTACCCCGGTCCATCCTATGCATGGGATGGCTCTGTTTGGACCCGTTCTGAGCACCACCAAAAATTATACAAACCTGGCGCCCATGCTAAATGCAGGTCACTCAGTATTGCTGGTGGCTTTTGTGAGGGCCAAATTCTGTTCTTAGTAATCCCTCTGTAAATACATTGGCTAGTATAGAATTATTCCAGTGCAATTGAAAGTTTTTTGTTTTTTTTTTTTTTTTATTCCATATATGTTCATCAGTTAAGAATTGTAGTTTTCTGCTACCAAACCTGTCTGTTAGCCTTTTCACCAGCCAGTTTGACATCAAAATTACAGCTTATGGTATAATTATTTTATTAGTAGGTGTGCACAGGCTTACTTAGATTAGCATAATCTTACTTTAATACTTAACTAGATCACAAGATAGAGCTGATAGTAATCAGCTCTTATAAAGGAGACAATAGGAGTTGTGTACTAGTCTTTAGAGATTTACGATGGATCAAGTTTTCAAAAGCAGCATAGGAATTTAGGTACCCCAAACAGGATTTACTCACACATTGAGGAGTGCTGCATCCAGGTCACCCAATACATAATTTCTCAATGTAGGTGCCTTTGAATGCTATTTTGGACCCAAAGTTGAATACCAGAAGTAGTAAGGTCCAGATCCTCAAAGGTATTTAGGCTCCTAACTTGCACTGGAATTAATGGAAGTTAGGAGCTTTAAATACCTATGTGCATAGATACTGGAACTACGGGCGCTGGGGGTGCTGCCACACCCCCTGGTTTGAAGTGGTTTCCATTATATGCAGGATTTACAGTTTGGTTCAATGGCTCTCAGCACCCCCACTATAAACATTGTTCCAGCACCTCTGCCTATGTGCCCAAAAGTAGAGGCCACTTTCAAAAGCTGACCTGATATGACAAATCAGTCTTGCTTTTCCTAAAGATGGGTCATAATTTGATATGAGGCCACTTACCTCATACAGAACCTAAAGTGAACTTTCCACTGGTCCTTGTTAGATTTTTTTAACTGAGAAATTAACAGCACAGTTGCCTAAAGTTCTCTGGCCACAGAACAGAGACAGCACTGGTATTGACAATGTGAGTTAATTCATGCTAGCATGCCTCAATCCTGACCTGGAGGGATACAAGAGTGCGGGAGAGACTAGCTCAGTCTGCATGAACCTATAATCCATGTCCTCTGCTGAGACAGCAAGCTCGTAGTAACTATGGTGATGGATGTTGTGAAGTGGACACTCTTATTAGTAAGAACAAAGCTATGTTCACACACACAGCAACTTTTAAGGCTAGCTTTGAATGGTGACCTACAAATGAAAGCCACAGATGCTGCTCCTCTAGCATTCCAGTATTTCTGCTTGTCAGTGCTCTAGTCAACAAACCTACACAAAGAGGTTTATACAAGACATCAAAATAATATGCACACTGCTTGTAGCACTGGATTTAATCCAGGAGAGTTCAGTTACAGATTGACAAAGTTTAGGTTGTTAGAGCACCGTAGTACAGAACATCTTCTCATCCTTGCAAAACTCCACCCAAACTCTGTCATAGGTCCATTTACAGCTACATTAAGACCACTTTGTGCTGTTCCACCAAAAGCAGTGTAAGAGGATCATCCCAGTGCAGAGGGCTCTTCTGGTAGTGTAGAACTGGATCCTACACCACTGCTGCTTCCTCCAGCTGCCAGAGGGCACGTGGCTAGGGGTCCTCTGCACCCTGGCAAACTCCAGCTGCTCTAACAGCCTTTGGTGGTTAACAGCCAGCTGTTTTGGTTTAAGCGTGGGGTTAGGACCAGGGGACAGCCAACCTAGAAGTGGGGGAGTGAAAAGGTGGTTTAAAGGGTAAACGCAGCTAAAGAGAACTAATCTGGCAAGGTAACTTAAGGAATCACTGCTCTTCTGTCTTCCTAGGTTATTTATAGCATGTCCATCACCCTGGAATATGGGTGTCTGTTCTTAAGGGTTTACGTTAACAGACCAAACATACAAATTAAATTCCAGACTAAACTCTTGTTGTAGTGCAAGGTTTACCTTAGTTTATAACTTCAGATTTGTTTCTTGGCCTATTTGCCTGACAGCAGTCTAGCAGTAAAAAAGCCAACGTATACAGCTAAATTTCAGAGGCGGTGTCTGTCTTCATTTTTCATTTTCTAAATCAATAGGTTAGAACATCCAAACAACAGTAAAAGAACTCACTGTTTGCAGAAATACCAGTAAACAGGCCTTCCTTTTGTATTAACATCAGTATTTAGCTAATATCCTGGCTGCTTCTCCTATTTCCTGAACTTACTCTGAAGAAAGAAAAACATCCGTCCGGAAAAGTAAATGCAAATAATTGGAAAATCTGCCTCTCTAAAGTACTAGTAAGGAGTGATAAATAATACTCGTAAGATGCTTATTGCAGGCTACATGCAGAAGTGGCCAATATTAAATATTGTAGACTGAGAAGGTAACGGTAAATGTTCTAAAGCATATTCTGAAGTGATTACAAATAAAGATCCACACAATAGTAGAATTTAATTCTTTCCAAAAGATTTTTTACAGCCAACATAACTTTCTGCTTGAAAACAAGGGACGAACGCCATCTAGTGGTAGCATTGGGAGAGGGGTTCTCACAACAAAGTTTTTGGTGGCCTCAGGGTGCGGCCACCAACTCTTGCTGGTGGCCGCTCTGACAATTTTCCCTAAACTACTTAATCAACTTTAGGAAAAACAAATAAATACGCATATATACATGTCCAAATCATTGTAATTTAATTTTGGTGGGGTTTTTTTTGTAGACTCAATAATAAAAATAATGTACAGTTGTCTCTATTCTTTACTGGACCTAAGCAAAATAGAAACAAATAATGTGCTTTGCATGGTCTTGTCTTTCGTTGTTGTTATTGTTTCTTTTGCTTTTTGGCTACTTTTTTTTTTTTAGACTTGCTAGTTAGTAAGTCTGCTTCTGTGACTGGGGGCCAAGGCCAGACCCTGAAACCTTGCGGCCAGAGAACAGAGCCAATCACCTGCCACCCCAAGGCTGAAGCCAGAAGCCCAAGCCCAAGCCCCACAACCCCCGGGAAGGTGGGGAACTCACAACAGCTGCCTGCTTCTCTGGTGTTTGTGGCTCCAGAGGGGGCAGAAACCAACCCCTGCTGACGGCCCTGGGGAGGGGCCTCTGCTTTGTGCCCTCCCCTTCATTCACTCCCCAGGAGGCTGTGGCCGCACAAAAAGGCCCTGGTGGCCGTATGTGGCCACGCTAGCTGCTTTTGAGAAACACTGCATTAGGAAGACTACCTTTCATTCCCTACTACCTGCAATCCACCTATGTGACCGCCATTCATGCTGGAAGTGTACACAAATTTCAAGGACAGTATGTAGCAGAAAATGGGAAAAATCAGTTATTCTTGTCACTATTATAGTTAATATGGCACCAGGCTGGGAATTAAAACCCCAGGTTCCTTCCCTAGCCCTTCACACAAGCAAAACAGGATGTTTTTTGAGGATACGTGTGAGGAAGGACACCTATCATCTCTTTGTTCAAGTGGTGACAACAGGAGGCACTCCTACCTGCTGCCTCCTCTAGGGAGGTCCAAAGCCTAGGTGTTGGAGTGCCTGGACTAAAGCATAATAGTTACCCGGGAATATCCCTAACTTAGCTATCGGTGACAAGAAATCAGTGCAGCTGCACAGGTGCTTACCCCTTACATGGTGGAGAACAGCTGGCAGTGCCTCACCCTGTAGTATTTGCATATTCAGTTGACCGGAAAGCAAGCGAACCACAACAAAATCATTGTATCTCTTTGAAAGACAGGGGATGTGGACTGGGAGTGTGGAATGGAGAGTCCAGACTATTTCTAAGGGTGTTGAAAGTCACTGGCAGAGATCTCTAGACACAAAAGCATAAAAAACTCCATTCCACTCTCAAAACAATTACATTTCTACAACTGTAACCTGACCAGAGCCAAAAGGAGTTAAGAGCCCATCTCTTCTCCTTCCCCAGAGAATGACTGAAGGATGGAAAGAGGCAGAACACATTCTCGAAGACCAGTAATCTCTTCCTTCAGCACTCATGTCCCTCAGCATGGCATGTGAGGGTATGGCCCTTGATTCTGCATGTTCATGAGCTCCCTGCTGAACACCACCCAACATTGTGTCTCCCAGTCTATGTGGGAGAGGAGGCCATGTATGAGCACACCAGTTAGGTGTAGCATTAGGTGTGGTCCTCCACAATGAGCAGGATGAGTCTCAAGTCCCCCTCCCTTTGCTCTTCATAATGTAGGGTAAATGAAAATGTGAGAATGGGCATGTCTGAGGAGACATGGACGTAAACTCAGCCCTCATTATGTGCTAATGTAATGTAGTACTTACAGTAGCTGTGTTCTAACTAGTGCTTCTAGGTAATGGCTGTAATGTCTTGGTAGATGGGGCTCTAAACTGGGAGTCAGGAGACTAGGGTTCTAATCCCAGTGCTACCACTGATTTACCGCATGGTGCGATGAACTGAATGGAGTTATACCAGCAGATGATCTGGCCCACCAATCTAGGAAACCTCCCCTAGCAACCCTACCTCTTACTCACATGACCATCTTCTGTGATACTGATGTTTGAGCCATAACTGATTACAAACCACAGGGAGAGGGATTCAACTGTTGACCCAGTTAAATTTGCAAGCAAACTAGAATCGAAATGTTCTGCAAGATGAACCCTGGTGTGCCCAGGATAATGGGATCTCAGCACTCCTTATATCACTTTGGGAAAGCAATTGAAACAGAAGAAGCACGAGATGACTTACTTCTGCTTCCCAAGCTTTTGAAACTCCCTTGCTGGAGCAGCTAAACTATGAAAACCCTTTTCTATAATCACAAAAGATTCCAATTAACCTCCTAACAACAGAAGAAAGTCCCAGACATTTGAAGCTCAGTTGACTAAAGAAATGTATGGAGTGGGTGATCAGGAGAAAAAAATCTCCCTCTGAATGCGCTCAGCAAAACGAAACAAAACCAAACCACTTTTGATCCTGCTCCCTGCTGCAAGGATTTGCTCATCTCCATCAATTTAAAGAAGGGGGAAAAAAGTAATCCTTCCATCTGGGGGGGAAACATCTTCCTTACTGGAGAAAAATGCTGTTGACCCCCCCTCCCCCGCTACAGACAGAGTCACAGCACGCAAGTCACCTCTATATACAAACTGACGCCGGGTAACTAATAGTATTTTATTTTTTAAACCAAGTTGCTGCACAGATTAGAGCCCAATTTATGTGGCAGGCAGTGCAGAGCCTTTTTCCTAGTCAAGACAAGGCCAAAGAGGTTAAATAATTGGCCTAATGTTACAGAAGTCATTGTCAGAGCCAGAATTAGAATGAAGGAGTTCCTAGATCTCAAAGCTACACCTCTTCTGAAAGCCCCTCCCCAAATCATCTATATCGTATGATGCAGTGAAACTGCCAGACTCAGGCCTTCTGCACAGGCTATGCTGCCCAGCCATGTTATCCAGCAGCCATCCAATCTCCTGCCTACAGAGGGACTGCTGGTGCCTGACCAGGCAGGCCTTGGAGGAAGGAATACTGGTGTGGCTGCGAAGCCTGGTTCCTCCTGGGCTGTATCAGGCAGTGGTTTCTTGGGACACGGCATACATCCATCTGTCTGCAGACCCAGAGAGTTACAAATGGTCAATGACCTCAGAGAGATGCCGGGCTGGTTGGCCTTTTCGATTGAGGAGGACTCTGCACAGGTGAAGGGGCTGTGGTTGTAGGACTGGACTGTGGCCCCAGTCCCGGGATTCTCCATTGCCCCATCACAGAGGACACATGGGAAGAATTAGTTGGGACCCACATTTTCTGTGTCAGGAGGCCAGATGGTCTAACATCAGGGAGCAACGCTGACCTCCTCCGCCTGGAAAGGGCCCCCCCTTCAGGGCTGAGTTTGAAGCTTTAATTTCATTCAATCCTTGGCTTTACCAACAAATGGGCATTAGATGCCACAAGTAATCTCTGCCAGAGCTGAGCTGCTATCTGGCAAACTAGTAACATCCTTTCAGTCCATTGCCTTGCTCAGGAGCAATTTAGATGGCCCACCTTCCCAAGCACAAATTCAATTCTATACAGCCTTATGCTGCCCTTCTCCATGCTCTGCCCCTTTTGCTACCCAAATGCCCTTTCCAATCCCTCACCTCTCAGTTCCAGTCCTTGGGGGTTTGCTCCTCTTTTTCCACTCCCTATCTTCTGCTCTCTCCTCCACATGGCAATCAGAAGGGCATCACTAAAGGTCTGACTCATCCCTCTACAGCATAAGTATCTCTTGCAGGACCTTGGACTCATTGGATGATGGGGCAGAATTGATACCAGTGCCCAGGAGGCTTTATTTTGTCAGGCTGCCTGGTTCATCTTAACTAGTCCTTAAAAAAAAAAGGCAAGTTATTACAGAGATGAGCTGTGGAGGGTGCCGAGTCTTGTCTTCTTTGTTCACTCCATAGGCATGTAGCTACTGCTTCTACAAATATTTAATTTCAAAGTAGCTCCAGTCACTGCCAAAGCCATTTCATCCTCCAGCCAACAGATGTTAGGCTGACCAAAGGGTGGCATGAGCTAGAAGAGGGAAGAATACCCCTAACTCAGGGTGAAAGTTGGCTAAATTATGCATTCTTTGGTTTAAATACTAATTTTAAATACTCTGTTAATAAAAGGACAAGATGTCTAAACCAGGAACTAACAAGGGTTGAAGAGTTATGTACCCATGTGAAGTGTGATGAAAGTTTTATTTCCCTCCTCCTCTCCCTTTTGGGATAGTCATGGTTTTCTCTTGCTAGTCCTTTTGTTCTTTGCTTTCTCCACTCCATAGGGCTAAATTGCCATTTGTACTCCACTTGAAGCTGTGTCACGAGAGAGACTGCTTTTATTTTTTCTTTAAATGGGAAAAGTGCATGCAATTGTAAATACTGGCTCATATCATTCCAATAAAAAAATAATCTATGTAAGCTTAGAAAAATAATTATGCTAAAGCCTATAATTCTGATTAAAGTTGGCCAGGTCATCTCAGCAAGTTTATCGGACAATTTTAATTTGTGAAGAAAAAAAAAGGGGGTAATCTGCAAAAAGACTGATTTTTATTCGTATTCCAAGTCATTCATCAAATGTTTTATGGGAACAAGTTTAATCTCATTGATCACTCCCCAACTATTTACTCTATTTGCTCGGTGACCAATCACAGAGCATACTTAAGCACCCAGTATTGTTTGCTCCCTTATTGGATGGCAAACCTATGAAAAGGAAGAAGACTTTCATAAATCACTTGTGACACAAATGTTTGCATAAACAAATCCACAGGAGCATTTCTGTGACCTCTGGTTCAAATTCTTGTGTAAACACATTTTGAATGCAAAACACTGTCATTCTGTGAGTATTCTTGCACATTAAAATGACACATACACATTTTCAGAGAAGGACAATAAAACGGCTCATGGATAGTCATGAAGCAAATTTACCAGGTTTATTCAAACAAACGTTCATGCATAAATGTCCATTTATGAATTTTTAAGCGTTTTCCTAGCTGTACCCCTACAAGACATCATCAATATTGTCTTCAGAAGAGTGCTACATATTAGAACTAGGGAGCCTATTGAGTTGTATTTCCACTGTGTGGAAAAGTAACTACATCACTACACTGAGGCTGAGCCACATCATTTACATCTTTACACTATGCTGTGGTACCAGTACATGGAGATGCAACATGAAGTATTGGCTGAGGGCCTGCAAATCTTCATGGGTATGTCAACACTACAAGATTAGGTCGAATTTATTGAAGTCGACATTGAGCCTCTGATTTCAGCAAGTCGATTCTGCATGTCCCCACTATGCACATTGTGTCTGTGGAGCACAGCCTCACTAGCAGGGCTTGGATTGACTCACAGAGCGCTGCACTGTGGGTAGCTATCCCACAGTGGGTAGCTATCAAATTGTCAAACACATAAAAGAACACAAATTGTTGGCCAAAAGTCAGCATGGTTTTAGTAAAGGGAAATCATGTGCTACTAATTTATTAGAGTTCTTTGAAGGGGTCAACAAACATGTGGACAAGGGGGATCCAGTGGACACAGTGTACTTAGATTTCCAGAAAGCCTTTGACAAGGTCCCTTACCAAAGGCTCTTACGTATATTAAGTTGTCATGGGATAAGAGGGAAGATCCTTTCATGGATTGAGAACTGGTTAAAAGACAGAGAACAAAGGGTATGAATAAATGGTAATTTTTCAGAATGGAGAGGGGTAACTAGTGGTGTTCCCCAAGGGTCAGTCCTAGGACCAATCCTATTCAACTTATTCATAAATGATCTGGAGAAAGGGGTAAACAGTGAGGTGGCAAAGTTTGAAGACGATACTAAACTGCTCAAGATGGTTAAGACCAAAGCAGACTGTGAAGAATTTCAAAAAGATCTCACAAAACTAAGTGAGTGGGCAACAAAATGGCCAATGAAATTTAATGTGGACAAATGTAAAGTAATGCACATTGGAAAAAATAACCCCAACTATACATACAATATGATAGGGGCTAATTTAGCTACAACTAATCAGAAAAGAGATCTTGGAGTCATCGTGGATAGTTTTCTGAAGACATCCACGCAGTGTGCAGCGGCAGTCAAAAAAGCAAACAGGATGTTAGGAATCATTCAAAAAGGGATAGAGAATAAGACGGAGAATATCTTATTGCTCTTATATAAATCCATGGTACGCCCACATCTTGAATACTGCGTACAGATGTGGTGTCCTCATCTCAAAAAAGATATACTGGCATTAGAAAAGGTTCAGAGAAGGGCAACTAAAATGATTAGGGGTTTGGAACGGGTCCCATATGAGGAGAGATTAAAGAGGCTAGGACTTTTCAGCTTGGAAAAGAGGAGATTTGATAGAGGTATATAAAATCATGAGTGGTGTGGAGAAAGTGAATAAAGAAAAGTTATTTACTTGTTCCCATAATACAAGAACTAGGGGCCACCAAATGAAATTAATGGGCAGCAAGTTTAAAACAAATAAAAGGAAGTTCTTCTTCACGCAGCACACAGTCAACCTGTGGAACTCCTTGCCTAAGGAGGTTGTGAAGGCTAGGACTATAACAGGGTTTAAAAGAGAACTAGATAAATTCATGGAGGTTAAGTTCATTAATGGCTATTAGCCAGAATGGGTAAGGAATGGTGTCCCTAGCCTCTGTTTGTCAGAGGGTGGAGATGGATGGCAGGAGAGAGATCACTTGATCATTACCTGTTAGGTTCACTCCCTCTGGGACACCTGGCATTGGTCACTGTCAGGAGCCATGATACTGGGCTGGATGGACCTTTGGTCTGACCCAGTATGGCCATTCTTATGAGCTGAGTGGAATGTTGGGTTGGGCTTGCGATGTCTCATGGGACCAAAACATTGGTGTGGGTGGTTATGGGAACATGGCACTAGCCTCCCATGATGCACTTATCTCCCTCCCTCCTGCCCTGAAATCAACTGCAAACAAACCAAGCCTTTTTCGTGCCTTTTTTCCTAAGCCTGGGTTACCTGTGCAGACGCCATAGCATGGCAAGCACTGTTGATGTGAGCATTACAAACACTCACGCCTTATCCTGCAGTATTTGCTCAGCTGAAGCAGGAGCCGTCACATGGAACAATGTGATGCCACGCAAGCAGCCCTGCTGGAAGCCGTGGAGTGAAGCAATTTGCAGATGCTGGCGACAGTTACGCATCACCTTGACACAGTGGAGCGCCATTTCTGGGCCCGGGAAACAAGCACTGACTGGTGGGACCACATCCTAATGCAGCTATGGGATGACGAGCAGTGGCTGTAGAACTTTCGAATGCATAAGGCCACTTTCCAGGAACCGTGCAAAGAGCTTTCCCCAGCCCTGAAGCGCAGCAATACTAAAATGAGAGCTGCTCTGACAGTCGAGAAGTGAGTGACGATAACTCTGTGGAAGTTTGCAATGCCAGACTGCTACCGGTCAGTGGGGCATCAATTTGGTGTGGGGAAATCGATCGTGGGGTCTGCTGTGATCCAAGTTGCCAGGGCAATCAATAGACTTCTGCTAAGAAGGGTAGTGACTCTGGGAAACATGTAGGATATAGTGGATGGTTTTGTCGTGATGGGGTTCCCTTACTGTGGTGGGGCAATTGACGGAAAACATATCCCTATCTTGGCAGCAGACCACCTTTGCCAAAGAGTACATAAATCGAAAGGGGTACTTCTCAATGTTATTGCAAGCGCAGGTGGATCACAGGGACCGTTTCACTGACATCAACGTGGGATGTTCGGGAAAAGTGTATAATGCGCGCATCTTTAGGAACTCTGGTCTGTTCAGAAAGCTGCAAGCAGGAACTTTCTTTCCAAACTGCAAAAAACCGTTGGTGATGTTGAAATGCCAATCATGATCCTGGGAGACCCAGCCTATACCTTGCTCTCATGGCTCAGGAAGCCGTACACAGTCAGCCTGGACAAAGCTAAGGAGCGGTTCCACCATAGGCTGAGCAAGTGCAGAATGGTGGTGGAATGTGCCTTTGGACGTTTAAAAGTGCGCTGGTATAGTTTGCTTACTATGTTAGACCTCAGTGAAATCAATATCCCCATTGTTGTTGCTGTGTGCTCCATAATATCTGTGAAACAAAGGGAGAAAAGTTTCCCGCAGGGTGGGAGGTGGAGGCAGATCACCTGGTAGCCAGTTTTGAGCAGCCAGACACCAGGGCAATAAGAAGAGCACATCGAGGCATGCTGTGTCTCCATGAGGCTTTGAAAACTAGTTTAATCAATGACCCATAGTAATATTACACTTATGTGTTCCTTACCTAGCTGCAGGGCCGGCTTTAGGCCAATTCAACCAATTCCCCTGAATCGGGCCCTGCCCCTAAGAGGGCCCAGCGCCCAAGCCCCGGTACCCGGGTGCTGTACCCGGGTGGCCTGGCTTCCCCAAGGAGCAATTTAAAGGGCCTGGGGCTCCCAGCAGGGGCTGGAGCCCCAGGCCCTTTAAATTGCCACCAGAGCCCCACTGCTGGAGCCCTGGAGTAGGGCTGTGGGGTTCTGGGGGCTATTTAAAAAGTCCGGGGCTCCTGCTGCCTCTACTGCCCCGGCCCTTTAAATAGCCGCCAGAGTCCTGCTGCTTCCCCAGGGCTCCCGCAGCTATTTACAGGGCCGGGGCGGTGGAAGCAGGGGAGCCCCGGGCCCTTTAAATAGCCCCCAAACCCCAGGCTGCTGCTGCTACCCCAGTGGGAGAGATAGGAGGAGGGGGCACTTTCCGTACAGGGTGGGCTGTACCCGCACCCCCTGCCCTGCCTGCAGCCAGGCCGTCTCCAGCCAGCCCCGCACCCCCTGCCCGCAGCCAGCCCGTCTCCAGTCAGCCCCGCACCTCCTGCCCGCAGCCAGCCCCTGCCACACCCCCTGCCCTGCTTGCACCAGCCCTGCACCCCCTGTCCTTCCTGCATCAGCCCTGCCCCCCCTGCCCTGCCGCTGCCAGCCCCGCACCCCCTGCCCACAACCAGCCCCTGCTGCACCCCCTGCCCTGTCTCCTGCCAACCCCTGCCGCACCCCCCTGAGGCCCTGCCCAAAGCCAGCCCCATACACACCCCGCCCTGCCCTGCCCGCACCAGCCCTGCACCCCCTGCCCTGCTTGTAGCTAGCCCCGCACCCCCTGCCTTGTCTCCAGCCAACCCTTGCCGCACCCCCCTGCCTGAAGCCAGCCAGTCCCGCACTCCTCTGTCTCCAGCCCTGTCAACCCATGCCACATCCCCTGCACTCTGGCCTGAAGCCAGCCAGCCCACCCCATACCCCCCTGTCTCCAGCCAGCCCCTCACCCCTTGCCCTGCCTGCAGCCAGACCCTACCTCCAGTCAGCCCCTGCCCTGCATCCAGCCAGCCCCATGTCCAGTGGTGCCCTGCAATTCCCAGGGCAGTAACCCTGCACACCTGCTTCAATGAGGGGGGCAGGGATCAGCTGGGACCCACACATGTGCATACCCTAGGGTGACCAGACAGCAAGTGTGAAAAATTGGGATGGGGGTGGGCGGGTAATAGGATCCTATATAAGAAAAAGACCCCAAAATCGGGACTGTCCCTATAAAATCAGGACATCTGGTCATCCTAGCACATCCCCAGGGAGTGGCGGGGACCCACACATGTGAAACGGAGCTCATTTCTAGTTCAGGCCCATCTTTTTAAAAAAGAACTTTAGGCAGGGTCAACATACATCCGTATTTTCCCGGATATGTCAGGCTTTTTGGTTCTTTTTGGATGTATGGTGACCCTATTGGTACAAAAAAGACATACTGTTGCACATCCCTTAAATCAGAACTTTTTATAGGGAACCGGTTGCTAATAAATGAAAGGCTTTTTTTTGTATTTTTTTTTTTTTTAGTCATCCCTGCCGGGACTCTGGAGAAAATGTTCGAATTGGGCCCCGCACTTCCTAAAGCTGGCCTTGCCTAGCTGTCCCCTTCATTGCATGTACTCCCCTGTAAACTACACCCCCACTAACGGCTGTGGGCTGAATGAATAAAGAGCCTTTTCTCCTCAATCCATTGATTTTTATTATGCACACAAACACTGAGAGACAGCAAAGGAAAGTAAGATAACCTGAGGCAAAAGGGCTGATAACACTGAGGGGTGGGAGGGGGAGAAACAAGGACAGCTTTCTTACAATTACACTGCAATAACAATCAAAGGTGTGGGAATGGGCGCCTTCTGGTCCTTGTACCCTCTCCTGGAGTCGAGTGCAAGTGACTCTTCCCCCCCAATCCTAGGACGTCTGGGAGAGGAGGATGTGGAACTTGGTGACGATGGCAGCAGGTTCACAATAGACTGCAGCAGGACTCCAGCGTCCTCGCGGTCATTGTGCAGGCTGTTGGACAGTGTAATCCTCTGTACACTGAACTCCGTGTTGTCACTCTCTGAGGTGCGCATTAACTCATTGAACATATTCTCCAGAGTCTTCTTTTTCCGCCTTCTAATCTGGGAAAGTCTCTGTCCCAGTGTGGAGGACGCGCCTACGGACAAGGTTTCAGCTGCAAAGAATACAAAGCACAAAGGTAGCATTGACAGTACATACATTGTTTCTGGTGCAAGGTTAAATCTTTTTATAAAAGAAACACCCCTCAATGCACTTCTCTGCAAGCCACAATTTAAGCAGAACCGCTGGTACTGCAAGAGTCGGTGTGCTGTTCCAGCCATGGTGAGTAAGGCCACGAGGCATGGGCAAGAGGTCTTGTGCTGCAACTTTTGTTAAGACATCCTTGGGATCAATGATTGCAACCTCAGCACAATCCCCTTTCCCATAGCAACCTGGATGGTGCTCAAGGACAGGCACCAGCGTAAAGACCCACAAATAGTTTAATTATTACAAAATCGGCACCGGGTTGGTATGGAAGGGAGATGAACAGGAACCATCACTCCGCCCCTCCCCCCCGCTTTTTAAATGCTGGCTGCAAAGTGTGGTTTGTGACCCAGAATTCATCAAACAGGGGCAGATTACTTATCAAATTGCTTGCAGTTTAAGGGTGACCATCGGCAATATCACTCCCTGAGGTGACCATATGCGATATCACTCTCCTGAGGGTAACAGAGGTGGAAAGGGAGCAGATGCTGCAAGCGTCTGGGTACAGGCCTGGTCCTTATGCTGCAGTGCTGTGTGCCACAATGATGCCAGCAGAGTTAATACTGGAGTGGCGCGAGAAAGTTTCCTATCCTGGTGAACGAAATAAGGCAGCTCTTCCCTGAAACTTTCTGCAAAGGATTGCAGAGTACCTCCATGAAAGCTTCCTAGAGATCTCAAGGGAGGATTCCCGGGCCATCCCCGGGCACATAAACAGTCTTTGTCAGAGAGCACCCTCTGCGTAGCTGGAGTGGCAACCGATAACTTCTATCCCAATTTTTTAATTCAGATCCAACATTAAAAATAATAGCATGCAACCCCTACAGTCTGATTGAAAATGTGCACTCACCAGAGGTGCCTTCTCTGGCATCACGCTCCGCCGACAATTGGTCCTGTGAGGGGATGGGCTCCAGGGTTAAAAACAGTTCTTGGCTGTTGGGCAGAATGGATCCTCCAAAGAACTAAAAAAGAGCCACTGTGGCTTAACAACCATGTAAAAGAAGCAGTGAGAGATAAAAAGACTTCCTTTAAAAAGTGGAAGTCAAATCCTAGTGAGGCAAATAGAAAGGAGCATAAACACTGCCAAATTAAGTGGAAGAATGTAATAAGAAAAGCCAAAGAGGAGTTTGAAGAACGGCTAGCCAAAAACTCCAAAGGTAATAACAAAATGTTTTTTAAGTACATCAGAAGCAGGAAGCCTGCTAAACAACCAGTGGGGCCCCTGGATGATCGAGATACAAAAGGAGCGCTTAAAGACGATAAAGTCATTGCGGAGAAACTAAATGGATTCTTTGCTTCAGTCTTCACGGCTGAGGATGTTAGGGAGATTCCCAAACCTGAGCTGGCTTTTGTAGGTGACAAATCTGAGGAACTGTCACGGATTGAAGTGTCACAAGAGGAGGTTTTGGAATTAATTGATAAACTTAACATTAACAAGTCACCGGGACCAGATGGCATTCACCCAAGAGTTCTGAAAGAACTCAAATGTGAAGTTGCGGAACTGTTAACTAAGGTTTGTAACCTGTCCTTTAAATCGGCTTCTGTACCCAATGACTGGAAGTTAGCTAATGTAACGCCAATATTTAAAAAGGCTCTAGAGGTGATCCCGGCAATTACAGACCGGTAAGTCTAACGTCTGTACCAGGCAAATTAGTCAAAACAATAGTTAAGAATAAAATTGTCCGACACATAGAAAAACATAAACTGTTGAGCAATAGTCAACATGGTTTCTGTAAAGGGAAATCGTGTCTTACTAATCTATTAGAATTCTTTGAAGGGGTCAAACATGTGGACAAGGGGGATCCAGTGGACATAGTGTACTTAGATTTCCAGAAAGCCTTTGACAAGGTCCCTCACCAAAGGCTCTTATGTAAATTAAGCTGCCATGGGATAAAAGGGAAGGTCCTTTCATGGATTGAGAACTGGTTAAAAGACAGGGAACAAAGGGTATGAATAAATGGTAAATTCTCAGAATGGAGAGGGGTAACTAGTGGTGTTCCCCAAGGGTCAATCCTAGGACCAATCCTATTCAACTTATTCATAAATGATCTGGAGAAAGGGGTAAACAGTGAGGTGGCAAAGTTTGCAGATGATACTAAACTGCTAAAGATAGTTAAGTCCAAAGCAGACTGTGAAGAACTTCAAAAAGATCTCACAAAACTAAGTGATTGGGCAACAAAATGGCTCTGGTGGTACTGCAGGGTTAACAAGAGAGAACAGTGATATAGACATTCTTTTGCCAGTAAAGTGAGTAGCTATAATGCTAAATCCTCACAGGGAGTGGATCCATTCAATAAGAAGGGCCCATTTTTACAGTTTACTCATTAACGTGGCAGTTGGAGAGGGCACTGCACTGGGAGTCAAGAGACCTGGGTTGTATTTGTGGCTTTACTGATGGCCTTGTATATGACCTTGGGCAAGTCACTTCCTCCTTCTGTGCCTGTTTCCCTTCCCACCCTTTGTCTGTCTTGTCTGAATAGATCAGAAGCTCTTCAGTGCAGGGACTAACTCTCTATGTGTACAGGGGCTAGCCCAGGGGAGCTCTGTCACTCAGCAATCTACCGCATGTGAATTGTGAATCACAGACTGACACCATGAAGGGGAAAGTGGAAGAGACAGACTCTGGAACATTGAAAAGATACAAGAAAAATATGCTGTTAATTTTAGGTCCCATAGGAACTGAAATAAAGTACAAAGATTTCCATAGCGATGTCAAACCAATATAGCTTCCAGCTCAAGTAATGTTCCTGGGCTGGCTGGGTATGAGTGTGTTTCTTGGCACTCCCTCTGACAGCCCCTTGAGGGGATGGCTCCTCCCAGATGGTCTCAGGACTGACTCGGAGAGGGAGTTCAGGGATGGGAGTGTGCGCTTCCTGCCTCAGGAGCAAGCGAAACTGGTTTTGTCAGCACACCAGGGTCCCTCTCTTCTAATAATAAACGTGTGTGGTCCTGTCGTTCGCTGAACTCACGTGGGTGTCTTCACCCCGGGGACTCCGCCTGCTGGGCTTACCCACCCATATGTAGAGTATGAGGTCCTGTGCAGTAAAACTTCCCAGAGTCAGAACAGGCTTTTGTGCAAACTACACCAAACTCTGCCCGGGGTGGCTGGCTTGTGCTGACCTGTCCCAGGCTAAATTCAGTCTTTCAAAACTGGACTTGACCTCAGTCTAAGCTGGGGGAAGCTTATAGTCTCTTAGCCCTATTTGTTTGCTGCCCCGCCCTGACCCAGAGCCTGGGCCTGATACTGAACTATTTTTGCTCAGCCCCTGCCTGAGGACCTGAGCCCTTGACTGTTTCCTGCCTCACCCGGCTAATTCCCTGACTCAGCGGACCTCAGTAGTGAGGCGGCCCGAATCCCAGCCACCCCAGAGAGGGGTGACTCCAACCAAACCCTTCTACAAGCCCCATGCCCATCACATACTAAACTCCAGCCAATCAGCGTTCAGTGTCAGTGACAGGCCAATCAGCTGGATCTCAGCTGGGGCCTCTAGGGGCTAGTGCAATATTGTAATTAATACAATGCCTCTCTTTACGGATGGTCACTATCACCCTTCTGCCAGGTGCCAATGGCAGCAGTAAGGGTTGGGTTCAATCTGTTTTGGGATTCTTTTCTGAAAAATAAAACAACCCTGGGTCTGTGAAATTAACGTAAGTTCTCATCTTTGCAGGTGGTTCTTCCCCATTCACAAGCACTCAGAGTCCTCTGGGAATGCAGAACCACAACTAGCATTTTATTTGGGGGAAAGGGAAAAACAGTTACAAGCAACATGAAATTCCTCTATATGTGTATACCCAAGAAATGCAGCCACCCAAATCAGTGCCCTGGGAACTTGGTGAACTCTACAGCCCCAAATAATAATGGTCTGACATACTGAGGCCAAAACTCTTAGCCCAACCCCACCATCCACTTAGACTCAGTGGCAGCTCTCCTCTTCCAGTCCACAGAGAGCCACTCCCATGTACAGCTAGTCCAGTTCTAATTAATGGAGATATCCTATCTCCTAGAACTGGAAGGGACCTTGAAAGGTCATTGAGTCCAGCCCCCTGCCTTCACTAGCAGGACCAAGTACTGATTTTGCCACAGATCCCTAAGTGGTCCCCTCAAGGATTGAACTCACAACCCTGGGTTTAGCAGGCCAATGCTCAAACCACTGAGCTATCCCTCCCCCTGGTTCTGTGATACCAGCTCTACTTCTGTTGGCCTGGCAGGCCAGAGCACTGACAGGTCAGTTCTGCACTGCTACTACCAATCCAGTCAGGCCTCAAGACAAAAGCTTCTCACATGGACCATTCTTGCAGATTCACTCCAGGAACAGAATCTGTGTATGAGTTTTGTTACCAACCAAAAATCTGCTACCCGTAAATGTAACCCACACACCTCCTGGGTGTGGTGTTCTTGCCATCTAGTAGCACCGAGACCATTTAGAGAGAGATTAATGAGCCTCTGTCGCCTTAGCTAACAGCCAGTCAGCTTTTAACTCATGTGGTAGAGGCTCATGCACTAAGCTCCAGAGGTCCCAGGTTCAATCCCACCCACCAGTGACCCTGGTTGGTCAGCATTACATAAACTCAGTGTGATCCTCAGTCACTCTAGGGAATATCCCACACAATTCCTCTCCCTTTCATGAGTACGTTAATAGTAAATCACTTACCCAATCAACACACACTCCAGAAACAAAAACACTTAGTAGATGGAATTATGGGTAAGCAACATTATAATTCATATAAATGAAGCTGGCCAGAGTTGGCTTTTCATCTTCTCTCCTACAGAGAAAACAGAGAATTCCATCTCTTTAAATCTTCTAGCCCTGGGACTTATATTATCATGATAGGTCTTCAGCTTAATGGGCTGTAGGTAGGTGGGAGAAGACAGAAAATCAGAATGAGTTTGAGAAGCAATTGAAAAGGGAAAAGCAGGCAGGGAAGAGAAGCCCCAGTCTAAGGCCTGGGTTCTTTCGCTGGTGATATAGGAGCAGGAAGGAAGTAGGCTAAAATATTCAGACCCAGATTTTTAGCTAGGGTTCAACTCAGCCTCTCTTTTTGGGGTATGAAGTTGTGCCTGCAAAAGGGAAGCCACTTCTCTGAAAAGCCAGCCCTTTCTCCACTTGCCTTTTTGTTTACTCTCACCCCCTGCTTTGTTTTACTCAGCTGCATTTACCATTTTTGTCTTTCATCTGCAGAAAGCTTTTGAAATTACATTTGCAATTTAGATGCACTGAAAGTCAAAAGGAGAATCTACATCAAAATATTTTTAAAGTGCTGTCTGAAGTCTTAAAGGGATCACAAAATTCTCAGGAGTAGAGGAACCTTTTATACTCTTGAGACAGGTAAAGAAATTAAACTACAAAGAGAATAGATACCACACACCTATCCTGGATTCTTAAATAGAGGCAACATTTTTTAGTGGTTTAAGCCTAGGACTTGCCTGGAACTCAATAGTCTCAGCTCTGACACTGACTCACCCTGTGATCTTGAGCAAGTCACTTGGGCTCTGATTCAGAAAAGCACTTAAGCACTGCTTAATTTTCAGCCTATTTAAGACTCCAGTGGGATTTAAACATATGTGTGCTTTGCTGATTAGGGCCTTAACGTCTCAGTTTTCCCATCTGGAAAATAAAAATAATGACATATACTTATCTACCAGTCTGTTACATCAGCATAAATCCAGAGTAACTATTGGGTACATTTAATCAGATTACTAGGGGTAACTTTGATAAGCAATCTGCCATATCAACAATGTTGCACATTTTAGTGTATCCCCAAACATTCCTACCTCCAATTCTTTTTAAAAAATGGCTTTTTTTGTTCAGCAACGTGACTTATACATCAGAAATATTTCTTCAGCTTGGGAATAGTTCCCATCTCTTCCCACACAAAGGCAGCTAGAGACAGCCGCTTGTAGTTTTGAAAAGAGGTTTGTTTTGCTGTTATGTTGAATTCACACTTTCCTTTGCCATAGTTTTCATAACACCTGCTTTTGATTCAGACACATTCTTTTTCATTCTTATTTTCTTGCTGCTCTTTGCAGTATTTTTTTTTTTTAAACTGTTGGCCAACATTTTTAGACGTGACTAGTAATTTCCGGTACCCAACCTAAGATGCTTTAAAGGGACTTGATTTTCAGAAATTGCTGATCACTCACACTCTGAAAATCAGGCCCCTTTAAAACATCTCAAGTTGGGGCTCCAAAATCTCTAGTCACTTTGAAATTGGAGGCCTGTGGCTTTAATTTTTGTTTTGACATTTGGGAGCTCTCAGTTGGGGATTACTCAGTCTCCGACCATCCCATGACTTCCGAATCTTACACTCTACAAATTTCCCTCACTCAATCCTACACCTACTCAGACCTTGTAAATGTTTCACTACTTTAACTTAGAGTCTACCACATATTCACCAAGGTTTGTGACCTATTAATTGTAGTCAGTCATCTCTCCATGCATAATTTGACTCCCCACCTCTTCATCACATACCCACAGCCTGTAAATTATTTATCCAATTCTCCAGAACACTGACTGTATCTCCCCAGCCAGTATCTAACACACTCACAGTGTTGTTCCTTTTTAGTATTTCCAGATTTTCTAACAAATTTTGTTCAGATCTCTCTTGCTCTCAGGAACATTTTTGTTTAATTTTCTGATATACTGAATACTGCAGATTATTGACCATGTTTGAAAAGTTCTAGGCATGTAACCATGGTAAGTGCAAGTGCTTGTAGATGTTCCCTTATTAGCTCTACAGATGTGAAGTTATTCCACAAGTGCACAGGCAAAATAATCCCATCCATAAATTAAGCATTCAGCTGCATTTTGCACATGCAGTTGCATGTCTATAGTTTTGGAAAACGTGGCCCTATATCTTGGCCTTTGAAGCCTCTGAAGAGACATAACTACTCAGCCCTCATCACTGCAGTATTTTAGAGCAGCATCTTCCACATCACTCTGCCAGTGCGCCTCAGTCTTGACCTGCAGGGGGCACCCTTTGGAGTCAGAGAGCTCAAGCTCTGTGCCACTACCACTTTTGAATTCTTGGGTGAGGTTGCCAGAAAGGATGCCAATGAGTGCCACTTCTGATGCCACTTTCTGATATAAACACCCATCGCTTAGGAACTGGACTGAGACCGCCCACTCATTTTCATGGAACATTTAACCGCTTTCCAACGATCCAGATTACATCTGACTGTTGGCAGAATTACTGCAACATTAGGAATGAGTCACTTGAAGGTTAACAGTCGACCAGAAATTTAAACTCTGATAAACAAGCTGCTCCAGACCTGTTTGCAAAAGCTCCTGGATTTATTGACAGTTTCCCCTTAGGCCTGGAATAAACAGCAACTCTGAAATACTGCACTGCTATTATGGCATTACAAAGCTGCTGGTAGAATATCAACCACTGGAAGCCCTGGAGATAAGGAAGTTACTGAACTGTATAGCTGTACCCTTACCAAATGTTTAGAAAAAGATCATTGGCATAATCTGATTCTAAACACTAGTTTCCTGACTCATCCTGTGCATGTGAGAGAGACAGCCAGGTATTTATTGGCACATACATAGATAGATACTTTCTTCAGACACAACATTTCAAAACCAAATCCCACAAACCTAGTTTCTGAAACAGATCTCAAACCTGGAAAGTCTAGTTCAAGTTGTGAGTCACAAGAATGGCTAGTGCCATGATTTTTGGATGGTTCAACAATTGGGGAATTAACTTAGGAGCCCACAGACATCCAATGTGATTGTGGATGAATCACCTAGGCCCAAATTCTGAGCGGTACTGAGGTCAGGGGCAACGGATTATTCCTAAAAGTGTGTGTGTGGGAGGGGTGTGTGTGTGTGCGGAGGATGAGGCCCCGCCCACTCCATGGCCCTGCCCTGCCCCTCCTCTTCCCCCTGAGACCCTGCCCCCTGGCCAAGCCAGAAATTAGAGCCTGGGAGCCCAGGGCTCTCCAGCCTGCCTGGGGTGGGGAGGCTCGAGAGCAGCCTCCACCCTATGTTCCCACCCCCCAACCGCTCCGCCCAGGGCAGGTGGAGGATCCGTGGCTCCCCACAGCTGCCCATGCAGCTCTTACCCTGACCCAGCTCTGGTTTCCGGCCTGGATGGGGGGGCGGGGCCTCGGGTGCCAAAAAGCCAGAGCAAGACTATGGTAAGAGCTGCCCGAGCCGCTGTGGGGAGCTGCGGACCCTCCATCTGCCCCGGGTGAGGGATCTGGGGGGCGGGGACATGGGTCCGGGGCTGCCCTTAGGTCTCTCCACCCTAGGCAGGTGAAGGGTCTGCATAGGGTTGCCAACTTTCTACTCGCACAAAACCAAACACCCTTGCCCCCGCCCCTCCTCTGGGGCCCCGCCCATGCCCCACCCCTTCTCTGAGGCCCTGCCCTGATCACTCCATCCCCCCCATCCCTCTGTCGCTTGCTCTCCCCACGCTTACTCACTTGCTCATTTTCACTGGGCTGGCTCAGGGGCTGGGGTATGGGGGGGGGGGTGAGGGCTCCGGCTGGGGGTGCAGGCTCTGGGGTAGGGCCATAAATGAGGAGTTGAGCATGCAGGAGGGGGCTCCAGGCTGAGGCAATGGGTTGGGATGCGGAGTATAGGAGGAGGCTCCGGGCTGAGGCAGGGGTTGAGGTGTGGGAGGAGATACGGGCTCCGGGGCTGGGGGTGCAGGTTCCATGGTAGGTCCAGAAATGAGGGATTCAGGGTGCAGGAGGGGGCTCCGGGCTGGTGCAGGGGGTTGGGGCATGGGGGGGGGGGTGAAGGCTTCGTCTGGGGGTGTGGGCTCTGGGGTGGGGATGAGGGGTTTGGGGTGCAGGAGGGTGCTCTGGGCTGGGATTGAGGGGTTCAGAGGTGGGAGGGGGAGCAGGGATGGAGCAGGGGGTTGGGGTCTATGGGGGCAATGAGGGTTCTGGTTGGGGTGCAGGCTCTGGGGTGGGGCTGGGGATGAGGGGTTTGGGGTGCAGGAGGGTGCTCTGGGCTGGGATTGAGGGGTTCAGAGGGTGGGTGGGGGATCAGGGATGGGGTAGGTGGGGTAGGAGCGCGAGGGAGGCTCGGGGTGCAGGATCTGCACGGCGCGGAGGTTAGCAGGGAGCCTGCCAGCTCTGCTACACGGTGCTGCCAACCGGACACTCGAAAACCAGACACCTGGTCACCCTAGGTCTGCAGTTCCCCACAGCTCCCTGGGCCGCTTTTACCTGGGCCAGGCTCCAGCTTTTAGCCTGGCTGATGGGCGGGGCATCGGGGGAAGAGGAGGGGCAGGGGGCCGGGCCCATGGCGAAAAGTGGACGGGTCAGGCTCATCCACATTCAAAAGTGGGAGGGCCATGGCCCTTTGGCCCCCTCCCGCTCCTCATTCCGGCGCCCCTAACTGAGGTGCCCAGTTCCCACTGATTTAAAAGTGAGTTATATGCCTAAAGTCCCTTGTGGATCTGGGTCTTAGTCTTTCTGTGCCTCAGTTCCTCAACTCTAAAATGGGACTAGCAGCACTTCCTTAACTCACACGGTTGTTGTGAGGATAAATATAGTAAAATATTGTGAGATGCTCAGATAGTACAGAAGTGGGGGCCATCCTAGTCATAGGTTGTCCACCAAAAGGGTGCCTGGAACTTTAACTTCTTTAAAGGTCATTTGGTGGAAATACAGTGTGAATCTAGACAGTATGAACTGTTCTTTTAGATTTAGTGGAGGCCAAGAGCAAATGGGAGAGATTCCTTGAGACTGTATGCTTGAGCTACTTACAGTGGACTTGGATACTGTGAACCTGTGCCCCCTGCCATGGCTGTAGTAAACGCAAACATAGCAAAACACTATTAAAATGAAGTGGAATTAAAGTCCCAAATTACTTCAGAGAAATAATACATTTAGCCTTTAGATGTCACTGTTGTTCCACAAACGTAACGGAGCCATAGCAAATAGGAAGGAGAAATAGCCAGGGTAGTAGTTGACAAAGAACTAAGTCAGATCAGGCCTGCTAGAGCTGTACATGGAAGGCAAAACCTGTGTGTGGATTTGACTTTTCCTGTATGAAAAGAGGAGGGGAGATTAGTCGCCTCCACAGCACTGTTCCTAGACCCTGGTGACCACAGGGTGGAAGGGACTGGGCTGCTGGCACTAGGGGCATGTGTATCATCCCCCTGCAATCCCACATGGAATGGGCCAAAGAGTTAACAGAGTCTGAATTTCCCCCAGAGCCCTGTCCTTCCATGTTGCGGGACCCCTTTTAGGGTGCTCCCAGGGACAGCAACAAGCAGGTGCGTCCCTAGCAATGTGGAATCTGAACCTGCATAATCATCTTCTTATGTACGTACCTTGCAAACTCTTTGGGGCAGGGAATGCCAGTTCATGTGTGTTCGTACAGAATCTAGCAGAAGGGGGCCCCACCCCAATCCTGATCGAGGTCTTTGGATGCTACCATAAAACAACAACAACTGGGCCTTCTTAGCTCTGCTTATACATGAAAGCAAAACCAGCAGCTACTTTGCTTTTCCCTTATTTGCAGCTTGATTAAAAGGTAGGTGTTTCGGAGAATCTGGGTTGCTTTCATCCCCACGCCACCCTGAGCTATAGCCTGATCTCTACCTCATTCATCACCATGTATTCACACAGGTGTGTGGCTGGAGATTTTATACACTAACATTATGCGTGTGAGAGAGGAGTCCGTTTAATTGTTTACTCTTCCTCTCAGGAACCTGCCTCCCCTACTAACAGGCATCCTTGTAGTTCTCATAGCTTTCTTGAGCTCTGTGTGTGTGTGTGTGTCTGTGTGTCCATCCAGCCTTCTCTGTTCATATCAGTCAGTTCTAGCTCATTCAGGCAGATTTCTTGAGTTTACTGCAATGCTGACTTACTGATGTGTAGGTTTATGTTCACTCCTATAGAAATGAGAAGGGGGGAGTCATGTTGGGTCATGCTGTTCCCATTGTGGCCTATGTAAAATCGAGAAAGTTTCTTAGGGTATATTTTCAAGACTGTGTGTGGGAAGTGGGCAACAACTCCCCTTAATGTTCGTAGGGGCTGCGTGGCTGCTCTCCTGCTCATTGCTTTGAAAGGGTGCTCCTACAGCATATGTCAACGCAGTGGTTAAAGCATGTCAGTCTCAATACAGGAGGCCAAAGCCATCCTTGGCCTAGCTCCATTAACTCTGATGAGTTACGTTGTGCGGGAATTCAGCCTGTATTGTCTAACAAACAAGTTTTGTCACTGAAAATAATAATTATCACAGTGGCAGATAGCCTGGAGGAAGCTTGTTAAGCTTGATATGCTTGGAGAATCACCCACTCCCATTCATTTTATAATAGAGTTCTAAGGGCAGGGGCTCGTTTTATAAGCTCTAAGGAGTGGTTGGTATGTGAGCACATGGGCACTTGAATGGTTTTCATTTTTCTAATTACATTCTAAGGGTGGCAGCTTTGTGATGGGAAAGATCAGTTTTATTTCATGCTGACTAATTGAATTGGCTATTATGGACTATGGGTACATGACAATAGGCTTTTAGCAGCATACTGGGGATCCCCTGAACAACAAAGGGAAGCCAAAGCTTCTATAAGACAAGCACAGGCCGAGCTCAGACTCACTAATGGTTCGTGCAGTCATTGATTTTAGACTGTTAAAAGGCACCTGGGTTGGTGGGGCGGGATCAGGACCGGCTCTAGGCACCAGCAAAGCAAGCACGTGCTTGGGCGGCACAATTCCAGGGGCGGCATTCCGGCCATTCTTCTTTTTTTTTTTTTTTGCTTGGCAGTTGCGCTTTCGGAGCTTGGTGGGGGGGAAGAGGGGAGGGCAAAAAACCTAGAGCTGGCCCTGGGAGGGACTAGAGGTTGAAGGTTGATCAGACAGCAAATGTGAAAAATCAGGACGGGGGGGGGGGGGGGTAATAGGAGCCTATATAAGAAAAAGACCCCAAAATTGGGACGGTTCCTATAAAATCAGAACATCTGGTCACCCTAATCCTGTGGTAAAGGCACCTAGGAAAATGGTTCTGGATTCAATTCTGTCACAGGGTCCACTCACCACTAGGGGCGCCTCACCCTGGTTACTGTAGGGATTAGAACCTTCCAGGTGCTGCACCTTCCTCTGGCGATCTCCCCACCTGCCTTCTTCTCTCAGCCTGCAGCCCCTCTCGCTCCAGGAACTAGAGCTTCCTCTTCTCGACTTGGCCCTCCGGCCAGGTCACTATGTTCCTCCCCTTCCAGGGTATCAAAGTCTTTCAGGGCAATCTGTCCCAGGCGGTCCACTCTCCACTACCTGGTCTGTGACACTTCTCCAGTGGCTGCCTTCTACTTCAGGTTTCACCTCAGGGGCCCTCTCTTCAGCAGCCAAGGTCTGCCCTATCTCATACCCTTGCTGCTTTTCCCGTGAGCCTTTCCTGCCTTTCTGGCTCTCTCCGCGCTCTGATTTTGCCAGGTGCACAACACCCTCCTCCCAGGGTGTAACTGACGGCTACTTCCCTCTATATACCCAAACACACCTCCCTTCCCCAGGGAGGGACTGCAGCCTACATCCTTGGAGCCACATTCTGCTCTCAGCTCCTGGGCTTTATACAGGTCCCACCTTTTCCTGTCCAGCTGAGCCTCATCTAAATATCCCTGCTCCCTGGCTCCTCCTCCAGGTGCACTCTGGGCCATTATTTGGCCCACCTGGCCACCTTAACCCCTTCAGGCCTTGTGTGGGGTGGACATCTCATCACAAATTCCCACTTGTGCCACAGACTTCCTGAGCAGCCTTGGTCTAGTCACTTAAGCTCAGAGCCTCAGTAGGGGTTAGGCACTGAAATAGCTTTCAGGCTGGGTCTCTGTACCTCAATTTCCCCATTAGTAAAACTGACATAACATTTCCTTTCTCCCTCCCTTCGTCTATTTATTGTAAGCTCATGGAGGGACAGTCTCTTACTTTGTGTCTATATGGTGTCTAGCACAATGGGGCTCCAATCTCAGTTAGGGCCTCTAAGCACTACCTCAATATAATAACGGGGGCGGAGGTTGGGATGGGCTACTGTACGTACGGGTTTTCCTGGACACTGCCTCTTTTTTGATCCATCATCCTCTGTCCGGGTGGATTTTTCAAATAAGGGGCAATGCTCTGTTTTTTTGCGGAGCAGATGTTGCAGCTCCAAAGGACCCCTGACTGGTCTGCTTCCTGATTGGTCCCTTCTCTGCATCTGCATCTGATTGGTCCCTCGCAGCTGCTGGATCGTATCCTGCCCATCCAGGCCCCGTCTCCCAGCCTTAGGGAGGGGGAGAGCCCCTTGAGCATCTCAGGGAGACACTGATTGATAGCCATTGCTGTGTCCCATGGCTGTGCCAACCACCCTGCCACTGTGACGGGAGCAACATTGCTCCCCCACCTCAAGAGTGAGGCCCCAGATACCCCCTCCAACAGCTCTCAGTACACACACACACCCTTCCAGCACCCCCAAATACCCCTTCCCAGTACACAACCCCTCCAGCACCCCCATATATCCCCCAATACACACACCCCCTCCAACACCCTTAACTGTACCTCCCCTCCAGCTTCCCCTCCCCTTCTGCCCCTCTGGCTGTGTCCTCTTTTTGGGAACCTGAAACATGGTAATCCAAATAATAGTGGAGCGGTATGATGAGCTCCAATGACTTCTCTAGGAGCTGAGAATCCTTGGTACTTTGGTGGCAATCTTTCAGGGCTCTTCAGCAGAACTAAGAGATTTTGCAAATATCAGGTAAGCACTGGCAGGAAGATGCATTGGTTCTGCCAGTTAAAGTAATGAGAGAAGTGAGCAGAGCACCAGCAGAACGAGGTACACCCCAATTGTCCCTTGGTTTACCAGAAGCCTGCTATGAGATCATGCAGAGAGGATGCATTCTGGAATCAGACTGCTTTATACAAGGAGTGCCTTATAGCAAATAGTAAGCCTGAATTATGCTATATAAACACACTTGTCTTTAGTTGGTTTTACTTGCAATTTATCTTTGTCTTACTGCATTTGTTTTACTTGTTCATGTAAAACTAATTTTTAAAAAAAGTTTATAAATAAAGCTGTGCAATCTGGTGGCGTGTCTCATACTCCTGGCTCTAGGATAACCTGGGATTTTCTGGATGCAGGATCTCAGTAGGAGGACTTGGTAAATTCCGACAAGTTTGTTCATTTTCTGATAATGGAATTTAAACAGCACATCCTTATAGCAAGGAAGATTAATTTTTGAAGTTCAGAAGGCAGCTGGTCGTAATGCTAAGCAAACACAGATTGAAGTTCAGCATACAAGAGATGTTCTAGCTCTCAGTAGTGCATTGCGCTTTGAGGTGGGCAACTAGTTTTCTGGTGCATTTTTATCATGATCAGTCTGGAGCTTCTGTAGTGTACACACAACCTGTGAAATCTGTATGATAAGGGTCAGCACACAGGATCATTAAGGACAAACAACGCTGTTAGAGGGCTTTCCCTCAACCCTCCCACTTCCCTGGTTCTTGTCACGCAGACAGCAAGCAGCAAAAGACCAGAAGTCTGAAGTGCAGACAATGTGATGTTTACTGGGGTTAGTTTCCAAGCAAGCATATACTGAAAACCTTCACACCAGTCGGGCTTATCTCTATACACCAATAGAGCCTGTTCCCCAGTGTCCCTCTTCCCAGCTCTGACACCACAGAGCATTTACCCCTTATCTCCCTTCCCAGCTCTGATGCTGCAGAGCCTTTCCTGTGTCCCTGTTCCCTGTCCCCCCCTTTAGCAAGCATGATTCCAATTTCCCTTCCACTTCCTGTTTGACCCCAGTTTATATAGTAATATTCTCAGCTATACCTTAACCAATCATTTTACTGAAATTTAACTAACCAATCCTAACATACTGTAACATAATTCTCTAACCAATTATATCCCTCTACCCTAATTAACTTACACCTAGCAAAATTAATTATACAGCAGACAGAAACAATTAGAGAACCAGATAGGTTAACAATAGAAAAGTGGGGGCCATAAAGATAAAACAATACAGAAATGAGAGTTTCACAACCACAACCATTGATAAGTGATTTCTTGCCAGACAGGATGCTATCAAACTACGTTTTCTTTAACCATTTTAAGATCCGTTTCTTTATCTGGCAGGGATGGGCACTATCAGGACAGGATCGTTTCCTAACAGCCAATAGCACCTTATTTCACTGTGACTGGTTTGGGATGTGAGGATGTGACTACGCTTCCCAGCTTCTGGCTGCCCCTGCTGCTTAGCCAAAGGCCTTAGGCTAAGAACAAGGCCCCAGACTGTCCTAGTGAGAGACGGCCCAGACACCGGCAGACGGTGATTTTGATTCTTTGTTTTTATACCCCTTCACTAGCTAAGTGACAAAAATACACCGAAGTTCTTAAAGTATAGGCCTTTACAGGCAGGCCTGCATATCTATATTCTAACAAACGCCATTTGCTCAAAGGCTCAAGAACCTTCGCCTTCAGAGCCACAGCAGGGAACACAAACAGGGAGATGTATAATGGCCTGTACTTGATTCCAGCACTTTAAAGATTTCAGCTCTACATTTCTGTTATCACCACTGAGCAGATTTAGCAGATCGTGGTTCAGGATGAGCTGTACCCTGTGCCTGTACTCCTCCCCACAGTGCACCTCACGCTTAGACTGGGTCCTCAGGTCACAACACCCTGCTAGGGTTACCATTCGTCCGGATTTACCCGGACATGTCCTCCTTTTTGTGCTAAAAATAGCGTCCGGGGGGAATTTGTAAAGCACTCACAATGTCCGGGATTTCCCCCCCCCCCCCGGCCGAGCAGAGCGAGCGGCTGGGAGGGCTGCAGGGAAGTCCCGGGCTGGACTCAGGAGCAGCTGTAGAGGAGCCGGATCCGCCCTGCATTCTGAGCCGGCAGCTCCCTTGCAGCCCAGTCCGGCAGCACTGTGCAGGGCCAGGGACCGGGTTTTGTTGTGCAGGGCCAGGGACCGGGTTTTGTTGTGCAGGGCCAGGGACCGGGTTTTGTTGTGCTGGGGAGCTCAGCCACGTGTCCGGCTCGGCTGCACAGAGCCCAACACCCTGTTCTGAGCAGCAGGGTAAGGAGGTCAGGGGGCAGGAAGGTTCTGGAGGTGGCAGTCAAGAAACGGGGGGGGGCTTTTTGGGGGGAGTGGAGAAAGTTTTGGGCAGTCAGGGTACAGGTAGGGGGTAGGGTCCTGGGGGGCAGTTGGGGGGGGTCTTAGGAGGGGGCAGTTAGGGGACAAGGAACAGGGAGTCTTAGGTAGGGGGTGGGGTTCTGGAGGGCAGTTAGGAGCAGGGGTCCCAGGAGGGGGCAGTCAGGGGACAAGGAGCGGGGGGAGTGTTTGGGAGTTCTGGGGGGGGCTGTCAGGTGGCAGGGGTGGGGAGATGGATCGGAGCAGTCAGGGGACAGGGAGCAGAGGGGTTTAGATGGGTTGGGAGTTCTGGGGGGGGGCTGTCAGGGAGTGGGGAGTGGTTGGATGGGGCGTGGGAGTCCCAGGGGTCTGTCTGGGGGTGGGGGTGTGGATAAGGGTTGGGGCAGTCAGGGGACAAGAGGCAGGGAGGCTTAGATAGGGAGTGGAGTCCTGGGGGGCAGTTAGGGGCAGGGGTCCCAGGAGGGGGCAGTCAGGGGACAAGGAACGGGGGGAGGGTTGGGGGTTCTGGGGGGGCGGGAAGTGGGAGGGGCAGGGGCGGGGCTAGGGCGGGGCTCCTCCCGTCCTCTTTTTTTCTTGCTGAAATATGGTAACCCTATGTTCACCATCCATGTGCCCTCTGCAGATCCAGCTGGGACTTGGCTTACCTTTGGGAACCAGTGACAGGTAAAAGGTGCAGTGACACAGAACAGCCTCTTCAAAGCAAAGTTTTATTTGTCTGTCCACATGAACGTGGCAAACGGAGAGGGGAAGGATTAAAACAACCACAATATTTTACTGAACACAATGTGGCTGATCCTGCAGTATTTCATGAGCTGTGAATCTGGACAAGAATCTGTGCTGTCTGCCCTGCTGTGTGCCATGGAAAGAAGCAATTCATGATTCATGTTGACATTCATGGAGCAGCTGCACACAGTGGACCATTGCTATTGGGCTCAAGAAACAAGTACCAAGTGGTGGGATCGGATTGTGATGCAGGTATGGGATGATGAGCAGTGACTGCAGAATTTTCGGATGCACAAAACCACCTTCTTTGAACTCTGTGCAGAGCTTGCCCCAGCCCTGTGGTGCAAGGCCACCAAAACAAGAGGTGCCCTCATGGTAGAAAAATGACTGGTGATCGCTGTGTGGAAGCTGGCAACTCTACACTGCTACAGGTCAGTCGCGAATCAGTTTGGAGTTGGCAAGTCCACCCTGGGGGTTGCGGTGATGCAAGTGTGCAGGACCATTAATCATCTCCTGCTACAAAGGACTGACTCTGGGCAATGTGTGGGAAATAGTGGATGGCTTTGCGGCAATGGAATTCACTAACTGCGGAGGGGTGATAGATAGCATGCGTATCCCAATTTTGGCCCCAGACTATCTTGTGACAGAGTACATCAATAGAAAGGGCTACTTCTCTATGGCATTGCAGGCACTGGTGGATCACCAGGGTTGTTTCACTGACATCAACATGGGGTGGTCAGGGAAGGTGCATGATACATGCATCTTCAGGAACACTGGTCTGTATAGAAAGCTACATGCAGGGACTTTCTTTCCAGACCAGAAGATTCCAATAGGGGATGTGGAAATGCCTCTAGTGATCCTGGCAGACCCAGCCTTCCCCTTACTCCTGTGGCTCATTAAGGCTTACACCAGAAACAGGGCCGGATCCAGCATTTCTGTCGCCCCAAGCGAAAAAAAAAAAAAGCCGTGATCGGTGGCGGCAGTTCAGCGGCAGGTCCTTCGCTCCTAGAGGGAGTGAGGGACCTGCCGCCCCCGAATTGCCGCAGGTGCTGCCCCTCTCCCTTGGCCGCCCCAAGCACTTGCTTGTTAAGCTGGTGCCTGGAACCGGCCCTGACCAGAAACCTTGACAGCAGCAAGGAGCATTTCAACAACAAGCTCAGCAGAATGACCATAGCATGTACATTTGGCAGATTAAAGGGGCGCTGGTGCTGTCTTTTTGGCAGGTTAGACCTCAGTGAGGAAAATATTCCCATGGTCATAGCAGCCCGCTCAGTGCCGGGTTTACAATGCTCCACTTGCACTGTGTCCCGAGACCCTGCCAGCCCGCTGGCTCCCCACTGCCCATCACTTGCTCCTCAGGCCGAGGGCTCCTCTCCATCCCGTGGGACTCTTGGCGGTGGAGGTGGGTTTGCCACCGAGGATGGTGTGCAGCTCCTTGTAGAAGCAGGAGCACCGCTAGCTTTTTTGCCGCCCTAGGCGGTGGAAGGTCCCGCCCCCGAAATGCCACCCCTGACAGAGGCGGCGGAAGGTCCTGCCCCTGAAATACCGCTGACGACTGGGGCAGCCGAAGATCCGGCCGCCGCAGTCGCCGCCCCCCAAATGTTAGCGCCTTAGGCGACCGCCTAGGTTGCCTAATGGGTTGCGTTGGCCCTGTGTAGAAGTGGCATGTTTTTGGCGCCACCTCCCTTACCTTCTAGTACACCTGTCTCAGCTCCTTGATCTGAGCACGGCAATGCTGAGTGTCCCTTTCGTGCCCCTTCTCGTCCATGCCATGAGCAATCTGCTCGTAGGTGTCAAAGTTCCAACAGCTGGTTTGGAGCTGCAATTGCACAGCCTCCTCCCCCACAGACCCAACAGATCCATCAACTCCAGTGTACTCCAGGAGGGAGCACGTTTGCTGCAGAAAGCCGTCATGGTCAGCTGTCAGCTGGGAACGATGGGAGCTGTCCACCCGGAATAAAGAGGAAGTGGAATTTCAAAAATTCCCCGGGGCTTTAAAGGGGGAGGGAGACATGCCTGTGTATCTGGCTGCAGGGCAGCAGAGTAGAAACTGCTGACCAGAGTGTTCAGGATGAACATTGTCAGACACCTCCTGGAGGCCACTTAGGATGACATAAGTAAGCGCGGTGTCTACTCTAACTTTGTCGCAAAGAGCTCTGTGCTGCTTTTTGAGGTGGTTTCATTATGTCGGCATAGCAGGAGGGTTAAGTCAGCGGGAGGAGCATTATTGTGTGTACAGCTCCACTGTTTTGTCGATGAAACCTGACTTTTGTTGACAAAACCGTGTAGTGTAGACAAGGCCTATGTTTTGGCTTTCTGAAATAAACAGCCCATCTCTTTTGGGAGTGAGGCCTTCCTTCTCTCTGTCTAAAAAGGGTCTCTTGTTAATAGAAAGGACTTTGCACCTCATTTAAGCCACTGATGGCCATTTGTGTGATGTATTCAATGACTAATCTTACCAATATAATACAGGCTGATTTAGCCGTTATAGCTTAAAATATACATAATTACTGTGATTTAAAAAATAAATTCTGTATATCTGAGCTACTCTTAACCTTAAAAAAAAAAAGGAAGTGGTCCCAACTGACTGAATCCATAATTCCCCTCCACCTCATAATGAAGACTGTCAGAGTAAGGTGGTAGCTTTCTGTAATTAACTTTCTTCACATGTCCAGTTGGAGGAATTTGCAGCTACAGCCAGCAAGGAAGCTAACTAACAAAACTAACATCATGCCTTTTCCCACGTGTAATGAGTTCAAAAGCAGAAAAAAAGGACACAGACGTGACTACAGATCTTTTACATTCCAAGCATTGCACAGAAATGTAATTAGTGCTCACACAATGGAGGCTGCTCTGTTCTTCGGCATTTAGGAGAAGAGGGTATGTTTTGGAAAAGTGCAGTTAGCTACATTCATCCCTGGAGGAATTCCAGTGGAGTCACACCAGGGATTGGTCTGGCTCTATACTCTTCTCTAGTAGGATGGCGGGGGGGGGGGGGGGAGGGAGGAGCTCCTGTAGTATGTTCATAACCAAAAGATGTCAAAAGGGTAAGTGGTTCGGATTCCGCCATTGCCCGCTGACCTAGCCTTGAACCATGTCCAACAGAAAAGAACAAGTGTGTATATAAAACCCCTCAGCAAACAAACTGTTATTTTTCAGCACTAGAGGGTGACTTACTCCACTCTCTACAGCTCTGAAAATAGCAACTCAATGCCATTGTCTCCTCCTCCCCCGCAGCTTCCAGCTCTTCAGACACAGTTCCCGAATCACCTTGCCATAGCATTAAAGCTGAATGAAGTCTCCACTGTCACCTTTCTTCTATCGTAGGGAAGAAAAAGTCTCAGAGTCCCTATGATGTCCTATCCCTTTAAATGTTCAGGGGTCTCTGTGCTCTCTCTCCCAGAGGCGTAGCGAGCGCCCTCCGTACCCTCCGACCGGAGGGGGCCCCGCAAGGAAGGAGGCCCCTAAAAGTGGCAAAAAAAATGTAAGGTATAACTAGGTAAGTGACATTTATTGACGCTATTGCACAATCCATGTCGGTTTTACTGACAAAACCGTGAAGTCATTATGATACATCATAATGCTATTGGCTACATCAGTTGTCTGTCGGTCAGTTTCGAATTTTAGTTGGACCCATTCAAAGAATGTGTATTTGCATTCATAATGGCGGTCGGCGGATAAATGTTATTAATTTAGTTGTTTAATTTTTTATCGTTTGAAACTATTCGTTTCCAACACAGAAGCGTGCTTTGTGATGTCTAAGAGAACGTATAAGAGCGGAGCTAGTAAACAAAAGGCAGCAAAAGATGCCGAGAAGGAACTTGAGAAAATTCCAAAGTTGTCAACGTATTTTGCGCTGCAATCCAACGTACAGGTACAGGCACATGAAACGGACAGCGCTAGCAGCGGCGAATTGTATCAGAAGTATCCAGAAGTGCTTCAAGTGAAGTCAAAGGTGAAACCAGTTGTTCTACCAAACAAACTGTGACAGATATTCCAGCTGCTGCCGGGAAAGAAGTATCTGAATCTGAACCACTGACTGATGATCCAGGAGATTGGCCGTCTATAATATCGGACAGGCAAGTGTGTGACATTGTTGCACATGGCCAACCGCAGCAGAATGAAAGTTACGAATTTCCATTTAATGAGGAAAGACGGAGGTTCACAAGTACTCATTTCTATCGAACCATGGCAAATGGTGAGAAAATAAGACGTTCGTGGTTAATGTACTCAGTTCAAAAAGACGCCATTTTTTGTTTTTGTTGTAAATTATTTGGCACTGGCGACATACCGCTACATCATGGAACATCTGCTTGGAAAGCACTGTCAAAAAGACTTCAGCAGCATGAAACAGGCAAAGGTCATCAAGACTGTATGGTGAAATGGTTTGACCTTCGGTCAGGCATAGTAAACCGTACATCTATTGACCAACTCGAATTGCAGGCTTTTCTGAAAGAAAGAGATTTCTGGAGAAATGTTGTCAAACGCATGGTTGATGTCGTTATTTTCTTGTCCGAAAGAAACTTGGCATTTCGAGGAAGTAATGAAAAGCTCGGCGATCCTTCGAATGGCAACTTTTTGGGACTGTTTGAATTGCTTGCAAAGTATGATACTGTCCTCAGTGAACTTTTACAGAGGATTAAGAAGGCAGAGACACATGTTCAGTACCTCAGTCCACAGATCCAAAACGAGCTGATTCAACTTGTTGCCAGTAACATTCAAGAGGCCAACATAGCGTAGCTTAAAAAAGCAAAATATTATTCAGTTATTTTGGACTGTACTCCCGACATGTCACATGAAGAACAGATGTCTGTGGTGTTATGCTTTGTTGAATGCAATGGTGAAGATGGTGTCAATATTCGTGAAGCGTTTGTTGGTTTTCTTAATGTTCCTGATACAACTGGCGAGGGCTTATTGGAAGCGTTTCTTGAAAAGGCAAACAACTTAGGAATACAACAAAGAGTCTGGTGGCACCTTAAAGACTAACAGATTTATTTGGGCATAAGCTTTCGTGAGTATAAACCTCACTTCTTCGGATGCATAGAGTGAAAGCTACTGATGCAGGCATTATATACAGACACATGGAGAGCAGGGAGTTACTTCACAAGTGGTGAACCAGTGTTGACAAGGCCAATTCAATCAGGGTGGATGTAGTCCACTCCCAATAATAGATGAGGAGGTGTCAATTCCAGGAGAGGAAAAGCTGCTTCTGTAGTGAGCCAGCCACTCCCAATCCCTATTCAAGCCCAGATTAATGGTGTTGAATTTGCAAATGAATTTTAGTTCTGCTGTTTCTCTTTGAAGTCTGTTTCTGAAGTTTTTTTGTTCAATGACAGTGACTTTTAAATCTGTGATAGAATGACCAGGGAGATTGAAGTGTTCACTTACTGGCTTGTGTATGTTACCATTCCTGATGTCCGATTTGTGTCCATTTATTCTTTTGCGGAGGGACTGTCCGGTTTGGCCAATGTACATGGCAGAGGGGCATTGCTGGCACATGATGGCATATATGACATTAGTGGATGTGCAGGTGAATGAGCCCCTGATGGTGTGGCTGATGTGGTTGGGTCCTCTGATGCTGTTGCCAGAGTAGACATGGGGACAGAGTAGGCAACGAGGTTTGCTACAGGGATAGGTTCCTGGGTTGGTGTTTCTGTGGTGTGGTGTGTAGTTGCTGGTGAGTATTTGCTTCAGGTTGGGGGGTTGTCTGTAAGCAAGGACTGGCCTGCCTCCCAAGGTCTGTGAGAGTGAGGGATCATTTTCCAGGATAGGTTGTAGGTCGTGGATAATGCGCTGGAGAGGTTTTAGCTGGGGGCTGTATGTGATGGCCAGTGGTGTTCTGTTATTGTCCTTGTTGGGCCTGTCCTGTAGTAGGTGATTTCTGGGTACCCGTCTTGCTCTGTCAATCTGTTTCCTCACTTCCCCAGGTGGGTATTGTAGTTTTACGAATGCTTGATAAAGATCTTGTAGGTGTTTGTCTCTGTCTGAGGGGTTGGAGCAAATTCGGTTGTATCTCATCAGGGGCTCATTCACCTGCACATCCACTAATGTCATATATGCCATCATGTGCCAGCAATGCCCCTCTGCCATGTACATTGGCCAAACCGGACAGTCCCTCCGCAAAAGAATAAATGGACACAAATCGGACATCAGGAATGGTAACATACACAAGCCAGTAAGTGAACACTTCAATCTCCCTGGTCATTCTATCACAGATTTAAAAGTCACTGTCATTGAACAAAAAAACTTCAGAAACAGACTTCAAAGAGAAACAGCAGAACTAAAATTCATTTGCAAATTCAACACCATTAATCTGGGCTTGAATAGGGATTGGGAGTGGCTGGCTCACTACAGAAGCAGCTTTTCCTCTCCTGGAATTGACACCTCCTCATCTATTATTGGGAGTGGACTACATCCACCCTGATTGAATTGGCCTTGTCAACACTGGTTCACCACTTGTGAAGTAACTCCCTGCTCTCCATGTGTCTGTATATAATGCCTGCATCTGTAGCTTTCACTCTATGCATCCGAAGAAGTGAGGTTTATACTCACGAAAGCTTATGCCCAAATAAATCTGTTAGTCTTTAAGGTGCCACCAGACTCTTTGTTGTTTTTGTAGATACAGACTAACACGGCTACCCCCTGATACTTGACAACATGCAAGGCACTAAATTTAGCCGTATGGAGTGGAAATCCATCAACCTCAACAAAAAACTTGCACAGATACAGACAGACATCATCTTCCTCTCCAAATGCAAACAGATGGACATCATACCAAAAGGACTGAAGGTAAAAAATCCATTGCAATCAACATACTACACTGAGTATGGTGAGAGACTGTGCCACACACTCTCAAAGAAACTGAGGAACCACCTGATCAGCATCCTGTACAGCAGACAGGAGAAGATCAAGAATGAGCTCTCAGAACTGGAGACTCTCATACAATACCAGCCTTCTACACAAACTCCAACGTGGCTGGACTTTACAAAAATGAGACAAGCCATTTACAATGCACATTTCACTTCTCTACAGAGGAAAAAGGACTGTAAGCTATCTAAACTAATACCTGCCACTGGGGGCTATAACAATGGTACCCTCAACTCATCTAACAACATTGTCAATCTTTCCAACCACACACTTAGCCCAGCAGAAGAGTCTGTCCTATCTCGGGGACTCTCTTTCTGTCCCACCATCCCCACGAACATGATACAGTTCTGCGGTGATTTGGAAGCCTACTTTCGTCGTCTCCGACTCAAGGAATATTTTCAACGCACCACTGAACAGTGCACTGACCCACAGGAACCTTCCTACCAACACTACAAGAAGAGGAACTCTGCGTGGACTCCTCCTGATGGTCGAAATGACAGACTGGACCTCTACATAGAGTGTTTCCGCAGACGTGCACAGGCTGAAATTGTGGACAAACAACATCACTTGTCCCATAACCTCAGCCGTACAGAACGCAATGCCATCCACAGCCTCAGAAACAACTCTGACATTATCATCAAAGGGGCTGACAAAGGAGGTGCTGTAGTCATAATGAACAGGTCAGATTATGAACAGGAGGCTGCCAGGCAACTCTCCAAGACCACATTCTACAGGCCACTATCCTCTGATCCTACTGAGGAATACCAAAAGAAACTACACCATCTGCTCAAGAAACTCCCAGCTACAGTACGGGAACAAATCTACATGGACACACCCCCAGAACCCCGACCAGGGGTATTCTATCTGCTACCCAAGATCCATAAACCCGGAAACCCTGGACGCCCCATCATCTCAGGCATTGGTACTCTGACAGCAGGATTATCTGGCTATTTGGACACTCTCCTCAGACCCTATGCTACCAGCACTCCCAGCTATCTTCGAGACACCACCGACTTCCTGAGGAAACTACAGTGCATTGACGTTCTTCCTGAAAACACCATCCTGGCCACCATGGATGTAGAAGCACTTTATACCAATATTCCATATGAGGATGGACTACAAGCTGTCAGGAACAGTATCCCTGATGAGGCCACAGCAAGCCTGGGGGCTGAGCTTTGTGACTTTGTCCTCACCCACAACCACTTCAGATTTGGGGACAACTTATACCTTCAAGTCAGTGGCACTGCTATGGGTACCCGCATGGCCCCACAGTATGCCAACATTTTTATGGCTGACTTAGAACAACGCTTCCTCAGCTCTCGTCCCCTAGTGCCCCTCCTCTACTTGCGCTACATTGATGACATCTTCATCATATGGACCCACGGAAAGGAGGCCCTTGAAGAATTCCACCTGGACTTCAACAATTTCCACCCCACCATCAACCTCAGCCTGGACCAGTCCACACAAGAGATCCACTTCCTGGACACTACAGTACAAATAAGTGATGGTCACATAAACACCACCCTATACCGGAAACCTACTGACCGCTATACGTACCTACATGCCTCCAGCTTCCATCCAAGACACATCATACGATCCATTGTCTACAGCCAAGCCCTAAGATACAACCGAATTTGCTCCAACCCCTCAGACAGAGACAAACACCTACAAGATCTTTATCAAGCATTCGTAAAACTACAATACCCACCTGGGGAAGTGAGGAAACAGATTGACAGAGCAAGACGGGTACCCAGAAATCACCTACTACAGGACAGGCCCAACAAGGACAATAACAGAACACCACTGGCCATCACATACAGCCCCCAGCTAAAACCTCTCCAGCGCATTATCCACGACCTACAACCTATCCTGGAAAATGATCCCTCACTCTCACAGACCTTGGGAGGCAGGCCAGTCCTTGCTTACAGACAACCCCCCAACCTGAAGCAAATACTCACCAGCAACTACACACCACACCACAGAAACACCAACCCAGGAACCTATCCCTGTAGCAAACCTCGTTGCCTACTCTGTCCCCATGTCTACTCTGGCAACAGCATCAGAGGACCCAACCACATCAGCCACACCATCAGGGGCTCATTCACCTGCACATCCACTAATGTCATATATGCCATCATGTGCCAGCAATGCCCCTCTGCCATGTACATTGGCCAAACCGGACAGTCCCTCCGCAAAAGAATAAATGGACACAAATCGGACATCAGGAATGGTAACATACACAAGCCAGTAAGTGAACACTTCAATCTCCCTGGTCATTCTATCACAGATTTAAAAGTCACTGTCATTGAACAAAAAAACTTCAGAAACAGACTTCAAAGAGAAACAGCAGAACTAAAATTCATTTGCAAATTCAACACCATTAATCTGGGCTTGAATAGGGATTGGGAGTGGCTGGCTCACTACAGAAGCAGCTTTTCCTCTCCTGGAATTGACACCTCCTCATCTATTATTGGGAGTGGACTACATCCACCCTGATTGAATTGGCCTTGTCAACACTGGTTCACCACTTGTGAAGTAACTCCCTGCTCTCCATGTGTCTGTATATAATGCCTGCATCTGTAGCTTTCACTCTATGCATCCGAAGAAGTGAGGTTTATACTCACGAAAGCTTATGCCCAAATAAATCTGTTAGTCTTTAAGGTGCCACCAGACTCTTTGTTGTTTTTGTAGATACAGACTAACACGGCTACCCCCTGATACTTGACAACTTAGGAATAGACATTGCTGACATGAGAGGCCAAGCTTATGATAACGGCGCAAATATGAGAGGAAAGAATAAAGGAGTTCAAGCCCGCATGCTAGAAATAAATGACCATGCCTTGTATGTACCATGTGGAGCTCACACTTGGAATCTTGTGATCTCAGACGCGGCAAAGTCATCGAAATATGCCGTTGACTTTTTCGGTCTGATTAACAGAATATACGTTATCTTTTCTTCTTCACCTTCACGTTGGGATATACTTCAAGAACATATGCCAATATCTGTTAAAGGATTATCGGACACTCGTTGGGAGTCGAGAATTGATGCTGTGAAGCCATTGCATTATCACCTTGAAGAATTGTGCAATGCTTTGTCATCTTTGCGAGAATATGCGCTCGAAAAGAAAGATGGCAATACAGCAACAGAAGCCGGTGCGCTTTTAGACCATGTTACTACGTGGCCTTTTGTTCTGACTGTGTACATGTGGTACGATATACTATTTCACGCCAATAAAACCAGCAAATTAATTCAGTCACCAGATGTGTCAATTGACGTACTGCAGGCAGAAGTCGGTGCTACAAAGAAGTTTTTGGAAGACTATTGAAATACAGGATATATCTCTGTGGTCACAAATGCACGTGAAATAGCAGAGCATATGGGTATTGAGCAGGTGCTTCCAGAAACCAGGGTGCGACGTAAGAAGAGAATGTTTGATTACGAATGTGCTGATGATTCGAGTCGTCTTTCTGCCGAAGAAAAATTCAAATCGCAGTTCTTTCTTGTTCTCACTGATCAGGCCATATCTTCTGTTTCCTCGCGATTTGACCAACTCGTGGAGTGGTATAAGTTGTTTGGATTTCTGTACAACGCTAACAGCCTGAAGCAGTGTCACAGAGAAAATGAACTGGAGAATCACAGCAAAAATTTTGAAAGAAAAATGGGAGACATTGATGCCAACAAACTCATAATGGAATTGAATCGTTTTATTTATGTCATCGAGAAAGAGAGAGGACTTGTCACGGCAAACAATTTTTTAACGTACATATACAAGAACAGCCTTCAGGAGATATATCCGAATCTTTGCATTTGCATCAGAATTCTTCTGACCACACCAGTTACTGTCGCTGGTGCTGAAAGGAGCTTCAGCAGAATGAAACTGATCAAGAATATCCTGCACTCAACCATGACAGATGACAGGCTTTCTGCGCTTGCAGTTATCTCAATTGAAAACAAGATTGCCAGATCTCTGGACTATGACGCATTGATTAACCAATTTGCGGAGAACAAGGCTCGAAAGAAGCGCTTTGCGTAAATACGGAATACATGTACACTGTAGGCCTATGTATACATAATATGAACCCTGTATATTGTATAAAATAAATACCGCATTCCAGTTTCTGCATTGTAAGGGGCCCCGCCCGGACATATGTTTGGAGGGGGCTACGTTCTTCGTTGCTACGGCCCTGCTCTCTCCCATCCCCAATATAAAGCCTCACTTCTTGTTAGTTTCAGTTTTGCAGTCAGAACAATAAAGCTACCACAGCAGATAGCTGTGTGTCCATCAGTTCCCTCTGTGCCTGTCTGTCTGTCTCCTGCTCTGCTGGCTCCAGAAATATAACATTAGCAATGAGTAAGTCTGCGTGTCTGTCATGGAGGTCACAGAAGTCATGGATTCCGTGACTTTCAGTGACTTTCAGTGACCTCTGTGACTTTTGCAGCGGCTGGTGCTGGCTCAGCAGTTTGGGTATCTGTGAGGGGCCTCAGGGCTAGAGGCAGGGGGTTGGGAAGTGCCGAGGGGGGGTGCATACCTTGGAGTGGGGGACTCACCGGCTCCCACTGGCATGGCCCCCTGCAGCTCCTAGGTGGTGGAGGAGCCGGGGAGTGGGGGCACCATGCTGCACAGTGCCCATGCCTGCAGGCCCCGCCCCCACAGCTCCCATTGGCTGTGATTCCTGGCCAATGGAAGCTGCGGCAGCTGGCATTTGTGGCGGGAGCAGCAGAGCCCCTGCCCTGGCCCCTGTCTCCGCCACCTAGGAGCTGCAGGGACGCGGAACCGGTCAGAAGCCCCTGCCAGCCCCACCAACCCCGCCGCCCCCTCCCAGTACCAGTGCGGGTCCCAGCCCACATCCGCCAGCATCCACGGCACCCCCGGACCACTCCCCCCTCCCCCAGAGTACCCCTGCAGCATTTTAGTCAGGGTGGGTATTTTTAGTAAAAGCCATGGACAGGTCACGGGCCCGTGAATTTTTGTTTACAGCCAGTGACCTGTCCATGACTTTTACTAAAAATACCCGTGACCAAAACGTAGCCTTAGCAATGAGGATTTCTAGTCCATGCATGTCCCGTGCTCCCATTGCAAGAAGAAACAGTAAGCAAATAATACTGTTAAATAGGGGTTAAATTCACCTAGAGGCACAGAGTGACAGACAGCGGGTTTTACTTCTGGGATAGCGTGTGCCAGCCAGTTGGAGAGGGGGAAATAGGCAAATAAAGATAGAACACAGGATAAAAGTACTGCAGTTACTGCTGGAACTGTCAAAACAGAGCAGTGAAGTGGAAACAAGCAGACATCTTGACAGACCTCGTGCAAGCAGGCAGGCAGAGGAATGGCTTAGCCTGCACTAAGTGTCTGTTGCCAGCAGAGGGGGACGAAGTATGGCCAAAGGAGTGTGTAAGCACACAGCTTTCAGAGGCTGAGGGAGCGCAGATAGTGCAGAAACATTTCCCTGTAGAACAGAAGGTGTCCAGGAGGTGTGAAGTCCGACAGAAGAATAGAGAAATGGCACCTTTTGTGGGCAATGTTGGTGAGTTTGACGACAACCTCGAAGCGTGGGTGGTGTACCTCTAATGTTTTGAGCAATGTGTAACCAGCATCACCATTCCAGACGGATGAGTTTCAACCTTGCTGACAGCGATGGGTCTGAAGGTATATGGACTGCTGTATGACCTATTGTCTCCAACTGTTCCTGGAACTCCCATGTATGCCACAATTACTGCAGCAGTGCAGGAACATTTTTCTCCTATCCCATCTATGATAGCAGAACGATATTGGTTTCACCAGGGAAGTGGAGCGTCAGTAGCACAGTTTGTTGCTACTTTAAGGAAGTTGTCAGAGCACTGTCAGTTCAGACAAACATTACGTGATGCCGTCCGTGACCAGTGAGTCTCTGGATTATGCAATGACCAGGTCAGGAAGAAGTTATTGATAGTATCAATGCTTACATTCAAGAAGGCTGTTGAAGTAGCATTTGCAATGGAGACTGCAGAGAAGGATTCTCCGGAATTTAGTGTGAACTGGGAAGTTCACCTCCTGAATTGGCGAGACAGAAAACCACAGGAACAAGAGGAATTTCTGTGTGGCCATTGTGTGCAAACTGTACGTTCCGAGAAGTATTGCTGGGCATGTCAGGTTATTTGCAGAAAGTGCCAGAAGAAAGGACTCATCGCCGTGACCTGTTGGCCAATAACCCAGAGTGACCATACATCCCAGAACACACCTATGGAGACTGAACCTAAGAAAGGATCAAAGTCAGCAATTCATAATGTGGAAAAAGACAACAGTTCTAGTGACACTGACCAAGACCTAGCACAACATGTGTTATCAGAAGTTGGAGTCAGAGATGTCATCTGGTTTACACCCTTGAACAAAGGAGTTCCTATAAGAATGGAGCTTGATCACTGGCGCTGCTGTTTCACTGATTTCTGTATCTAACTATCACCAGACTTTGTCACAAGTTCCCCTTGAAGAAACCTCCATGATTTTAAAGACTTATACTACAGAAAAGTTGGTCCCAAAAGGGATGCTCCAGATGAAAGTTCAATTAGACGGGCAATCAGTCATTCTACCTTTGTATGTGGTTGAAGGAAAGTATCTACCATTATTTGGCAGATCTTGGCTTGAGACGCTTAAGGTGAACTTGAGTGATATGAAGACAATCACAAAAGCACTCGAAATCTTCAAGAAATACTGGACAGACACTCCAAAGTCTTTGAAAAAGAACTTGGATGGATGAGCAATGTGTCAGTGAAGCCCACTGTTAAGTCTGACAGGCAGCCAAAATATTGCAAGCCCAGAGTTATGCCTTATGCTATGAAACCTCTGGTGGTGCTCTGATTTAGACCATTCGGTAAACATTGGAGTCTTGTCACTGATTTCACATGGTGCGTGGGCTACACCCATTGTACCAGTGGTCAAGAAGGATGGGCCCATCTACTTTCAAAAAGTGGGAGGGCAATGGCCCCCTGGAACCCCTGGTTCCGGGGCCACTGGCCCAGGGCCCTGGCCACAGGGGAAAGGGAAGAGCCGCAGCAGAGCGTGGTGGGAAGCAGGAGGGAATCTGGGAGTGGAGTGCAGGTGGGGCAAAGCAGGCAGTTTGGGTAGGCTTAGCCTTCCCCTGCCTTTGATACCCACCGCCCATGATTGTCCAGATGAAGACCATAGCCCGGAGTCATGTCTGGTGGCCAGGGATCGACAAAGACATTGAGAGGAAGGCAAAATGCTGTACTATATGTCAGCAAATTCAGCATGTTCCTGCCCAGGTTGTCTACACACTTGGTTGTGGCCTCAGACTCCATGGATGCATAAAATGGCCAGACGTTTTCAGAATGACTTCTATTACAGCCACCAAGACCATTGGACATGCCTTGTTTAGCCAGTTTGGTTTACTGCTACAGTTGGTGAGTGACAATGGATCTCAGTTCTGTTCTGAAGAATTTCAGAGGTTCCTAGCTTCCAATGGAATTCACATACTCTCTGCTTCATACAATCCGGCTACAAATGGACTGGCAGAATCTTTGGTACAAACTGTTAAGCATGATTTAAAAGCCAATAAGGCTAGTCCACGTCATCAGCAGAAACTGGACAATTTCTTGCTTGTCTACAGGAATATGCCACATGCTGCTACCCAAGATTCACCTGCAACTCTTTTCTCAAAACAATCTTTGCATACTTGTTGTGACCCGCTATGTGCTGATATTGCCTCACATGTACCCAAATCCCAAGTGATGCAAATTGAGCGATGACATGAGATTCATCGTCCTTCTTTCAAGTCGGAGACTTAGTATGGACTCACAACTGAGGTTCTGGAATGAAATGGGTGCCTGGAGAACTTGTAAAAGGCACAGGACCTGTTTCATTCATGGTAAAACTATCCAGTGGTATTTTATGGAAATGACACATGGATCAGTTATAGTCTCAACTAATGCCGGAGTCTGGGAATATTCCAGTAGGACTTTCTGTTCCTCCAATCAAGCCTCCTTCTGCTACAACTCCTAATTTTTCTGAGTTGATGGAAGAAACTTTGGTACCTCATGCAGTTGATTCCTTTCCACCGACTGTTCCTTTTGTTCGGGACGATGCCGCATCATCATTACCACATTATTCCAAAAAAGTGTGAAAACCAGTTGTGCGCCTGAATTTAGAAGTTGTTTAGTTAATGAGCTGCTATTCCATGACAGAATAATCCCTTGCAATTTAAGTCTGTGGTAGTCCACCCGCAATTTTGAGTTAGGTTATATAATGTTTCATATTAGCCATATAAACAACAATGTATATGTGTTTGGAAAGTGTTTTTAAAGTAGGGTGGAGGGTGATGTCCTGTCCCTTTAAATATCCATGGGGCTCAGTTCTCTCCCCAGTACAAAGTCCCACTTTTGTGTTAGTTTCAGTTTTGCAGACAGAACACAGCAGACAGCTGTGTGTCCATCAGCTCCCTCTGCATCTGTGTGTCTATCTCCTTCTCTGCTGACTCCAGAAATGTAATCCCTTCCCTAAAATAAAAATAATGCATAGCAATTTGAGACAGCTCCCCTCCTGTACATCCTTCCTGCTCCCACAGTGGCTTATTGTCTCCCACCACACCCAGCCAGCCAGCCTCCCTCACTTCATATTTATCACGGTAGTGCCTAAGGGCCGGCCAGGACTGAGGCCCCATTTTGCTAGGCACTGTACCGACAATAGTAAATGGTCCCTGCCTTGGAGAGCTTACAATCTAAACAGACAGGATGGGAATGGGTAGAAGACACAAGCAGAGCAAACAATGCGATAACAGCAAATACGTTAGTTCTATGATTTTTTCGGGGGGATGGGAGGGGACAGGGATTAGTTCAAAGGGGATCCACTAAATGGAAAGAAAAGGGAAGGGAAGGGAGGTGAGGGGGACCAGGCCTGGGAGTAGAGGGTAAGATGGGCTTCACATATGGAGTGAAGCTGAGGTGAAGAGTCAGAGACCATGAGGGAGGGGTAAGGAGAGGGGTGAAGCAAACAGCCAGTCAGCACCAGGCAGAGGAAATCCAGTCGCCACTGGAGACAGTGCTCTGAACGTCCAGGGGTTCCTGCTTTGGCTGCTTCTGCCCTGGCTGGCTGGACACTTGGCTGACTCCTCAATGCAGTTCTCCCCTAAGGCCACACAGTGGGGGAGACAGGCCCAGTAACCCCCCAACTGTGTGCATGGGTCTCCCCTGAACAGTTCTGGGTCCAAGCACTGCAGCGGGGAGGGGCATGCCCATTTTACCCTCTTCCCCCAGTGCAGCTGTCCCTGTTTCGGCTGCTTCCGTTTCTACCGGCTGGAGTCTCTGGTTGGCTCCTACCTGAAGTTCTCTCCAATTATGCATCCAATGGTGGAGCCCTCTCTGTGGGTTCTTCTCACCTGCAGAGGGGGCAAGCTTCCCTTTTTCCCTTTGGTAGGCTCCACATTGGTTGCCTGGGAGGCTAAAGTGCTCCAGCTGATTCTGGTTTCTATCAATTAACTAGTACAGAGACCTAGCCCAGATCCTTCAGGCTTCCTGATCCAGCCTCTTTTCTGACTGTTCCCCATCACTTAAGTACATATACAGGGCTCTATATCTACATGATACATAATTGGTTAAACAACCACAAACAAAGATTAACTATTAATGGAATGATGTCAGATTGGAGCAAGATCTCATGTGGGGTTCCACAGGGATCTGTTGTGGATCCTGTCTTGTTTAACATCTTTATTAATGCAACCATCTATTATTGGTTGCATCTGAAGAAGTGGGTTTTTTACCCACCAAAGCTTATGCCCAAATAAATCTGTTAGTCTTTAAGGTGCCACCAGACTCCTTGTTGTTTTTGTGAATACAGACTAACACGGCTACCCTGGATCTTTATTAATGACCTGGATGTAGGAATAGAGAGCATACTGATCAAATTTGTAGATGACACAAAGCTGGGTGGGAAGGAGGGGTTGCAAACACTTTGGAGGATGGAGCTAAAATTCAGAGGGATCTTGATTAATTGGAGAACTTGGGTATGGACAACAAAATGAAATTCAACAAAGACAAATGTAAGATGCTATGCTTCGGGAATTAAAACCAAAGGCACAACCTAAACATGAGTCAGCAACGCAATGCAATGCAATGCAATGCTGTTGCAAGAAAAGGAAATGCAAGTTTAGGTTGCATTAAGAGAATCATAGCATGCAAGTCACGGGAGGTGATAGTACTGCTTTACTTGTTGCTGGTTAGGCTTCAGCTGGAGTGCTGTACAATTCTGGCCTTATAGAAAGGATGTAGAGAAACTGGAAAGGATCCGGAGGTGGGCGACAAAGATGATCAAAGGGATGGAATGCAGCCACATGAGCAAAGCCTGAAGGAACTGGGTATGTTTAGTTTGGAAAAGAGGAGATTGAGAGGGGACATGAAAATGGTCTTCAAATACTTGAAAGGCTGCCATAAAAAAATGGAGAAAAATTGTTCTCTCTTGCCAGAGAAGGCAGGACAAGAGGCAATGGATTCAAACTACAGCATAGCAGATTGAGATTAAATCTCAGGAAAAACTTCCTAACTGTATGACCAGTAGGACAATGGAACAAACTGCCTAGGGAAGTCATGGAAACTCGGTCAGTGCAGGTTTTCAAGAAGAGGCTGGATAGCCATCTAGTGTTTCTCAAATGCAGCCACCAGGGTCTTTTTGTGCAACCACAGCCTCCTGGGTGGTGATGGGGGCAGGGAGAAGAGGGGGAGAGCCAGCAGAGGTTGGGCCCTGCCCTCTTTTGGAACCACAAATGCTGGAGGAGAAGGCAGCCGGTGTGAGTTCCCCACCTTCCCAGAGGTGGTGGGGCTTGGGCTTCTGGCTTCAGCCCTGCGGTGGCAGGCAGCAGGCTCCAGCCCCTGGCTGTGGAGCTTCAGGCTCCAGCCCCGGCCCTGGACTCAACCCTTCCACCCCCACCCCATCACTCCTGGCCCCCCATTGTCTCCTCTGGTTCCAGCTCCCAGCTGCACGACAGTGGGTCTCCCACCTCTTATGAGAGTGCTCTAACCACTGAGCTCTGGGCTATTCTGATGCAGAGCACCCTCAGTATCTCCTGAGGAAGCTGCTCCACTGTCTATAAATAATTAAGCCAGAAGCTGGGAATGGACGACAGGATGAATCACTTGATGGTTACCTGTGCTGTTCATTCCCTCTGAAGCACCTGGCATTGGCCACTGTTGGAAGATGGGATGCTGGGCTGGATGGACCTTTGGTCTGACCCAGTATGGCCGTTCCTATGTTCTTAGTGATTGGCACAGGGGGACTGGACCCAGGGTCTCCCATGTGGGTGCCCCAATCACTGGACCGCAGAGTCATTCTCTCTCTCTCTCTCATCCAATGACTATTTAAGTATTTATCCACAAAGGAATGGTCATTAGACAAGAGAGAGACAGTGCGCAGGCGCCCAGATTTAGGAGAAATGCAGGTTCTAATCCGAATCTGAATTTTATGGCTCAGGCTCATCTCTACTTTCTATTAAAATTTCCTCTTTTCTCTGTCCTCTTCGCACTTGGCACTTAGAAATATCACGATGGATGGATAGATAAATAAATGATACTTTTTTTTTCTATTAGAGAAGCAAAAATTCTTTCCAGCCCAAGTTACCCATCTGCAGTTCTTTTTGTTTAAACTGGCAAATCCATTTTCAGGTCAGACAAACAACTCTGACAAATACAGCCTTTCCCACCCAATATTTGTAGATTAGTCACTGTGCATTTTCTCCATTCTGTAAGGTACAGTGGGACAGAGAATCCAAGAGAATATTGTGTGTGGTTTTAATGACTGCACAAAATTCTGGCAGGAGAACCACAGAAAAAGTGAGTCACACACTGGAACAGCCCAAAGCCTCAGTCACATCACTATCAGTCTGCAAACAGATGGTGGCTGTCTCCCATGAGACTATTCCACCTTCAATGAGAAGTTCATGTGAGAGAATTCATGAGTCCGTACTGCACATACACATCTTTGCATTGTGTCTCCTCATCAACTCAGGGCCTGATCCTTTACCATGTGGAGCACCATCAACTCCCATTGATTTGAGCATTGCTCTGACTTCAGTAGAAGGGAAGTGTTCTCAGCAACTTGCAGGACAAAGCCCTAACTCTGGCATGGCGTGTCAGGACTGGGGTCTGAGTGGGGCCTTGCCAGGGGAGAAGTATTAGAAGGGAATAAACGTCTTCTCCGGATAAAAGGTACATGTTGGGATCACCCAGTCGAGGATGCTGGAAAGATATTGAAATACAAAAAGGGCCACAGGAGGCTAGAGTGATGTCCTAAAAGACAATGTCCAGAGCTATTTTAAATGTATTTAGCTCAGTAATTTATTAAGAGCCCATCACCAAAGAGGCACCTGGTTGTGTATAACAGCAATACATAGTTAGAAATAATAAACTGGGCCCAGTGGGTCCCAGCACCCAATCCCGCTCACCCAGAGTAAGTTAAATGATCATAGACAAAATGACCCAAACAGGAAAGCTATACAGGCAAGTTTTGGAAGTAGGCACAGAAGGATTCTACCAGACACTTCGGAGAAAGAGCTCCACTGAAATAACCCTGCGGCTTTCCCTGGCCGTGGTGGCACTGGGGAGTGAAAAGGAGTTATGCCAGTACCTTGTTCCTAGCTGACTGAAGAAGCAATGTGGTTGAGTGAACCAGGCATGGGACGAGAATCCACAAACTCCTGTGGTCTAGTCCTGATGCTGCCACTGAGTTGCTTCAGATGATGGGCAGGTCATATAGCGTCCCCATCCCCCCCCCCCCCCCCCAAACATCTTCTACTCCAGAGTTTTGTAAAGGGTAGTGAATATTTGTGCAACTCCAAGGGCCGAATTCTGAGTTTCTGAGCAAGTAATTTTACAGTTAAGATGCTGGACTGGTACTCAACTGATTTGGGTTCATTTCTCAGCTCTACCACAGACTGGGCAAGTCATTTAATCTCTCTGGGACTCAGTTTCTTGCCTGTAAGAGATGGATAATAAATACTTTCTTACATCAAAGGGGGGTTGTGAAGATACATTTCTTAATGTTTCTGAATTGCTCAGATATTATGATGATGAAGGCTATATAAATATCAAGTAGGCAGATAGCTAGAACTCCCATTGACTTCAACTACTAAACATTATTAATTAATTATTAGTAGTATTTATTATTAAGTGGCCAAAGTTTGCTGTCATTACTTAGGCAAAACTTCCACATCACTTTGTTTGAGCTATAATCTTAATGGAAGTTTTGCCTACATAAGCAACAAGGAATATTATAATTTTTATTATAATGCAGAATATTGTAATATTATTAAATCATTTGCCTGTCTACAATCTGCTGAAGGCATGTTTCTATACTCATCACTGTGGGAAGTGAGCACCTAGAATACTTATCAGAGGTGTTTCCTCAAAAGTAAGCTTGTCCTCTTTGAAATTGAATCAGGTGAGATTTCACTTTAAGTTCACAAATCTCTACACAGTGTCTTCATGTTGTAGCTCCAACCCAGATGTTTTGCATTTTTCTTGCCTGAGTCATGAGCAGAATGCCTGGTTATTGACCCAAGTTGGGGGCAGAACATCAAGAAATCTTTTGTGGCAAACAGTTTCCTGTCAGCTGGAAAAATGTTGGAAACCCTTTCTCATGAACTTATGTCCTACAGCAGCAGAATTTCCTGTAGAAGCCTTTTCAAAACTGCTTGGCACAGTGACAGGGTTTTTTTTTTTTTTTTTTTGTCTGTCTAATATATAACCACTGATTGGAGGAAAAGAGACGGTAGGTGACAACTTGGGAAAACTATGCAATAAGTATGTTTTCCTAAGTCAGTCTGGTTCTTGGAGCAAAGAATCCAGAAGAATATAGTAATTGTATTATGCATGTTATTCAATTTAACTTTATGATTAGATATTAGTATTAGTTATTTCATACATACATAGCACCAAAATGATGTTTGGCATTTTATGTATGGCAGTAATTTAATCTCTGCAGTGGTGGAAACAGACTGTTTTTTTTTAATTGCTTTGTTGGGTTTTTTTAAAGAAAAATGTGTTTAGAGCCTGAGTCGATTCCCATTGACGTGAACACAAAGTGTGAAATTGATTTTAACAGGAGTTGGACCAGGCCTATAAGGCAAATCCATACCACTGTGCTTTCAATTCTCAGGTGATAAGGGACCAGGGCTGCCCGGGGGGGGGGGGGGGGGGGAAGAGGGAGGGCAAGTGGGCCAATTTGCCCCAGGCCCCGGGCCCCACAGGGGCCCCCACGAGAATATAGTATTCTACAGTATTTCAACTTTTTTTTATGTAAGGGGCCCCCAAAATTGCTTTGCCCCAGGCCCCCTGAATCCTCTGGGCGGCCCTGTAAGGGACAAGAGAAATGAATTTGAAAGCCTATAGTTGTAACAGGCTGGCAGTGTTTGCCTGAAATACCCCAACCCATCAGCAGTTGAGATTCTAATGGGAAAGAGGTGAATGAGTTCTGCACACTCACTGAGATAGATATCTTGTTACCACATCTCGATATAAGGGAGGTCAGAGTGGTTCTCTGAGAAAAGATCTAGGGTGCGGGCTGAGCAGTTATTAGGAAGGAACTCTAGGAGCAGCCAAGCCTGGAATGAAGACCTGAGTTCAGCGTTATTATGGTATCTTATTGTTTGGTTTTTTTGTCAATCAAGCAGGAAGGGGGTAAGGCTTTATGTAGTGTGTGCACTGTGTTTGCACAGCATACTGGGACATGCACCTACTTACGGTAGTCATCTATGATCCTAGATTTATATGACAAATATAGGACATTCAAATTCCATGCTGATGGGTGCTATTATAAGGTCCTAGACTGATAGCTCCTGCAGTTCTTCCTCAGAAAAACCTCCCATCTAGCTCCCCGACTAAGGACTGCAAGATCAAGCTCCAGGATACGAAATGTATTTCACATTATTTTCTCCTCGGCAACACTGAATGTAATCTCATGAGCTGCACTGTCCCTCAAGTGCACACACATAGGACACCCACTGAAATCAAGGGATGCTGGTACACATTCTGTCCTGTCTTTATACTGTACTGTCCATTAATAACATGCTCCAGACCATATAACAAAGTTGGCTGAGTGAGTAATGTACAGCTGCATACCTAAATGGTCCTGTGAAGGGAGACACTCACCACCAACCCAAGAACCAAACCCTGCAACAAACCCCGGTGCCAACTCTGCCCATATATCTATTCAAGGAACACCATCATAGGACCTAACCACATCAGCCACACCATCGGGACTTGTTCACCTGCACATCTACCGATGTGATATATGCCATCATGTGCCAGCAATGCCCCTCTGCCATGTACATTGGCCAAACCGGACAGTCTCTACGCAAAAGAATAAATGGACACAAATCTGACATCAGGAATCATAACATTCATAAACCAGTCGGAGAACACTTCAGTCTCTCTGGTCACCCAATAACATACCTAAAAGTGGCAATCCTTAAACAAAGAAACTTCAAAAACAGACTCCAACGTGAAACTGCAGAACTGGAATTAATTTGCGAACTGGACACCATCTGATTAGGCCTGAATAAAGACTGAGAGTGGTTGGGTCATTACAAAACCTAAACCTAATTTCCCCAATACTAATTTCCCCCTACTGTTACTCACATCTTCTTGTCTACTGTCTGAAATGGGCCACTCTCATTACCACTTCAAAAGGTTTTTTTCCTCCCTTGGTATCCTGCTGTTAATTGAATTGTCTCATTAGACTGACCTCACACTTGGTAAGGCAACTCCCATCCTTTCATGTATTTATACCTGCTACTGTATTTTCCACTCCATGCATCTGATGAAGTGGGTTCTAGCCCATGAAAGCTTATGCCCAAATAAATTTATTAGTCTCTAAGGTGCCACAAGGACTCATCATTGTTTTTACTCACCATCAGGGCCACCTAGTGGTCGGGTGGGGGTGTGGCAGGTTGTCTTCTTCCCAGGCACCTCCCTTTCTTACTGCGCTCCACCCTGCAGCGGTCTGTCCTTCCAGTGACTCTGCTCTTTGGCCAGATCACATATTCCTGTCTGTCCCTTTCAGCGTATGCCTAAAGCATCCCACAATGGGGGAGTCTTCAGAATTAAGCAGGAGGCTATCCCTCTCTGCTTCCTTCCCTCTTAAAATACTGGGGGAGTGGAGGGAGGAATAAAGGACCTTCTCAGTTATACCGATGCTTCTTCATTTGCACCTAAATGGGATCTCTGCAAAAAGAAGATTTATTCTCTATCACATGTAGGAATTAAAAAGAAATCAGTGACTGTGGTCGCTAAACGGCAGCCGTTCAGGGGCCATACAATTCTCTTTGGCTCATCGTGCTGTAGTTAACTAAAAGTGACTAAGCAAACTTCTTTAGCCAGCTAAGACCAGGGAAGCAAAGCGGACACCATCATCCTATGCCAGAATTTGTTGTGTATCTTTAACCCAGATGTCCCTGCAGACGCTTCTTGTCTTTTTTATACCATTCTTCAGGCTGTGAAAATTCTGGCAGACTGAATTGTTGATTTTATTAGTTGCTAATGGAAGAGCAAGTTTCAAAGTGGGAAATGGCAACATCTAACGACACAGACTGTGTTTTAAAGGGTAAGCCTTTCCACGGGGAACAGTACAATAAATGAGATGACTGAAATCAAGTTACAGCCAAACCAATCACACCCTGGAAGGGTCTGTGCACAACCCTTACTTACTTGGATGACTATTTGCATGACTACTCCCAATGGGCCTGATTCTCTTCTCAGTCCAGTGTTAATCATGAGTATCTCAAGTGTAAACTAGTGTAACTGAGTGGAGAATCAGCACCATTGATTTCCATGAGGTTCCTGGCATGGGAGCTTACCCCCCTTGAAGACTGCACAATTGGGTGGGAAGTGGGGCAGCAAGAAATACAAAAGAATAATTGATAATGCCACACAGGGACTTTGTTGGCATGCAGTATACAATGTTAAGTACACTGTCAGTGCTAAAATAAAATAATACTAACAATTCTATCATATTCCACCAGCAATATGGTATGAAGTGGCTGTGAGGATTAAAAAGTTGTGGGCCTGATTCTGCATTCTCTTTCCCCATGCATCTTCATTTGCACCTCTGCAAAGTGATTGCAAAGTGGAAATAAAACGCTACCATTCTGATTCACACTGATTGTTCTGTCTCATCTGATCATCACTGTTTGTTAACTTGTGTTCCACCTGTTTGTGTGTTGTCTCCACCTGTTTTCTCTTACCGGAGATTGTCAGCTATTTAGGACAGAAACTGTCCTTTTGTTAAGTGTTTATACAACATCTAGCACAATGGACCTTGAACTTTTAGGCACAACCTATAATAAATATTTAAGTATAAACCAATACACAAGGTTGTAAGGCAGTGGAGAATAATGCCTGCCAATTTTCAAAACACTTCATGTTAAAGAGAACTAAAAAATATATATATATATATGTGGGCAAAGATTTTATAGAACAAAATTTCATCAAGAGAAAATTGGCACTTCTTACCAAATTGAAAAGAACAGCAGTGATTCATAATTAATTCCGCATTACAGACTCTTTCCTCACAAATCTGCCAAATATAATGGATTCGCAATCCAATTTTCTTTCACCATCTATGCGGGAATAAATCCAAACCTCAAATGATCTTTGCAAAAGATTTTTCCTTTGTAAATAAACTTTTCCTTTCTCCCACCTGAAATGACAGAATTGTTAAAAAATGATGATTTTTGAGGTTCCCTCATGCTAAAGGATACTGGCTACCCTCTTCTGCACCCCCTCCAAAAAAAAAAAACCCCCAACAAAAACAGATCTTTAAAAAAAAAAAAGCAGGCAATTAACACTAGAAGTAGTAGAGTTGCAAAAGCGTTCGTTCCCTGTAGTACACAATCTACCCCATAACATAAAATGAATAATCCTAAAGAGAAACAAAGCTTTAGAGATAATGGGCCTGTTTTTCTCTTGGTATTATTGAAGTTTTCAATGAACACCCTGGAACAACTAAACTATCTATACAAGATTCATCTGCTGCTTTTTTTTATTCGCTAAAGAGTCTATTTCTCTTAGTGCCATCTTTTTCTGTGTAAAAACAAACACTGTTCTTTTCTCTTCTCACATATATTGTGTTCAGCTCTCGCTGATGTGAGGTGTTTAAAAGTTTATATCTTTGCCCCCATCAACCTATAGACTACATTAGGGTTACCATATTTCAACAATCAAAAAAGAGGACGGGAGGAGCCCCGCCCCTGTCCTAGCCCCGCCCCCGTCCTGTCCTAGCCCCGCCCCTGCCCCTTCCACTCCCTCCCACTTCCTGCCCCCTCAGAACCCCCAACCCTCCCCCCCACTCCTTGTCCCCTGACTGCCCCCCAGGACTCCACCCCCTCCCTAAGCCTCCCTGCCTCTTGTCCCCTGACTGCCTCCTCCTGAGACCTTCCCCACATCCTAACTGGCCCCCTAGTACCCTACCCCCCTACCTGTCCCCTGACTGCCCCAACCCTTATCCACACCCCCACCCCCTGACAGCCCCCCCCCCAGAACTCCTGACCCATCTAAACCCCTCTGCTCCCTGTCCCCTGACTGCCCCCTCCTGGGACCCCTGCTCCTAACTGCCCTCCAGAACCCCACCCCCTACCTAAACCTCCCTGTTCCTTATCCCCTAACTGCCCCCCAGGACCCTACCCCCTACCTGTACCCTGACTGCCCAAAACCTTATCCACCCCGCCCCCAGAAAGCCCCCCCCGAACTCCCAACCCTCCCCCGCTCCCTGTCCCCTGACTGCCCCCTCCTGGGACCCCTGCTCCTAACTGCCCTCCAGAACCCCACCCCCTACCTAAGCCTCCCTGTTCCTTGTCCCCTAACTGCCCCTTCCTAAGACCCCTCTCCCTAACTGCCCCCCAGGACCCTACCCCCTACCTGTACCCTGACTGCCCAAAACCTTACACCCCCAACCCCCAGACAGCCCCCCCCAGAACTCCCAAACACCCCCCCGCTCCTTGTCCCCTAACTGCCCCCTCCTGAGACCCCCCACCTGTACCCTGACTACCCAAAACCTTACACCCCCAACCCCCAGACAGCCCCCCCCCGAACTCCCTGACCCATTCAACCCTCCCCCCTGCTCCCTGTCTCTTGACTACCCCCCCCCCCCCGAACCTCCCTGCCGCTTCTCTGGCCCCCGGCCCCCTTACTGTGCTGCAGAGCAGCCTGCTCGACAGCGGGGGAGGGCAGCAGTGTCGGAGCTGGCGATCTGTGAGTGGAGGGAGGGAGAGGAGGGGGGGTGTCAAGTTTCAGGAGGGAGGAGGGGGAAGTGCAAGCAGGGCTCTGGCTCTGGCTGTCCGAGCTCTGGCTCTGGCTGTCGGAGCACCGGCTGCTTTGTAAGCGCGCGCACGCTCTGCATAGGAGGGGGAAGGAGGGGAAGTCCGGACATTGACAAATTCCCCCCGGACGCTATTTTTAACCCGAAAAAGCCGGACATGTCCGGGGGAATCCGGACGAATGGTAACCCTAGACTACATTGGTTATTATTATAAAAACAAGAACATGTACACAGATATTATTTGACATTATTATAGAAGGGTATCTGGTCTTGTAACAGGGTGTGCTGTCTCTTGAAGACTAAACAAGGCCTGCTGGGAAGGGGGAAGCAAGCTGTAAAACGGAGGTCTCTAGAGACCTGAAGGGGAGCAGTAGCTTACTGGGGAAGGCTCTTGGTGACTGAAATCTGGTTCACACATTGGTGGAGCAGAGTCAAGTCTCTGTCCACTCATTCCCCATCCACCTACACAGCAAGGGGAATGGTGGCCCTGCGGAAGCTGCTTTTCTGCATGTGTAGTCACCAGGGGGTGAAGTGGGTAAGACAACTTACATCCCTAACTCCTCTGTACAGGTGCATAGGGCAAACCACGGTCTTCCCTTTTATAAGAACATTTTTCAACAGGGCAAAAACTGATCAGTCTGGCAATAGTGGTCCTTGCAAGGCAGAGGCAAGGGGGTGCATTTAAGTTGCAATGTTTGTACGGGTAAGATCAGAGTGGGCAACAGAGAATATCTAATGGTGTTTAGTTGTAACTAATAGAATCAAATAGGCTTCCCAGTGCCAGGAATTATCCATTTGGCCCTGCTGGCTGCTAGGATAGGCCCTTTCAGGATTGTTGTGCTCAGGTACTATGATGATGGGTGTGTTATAAATACCTAGGGAGAGACAGAGTGGATGTTCTTTTAAAAGATATTCTCTAGTTCAAAAAGAATTCGTCTGGGGAAGTTCTTTGGCCTGAGTTATGCAGGAGGTCAGGCTAGGCGATCACAATGGGCTCTCCTGGCCTTGGAATTTCTGCGTACAAAATATATTTACTCCTGTTGTTTGCAAATCTACTGGTCATGTGACTATGAGTTGTACAAGAATGACCTATTCATGACAGCGGTCCCCACGCACAGAAATATTTACATACAGGTATTTTTTGTGGGGGGAATAAATCTATTGCACATTTGTTTTTTTAACACTGTGCCGGTTTCCCCCTGGAGTGCCACCTGGAACTGAGGTACCACTGAGCCCCCCTGACCCACCAGCCTGGGCTCCCTTTACACTGTATTGCTGTGACCCAGCCTGCCCTTTAACCAGCACACATACAGGTGCAGTTACATGTACACAGGTTGTTTAACTAGCCCCTGCATGGGGAGGCACAGTGAGGGCACCTCCCAGTTCCTTAGGCACGCACCCTCCTCTGGAGTGTAAACCCAAAATTATACCATCTTGTGCTGCACAGGGAACTGTACAGCATACGCTCATGAGATTCATCCCCTCCCTCAATGTGGAGAGGAAATATACAACAGCTTTCTGCCCCGAGTTATGACTTCCATACACACTGGTTTTAGACAAAGCAAAAACAAATGTATTAACTACAAAAGATCGATTTTAAGTGATGAGGGATAGCAATCAGATCAAAGCAGATTACCTAGCAAATAAACAAAACATGTAAACTAAGCTTAATAAACTACACAGATCAGATAGGAAGAGTAAATTCTCACCCTAAATGATGATGCAAGCAGGCTGCAGACTCTTAAGGGGCAATCTGCACTAACTTATAGCTTGGAATCCCCAGGTGTTTCATTCACAGGCTAAAATTCACTTTAGCCTGAGTCCAGCACTTCCCCCCAGTTCTGTCTTTGTTCCTCAGGTGTTTCCAGGAGTCTCTTTGGCTGAGGAGTCAGTGAAGAACCACAATGATGTCACTCCTCTGCCTTATATAACTTTTGCATATGTGGGAGCCCTTTGTCTCAAAGCTTGGTTCCCACGCCAGTCAGTTGAAAAACACTGGTATCCCAAGATGGAGTCCAGCACCAGGTGACCTGATGACATGTCCCTGTAGGTGTCATGGCAACCAAGAGTCAGAGGCTGTTTGTAGCATCCTTAGGAAGCTTCCTTGCGCACCCCTGCATGGGAGATAAACTTCTTCTAAGGCCTATTGTTTTCTCTAATGGCCCTTTAATCTGATTGGGCCCTTCCCAGCCAGCCATCTAGACCGAGTGCATTCTGCCTAGTGAGCGTTCCCCATGTGTAAACACATTTGTAATAGATACATAGACAATATCCCTAACTTCAGATACAAAAATGACACATGCATACAAATAGGATAATCATATTCAGTAAATTATAATCTTTCTAATGATATCTCACATGACCCGTCTTGCATAAAATACATCAGAATTATGCCTTAATCATAACATACTAATATATGAAGAATATGGGGTGCAGTGTCACAAACAACAATATTTTTTTCTACCAACTACTTGCTATGTTTGTTCAGATCTATGGAACAATGTGTCCTGCTCTGGTCCATTTACCAGAATAGAAGATTGGACTATGTGATTGAGGTGCGAAGACAAGCCAGAATTGAGATCAAATAATTGCCAGCAGCTCACAAGACAGTGACGTACCTTGGAAATGGATGCTCATGGTCACATTGTTTGCATAGTCATGCTCTTGGCAGCAGCGGGATCCCTCTGCTCTTGTTGCTTCCTCCTATCCCATCTAGTGCTGGGTGTTTACTTAAATTCCACAGGGAGAGATTTTCAGCTATGAGCATCTCTTTGCCAAGTCCAGTTTTCTAGCTGGAATAATATGATGAGTTTTTTGTTGCTGTTTTTTTAAGTTTTGTGTTGTTGAAAAGTGAGGCACTGATTTGGAAAGCGAAAGCTCCCTTTTGCCACAGAACAAACATATTACTGGGAAAGGTCGCTCACATTGGTCTCAATCCTGCAAGAGGCCCAGTGCTCTGGCCCCAATCTAGCAACGCATTTAAGTAAGTGCTTAAAGTTAAGTGAAAACTTACGTGCTTTGCTGGATTCAGCCCCTTGCAAGATTGAATCCTTTAAGCATCTGTACAATAAACTGAAGCAGCATTGAAAAGTCTAACATTTTAGATGCTCAGATTCTGCTCTGAACACTTGCTTGTTTACTTTCTCCTAGAAATCCAATTTGGTGGTTGCTGGGCAGAAGAACTAAACCCCAGCGCATATATGTAGAATCTGTTAATCTATATTGTAAATGTGATGTGTGAGAGATGTGTTGCTAGGTAAACTCACCGTGTGAAAATAGATTCATAGCTTCTAAGTCCAGAAAGGACCATTATGACTAATGGTAAGATTTTGTCATGGTTATTTTTATATATAATTGTTCCTTCCTAAATTTCATTTGTTCTTATTGAATTTCATCCTTTTTACTTCAGACCATTTCCCCAGTTTGTCCAGATCATTTTGAAGTTTAATCCTATCCTCCAAAGCCACTTGCAAATCCTCCCAGCTTGGTATCATCTGCAAACTTTATAAGTGTACTCTCTATGCCATTATCTAAATCATTGATGAAGATTTTGAACAGAACCAGACCCAGAATTGATCCCTGCGGGATCCCACTTGATATTACCTTCCAGCACTGATAACTACTTTCTGGGAATGGTTTTCCAATCAGTTATGCACCCACCCATAGGTGATGTGTAGGGGGGGCATGCGGGGTCAAGTGCCCCCTGATTTCGGCAGGTGCCAAGCTGCTCTGGCAGGGCTTGCGCTGTTCAACCTGCTGCCGGGGGAGGAGGGCTTTGTCCTTGTCCTTGCACCTCTCCCCTGGCACTTCCAGCTTGCTTGGCCCTTCCCCAGCAGTCAGGTCCATGCGGGGAGCTGAGAGGGTGAAATGAAGCTGCTTCTCATGCCAGCTGACTCTGCTCAGGGTCACTGATAATCATAGAATCATAGAATCATAGAATATCAGAGTTGGAAGGGACCTCAAGAGGTCATCTAGTCCAACCCCCTGCTCAAAGCAGGACCAATTCCCAGCTAAATCATCCCAGCCAGGGCTTTGTCAAGCCGGGCCTTAAAAACCTCCAAGGAAGGAGACTCCACCACCTCCCTAGGTAACGCATTCCAGTGTTTCACCACCCTCCTAGTGAAATAGTTTTTCCTGATATCCAACCTGGACCTCCCCCACTGCAACTTGAGACCATTGCTCCTTGTTCTGTCATCTGCCACCACTGAGAACAGCCGAGCTCCATCCTCTTTGGAACCCCCCTTCAGGTAGTTGAAGGCTGCTATCAAATCCCCCCTCATTCTTCTCTTCTGGAGACTAAACAATCCCAGTTCTCTCAGCCTCTCCTCATAAGTCATGTGCTCCAGACCCCTAATCATTTTTGTTGCCCTCCGCTGGACTCTTTCCAAATTTTCCACATCCTTCTTGTAGTGTGGGGACCAAAACTGGACACAGTATTCCAGATGAGGCCTCACCAATGTCGAATAAAGGGGAACGATCACGTTCCTCGATCTGCTGGCAATGCCCCTACTTATACAGCCCAAAATGCCGTTAGCCTTCTTGGCAACAAGAGCACACTGTTGACTCATATCCAGCTTCTCGTCCACTGTGACCCCTAGGTCCTTTTCAGCAGAACTGCTACCTAGCCATTCGGTCCCTAGTCTGTAGCAGTGCATGGGATTCTTCCGTCCTAAGTGCAGGACTCTGCACTTGTCCTTGTTGAACCTCATCAGGTTTTTTTCTGCCCAATCCTCTAATTTGTCTAGGTCCCTCTGTATCCGATCCCTACCCTCTAGTGTATCTACCACGCCTCCTAGTTTAGTGTCATCTGCAAACTTGCTGAGAGTGCAGTCCACACCATCCTCCAGATCATTAATAAAGATATTAAACAAAACCGGCCCCAGGACCGACCCTTGGGGCACTCCACTTGAAACCGGCTGCCAACTAGACATGGAGCCATTGATCACTACCCGTTGAGCCCGACGATCTAGCCAGCTTTCTATCCACCTTACAGTCCATTCATCCAGCCCATACTTCTTTAACTTGGTGGCAAGAATACTGTGGAAGACAGTATCAAAAGCTTTGCTAAAGTCAAGAAATAACACATCCACTGCTTTCCCCTCATCCACAGAGCCAGTTATCTCATCATAGAAGGCAATTAGGTTAGTCAGGCACGACTTCCCCTTGGTGAATCCATGCTGACTGTTCCTGATCACTTTCCTCTCCTCTAAATGTTTCATAATTGATTCCTTGAGAACCTGCTCCATGATTTTTCCAGGTACTGAGGTGAGGCTGACTGGCCTGTAGTTCCCCGGATCCTCCTTCTTCCCTTTTTTAAAGATGGGCACTACATTAGCCTTTTTCCAGTCATCTGGGACCTCCCCCGATCGCCATGAGTTTTCAAAAATAATGGCTAATGGCTCTGCAATCTCACCCGCCAACTCCTTTAGCACCCTCGGATGCAGCGCATCCGGCCCCATGGACTTGTGCACGTCCAGTTTTTCTAAATAGTCCCGAACCACTTCTTTCTCCACAGAGGGTTGGTCACCTTCTCCCCATGCTGTACTGCCCAGTGCAGCAATCTGGGAGCTGACCTTGTGCGTGAAGACAGAGGCAAAAAAATCATTGAGTACATTAGCTTTTTCCACATCCTCGGTCACTAGGTTGCCTCCCTCATTCAGTAAGGGGCCCACACTTTCCTTGATTTTCTTCTTGTTGCTAACATACCTGAAGAAACCCTTCTTGTTACTCTTAACATCTCTTGCTAACTGCAACTCCAAGTGTGATTTGGCCTTCCTGATTTCACTCCTAATAATTCGACAGGGGAACAAGGGCCGAGCGAGCCGGAAATGTGCCAGGGGTGGGGGCTCTGACTCGCTTGGCTCCCTGTATAACAGTCGGGCCGGGCTGGGAGTGGAGGGGCTGCCTCCCCAGCTGGGCTCTCTCAGACAAGCGCCATGCTGCACAGGGGCAGAGACCCTGAGCAGGGTCAGCTGGCATAAGAAGCATCTCTGCCCTGCCCGGGCCTGGCTGCCAGGGAGCGGGCCAAGTGAGATGGAAGTGCTGGGTGAGGGAGACATAGCAGGAGACGGACAGAGCCCTCCTCCACATAGGTATCTCTGTTGGGGCAGGGAGAATCCTGGAGCAGGCGCAGGGCAGAGGTTACTGGGGAAGGTGCCGGGAGCTGGGTCCCTCTTCTCAGCTGCACGTAGGGGCATTGCCCGCTCTCTTCCCCCTGCTGAGGTATCTGTGAGGGCACAGGAGCTCCAGGGAGCCACTGATGCTTTGAGTTGGGCTGGGGCCCTCTGGCCCAGCCCAAAGGCACGTGCGTCCTACTCTGTGGTCCCAGTCTCCCAAGAACTGGTGTGATTGGCTGCCCTGGCCCAGGGAGGTGGGGCTAGAAGGTTCCTCCCAGAGGCAACATGTAGGTCGGTCACATGGCTGCCCCTTTACATGGTGACACCCCCGAGTATCATCGGGCATGAGTCTTCTATACATCCACCTTATAGTAGCTCCATATAGATTGTATTTCCCTAGTTTGTTTACGAGGTCATGTGAGACAGTATCAAAAGCCTTACTAAAGTCAAGATATACCATGTCTACTGCTTCCCCGCCTCCATCCACAGGGCTTGTTACCCTGTGTAGTGGGGCAGCTGCCCCACTCCCTGAGAGTATGGGCTGCTGCAGGCCAGTGGGCCTGTGCAGACAGGGAGCCAATGGGAGAAGAGCTTACTGGGAGCCAATCAGGGCCCAGGTTGGAGACAGCCAATTAGAGCCGGGCTCAGCCCTATAAAAAGGCTGCTCAGGGAGCGGAGAGTCACTCTGTCCCAGGCCTTTGAGAGGGGAAGGTCTATCCCCAAGCTGGGAAACTAGCACTGGGGACAGTGCAGTGCAGTGCAGGTCCGGGGGAGCACAAGGTAACTCCAGCCCGGTGTCTGACAGGCTGCAGGCCATGAGGGGAAGGGCCTAGCTGGTGTGAGGGGCCGAAGGGGAAATGGCCCAGGGACGTGGACAGATGGAGGGAGAGAAGGAGGCCAGGATGGCTGCCACTAGAGGGTCCCTGGGTTGGGACCCAGAGTAGTGGGCGGGCCTGGGTCCCCCCCCTTTCCCCCTTGCTGTTCACTCAGCCATCGGCCTTAGGGAGCGGCCATCATAGACCTGCCAGATCCCTGACAAGAAGGAATTAGATGCAGAGGGTGTGGTTGGACAAGGTGGCTGGAATGTAGGACTGCTGATCACCCAATCCCGGAAGAGAGTGTGGATGAACTGAGGGGCACTGCCGGAGGGCAGTGGTCCTGAAGAGGATGCCGCGAGTAGGTGAGTGACGTGGGCTCAGAAGCCAACTGAGGGCAAGACAACAGGCGGGATACCACCGGGAGGGGATGCTCCACTGGACTGAGCTGATTCCCTGAGACAACCAGTAGGGGGTGCCGCAGGGGTGAGTCTGACTTCTTACACCCTGTCAAAGAAAGCTGTTCAATTGGTTTGACATGATTTTTTTTCTTAACAAATCCATGCTGACTGTTACTTATCACCTTATTATCCTATGTACCTTTGCATACCCCCTTGGATAGCCCCACTGTCCATGGGGGCTGATGGCATGATAATGTGATGGGGGGGGGTGAAAGAATATCTCTTATTGGACTAACTTCTGTTGGTTGAGAGAGACAAGCTTTGAGCTTACATAGGTCTGGGAAATGTACTCAGGCTGTCACAGCTAAATACTAGGTGGAACAGGTTGTTTAGCATAAGTAGTAACACGTATTTAAGAGACCATTCAAGGTGAAGTGTAGCTGGCCTTCCTCTCAGGAAGAAAGTCCTTTAGATGAGACAAGATGACTTGCAGTGCTGGCAGATTGGGGGATGATCTGGGGTAAGAGGATTCTAGTCCACCCCCCACCCCAAAGTCTATTGTTAAGAATGTCAAAAAGGTGTAAAAGTGGGTGGCATATTTTATCCTCATTCTTTTGTCCACCAATTACATCCATTTCCATAAGGCCCAACTGGGCTTAGGCAACTTTGTTCCCACGTTTTCTTGTAAACCAAGTATGATCTCACCACTGTCCTTGACTTGTATCAATAGGCCGTTTTGTTTAGAGGGGGGAACGTGGGGGGGGGGAGACGAGGCTGGGGCGGAGCAGGGGCGGGGGCCATGGGGAAGAGGCGGGGCAGGGGCTGGAGCAGCACGCAGCTCCGCAGGGCACAGTTTCCTGGTGCCCTATGCAGCTGCATACTTTGGGTAAGGATGGCCCTGGCACTGACAATAGGAATACAAAAATGAATCTCTCTTGGTGCACAATGGGCACAACTGGGCCCATTCAACCAAGGTCCTACCTCTAGGAATAAAGAATGCAGAATGGGGAACTGTGGCAGGGAAAGCAGTGACACCGAAAAGGATTTGGGGATCATAGTGGACAAGCAACTCCTCCGAGCTCCCAGTGTGATGTTGTGCCACAAAGGGCTAAAGCGATCCTTGGATGTATAAACAGGAAAATAGTAAGTAGGTTTAAGGGGTGATTTTACCTCCATACACAATATTGGTGAGAACAAACTGGAATACTGCATGCAGTTCTGTTGTCCATACTTCAAAAAGGAAGCTTGCAAATTGGAAAGGGCTCAGAAAAGAGCTACATGAATGATTTGAGATCTGGAAAACATGCCTTATAATGAGACTAAAAAAGAGAAGGGTAATGGTCTAAAAGAACCCATGTGGGGAAGAGATTTCTGATATTAGACAGCTCTGTAATCCACAAGAAGGCATAAGGAGATCTACAGAAGTTGAAGCTAAACAAATTCAGACTAGAAATAAGAGGGTTTCTTTTTGTTTTTGTTTTTTAACAGTGAGGGTAATAAGTCATTGGAACAATTTACTCATAGGTGTGGTGGAATCTCCATCATTTGTAGACTGGATTCCTTTTACAAGATAGCTATGTCTCAGACAGAAGTTGTGGGCATTATGAAATACTTACTCCGTGAGGTTCTGGCCTTCGTTATGCGGCAAGTAAGACTAGGGGATCACAGTGGTCCGCTCTGGCCTTAAAATCTATTAATTGATTAGAAGACACTGTTCCTGCTCATTTCATATTAGGTCAGTACTCCCAAAACTAGGGTCTGTAGCAGAAAAGAGGCGGGGTAGAAGGTGGGAGATCATTATTCAGTAAAAATGCACCCCTAAAACTTTGTATTTTTTTTTTTCTTGGCTAAAGGCACTTTCATGCTGGGTAATCCAGAGACTTCTAGGGCACTTGGCTCTGAATGATCTGTGTTCTCTTCCGCACCTTGGTAACAGCGATCCTAGATGCAGGGCAGTGAAGGAATTAATGCTGAATGTAGTGAAGGCTATGACATTGATGTCAAGTGCTGGCATATCACCAGCCCACAAAGGACCCACTGCCACACCCAGAGCCTCTTACTAGGCACAGTTTTATTTTCCAAAAAGGCAACACCACAAAATACTCAGCCCACCCTCCCAGGGGATTTTCCCCTTTGCTTTTCTCAGTCCTTTCTGCTTCAGGGCCCACTACAGAATTCTTCTTGCCCTTTTCACTGGGCACCACCTCCCAAAGCTTTCTCTCTGGGGGTCCTTTTTCCTCAGCAAGTTTCCATTGCTTCCTCTCCCAAGGAATCTGCTGCCAACACCCTTTCCTTGCTGACAGCCTGTGATGTTATATAATTCAAATATGACCATATAGATCAGGAGTTCTCAAACTGGGGGTTGGGACCCCTCAGGGGGTCACAAGGTTATTACATGGGGGGTCGCAAGCTGTCAGCCTCCTCCCCAAACCCTAATTTTCCTCCAGCATTTATAATGGTGTTAAATATATAAAAATGTGTTTTTAATTTATAAGGGGGGGAGGGTCACACTCAGAGGTTTACTATGTGAAAGGGGTCATCAGTACAAAAATTTGGGAACCACTGAGTAGATCATTGTTGCTACCACTGTTATAAAATTGCAAAAAATCTTGTGCAAAGTGTCATGTGAGGTGTCAATGGAAAAGTTATGATTTGCTGACTGTGATTGTCCTGTTTGTATGTGTATATCATTTTTGTATCTGAAGTTATGAATATTGACTATATACCTGTATTTCAAATGTGTTTGCTTCTGTGGTAACACCCACAAGGTAGTTTGCATCCAGTCTAGCCAGCACATTGTGAGGCCCATTAATGAACACAATGTACCATGAAAGAAGCTTATGCTCACCTGATGGACCTTCCTGTGGATGTTTTAGCCAAATTGAGTAATGACTGCTTCTGTGACTCATTGAAGCATGCAAGGGCATGTGACCAGCTCATGTGACACTGGACTCCATCTTGTGCCTTTACTTTTCCACTATCTGTCTTAAAAGCAGACTCTCCACGTGGCAGAAAGTATAAAAGGCCAAGGAAGCATCTCCATTTTGCCTCTTTCCTGCTCTGATCTCTGGACTATGGACTTGTACTAATAGGAGCATTCTAACTAAAGGACTCCAATCTTTTGGAGGCAACCAGAGACTTAACCAGCCAGCAGTTTATTCCATCACTCCTTCAAGCCTGATCCAAGAACTTTGCAATTATTGTATGTATTTGATTCCTTCAAACATTTTAACTCATTTCTTTCTTTAATTTGCTCTTATAAATAAACCTTTAGCTGTTAGATACTAAAGGATTGGCAGCAGCATGATTATTGGGTAAGATCTGAGTTATATATTGACCTGGGTATGTGGCTGGTCTTTTGGGATCACAAGAACCCTTTGGTTGATGAGTGGTCATTTAAAACCAATTTCATCATTCAGTCTAGTGTCTGGGTGGTGAAAGACTGGAATACCTAAGGAGACTGCATTTCTGACTTCGTGTTAGCGAGTGTGGTGAGATAGAAGTTTACTTTTGTTGCTTATTTGGTATACAGTAACTCCTCACTTAATGTTATGTTCCTGAAAAATGACTTGAAGCGAATCCAATTTCCCCATAAGAATTAATGTAAATGGGGGGTGGGGGTTACGTTCCAGGAACTTTTTTTCACCAAACAAAAAACTATATATTATATAGATATACACAGAGTATACATCTTAAACAAACAATCTAATACTGTTCACAGCTATGATGATTGGGAAACTTGGTTGAGGTGGTGAAGTTAGAGGGTGGAAGAGAGAGGGATATTTCCCAGGGAATGATTTGCTGCTAAATGATGAACTAGCACTTGGCTGAGGGAGCCTTCAAGGGTTAACACATTGTTGTTAATGTAGCCTCTCTCACAAGGCAGCGCGAACACAAGGGAGGGCAGACAGCATGGCAGATGGAGACAGACCCACACCTTGTGTGTGGGGGAGAGATGCACACTGCCCCTTTAAGCTGACCCACTCTTAAGTGCATTGTCTTTTTAAGTGGATCAGGAAGTTGGGGCAGCAGCTGCTGCCCCAAGCTCTGTCTCTCTCCCTCCCTTCACTGCTCTATATGGAGAAAGGGTAAGTGAGGGGGCAGGAGCAGGGGGGAGGGGCAAACGCTGACATTAGCCCGCCCCTTCCTTCCCTGCACAGCCAGCCGGAGTCTCTGGGAGCAGCTCCAAGGCAGAGGGCAGGAGCAGCACATGGCAGTGCAGGGAGGGACAGTTGAACTGCTGGCAATTGATAGCTTGCTGGGCAGCTGCAGCACAGGGAACTTAGGGAGGCTGCCGGTCCACTCTGGTTACAAGCCCCCACCAGCTAGCTGCAACGGGCTGCTCTTCCTGCAAGCAGTGGACAGCAGGCAGCTGCCAAATGACATTGGAAGGGAGCATTGCGCAACTTTAAATGAGTATATTCCCCAATTGATCAGAAACAAAACAACATTAACAGGGACAACTTTAAGTGAGGAGTTACTGTATCATATGGAAGAATAATCACCAGTTTTGGTGTGTCTGCCCTATTTCTCAGCAGTTTGTCCTGAATCTGGTATTCTCAGTTATGACCCACTGAGGCACAGTGACACAGCCTGACTCTTTATAGCCCCAGGGAATGACCTGCCCTCTTAATTGGCCAATCTGGGAGCACCTGGTCTAGCACAAGGGTGCTGGACAAGTCACCCTGTGACAGTCCTTTAGAAACAAAGGGTCTTGCTCTCCACTGTCTTACTCTATTCTAGGTCAGTGTAATGCCACTGAAATCAATGGAGAGTCACTGGAGTAATGTAGTAGTGAGTGTATCCGATGCCTGGGATGGGCCACGCTGAGAGTGCCACACTCAGGGCAGACTGCAAGAAATAGGGCAGACAATCCCCAAAGCTGGTGGCTTACTCAATAATTAGAATCACCAAACCCAGTAACAAAAGAGCTTCTACAGTACCACACTAGTTAACCAGAAGCCTAATTCAGTCCCCTTTAGGCATCCCAGCGCTTGGCTTCCATTGTAGCCTGATTTGGGGTAGGTTAGTAGTGTTGATTTGATTTATCCACTTAATAAAATTATTTTTAATAGTTTAATAATTATTGTGAATATTAATTAGTATGGGTATTTGGCTCACCAATTTGTTTAATCAGAAGATAGAGTTCGTCCTGAATCAGGCTTCAGAGTTTATAAAGAAATTCAGGGTTGTGACAGGAAGTTTCTACAAACAGATGTACTCATATTGACTCTTTATTAAAATCAATGAAGATAGTAAGTAAATGGTAGAAGTTAGAATTAGAGTTACACTTGTATTACAATTCTTTAAGAGAATATAAGGCTATACACTGCAAAATGGATTAATACTCACACCCTGTACTTGACGATCTGGTGCAGGCAACACCTTGGGTGTTTTTTCACACTTCTAGTAAAGGAAGCTACTGCAAAGTGAACAGGAGTACTTGTGGCACCTTAGAGACTAACAAATTTATTAGAGCATAAGCTTTCGTGGACTACAGCCCACTTCTTCGGATGCATATCCGAAGTGCAAAGTGACTTGCTTTCTAAATTAACTCTATATGACTATCTAAATTAAAATTTAAATAAGATTAAATCCCTTTTTAACTTAGGTCATTCTTTCAAGACTAGCAATAGTTAATAGTCATGCGGAAGATGAGTAGTATCGAGATGTAGTTGAAAGGTGGAGGCACTGAAGGGTAGACAGGAGTAGGTAGATGGGTAGATTGCCTGTCTAAGGGCAATCTGCCTGCCTTTTTTAGAAGGTATTTAATTAGAAATCCTCCCTCCTATGCCCATATTTCATTCTTCCCCCACAGAAATGTTAGAGTACACTTACCCATAGGCTAGTATGCATGTGCATATGGATGACAGGTATGTACGCACTTGTGGTAAATACGTTAGAATGTGGGCATAACCCTTCATTTTCCACCCCATTTTACTATTGGTTTAGATAAAGGTCTCTAGACATCTGTGTGGGTGTTTGGCCTAATTTCAGTTTTTCCTGGGAAGGGTCTCAAAAAGGTGTTAACTACACATTAGCTTTAACATACAGAATTTAACCTGTAGGTAGGTCGCTAGCATTACAGCTAAACTTATTTTGAATATAAATCCAATACATCAAATAATAATTTTATAAGAAAGATATATCTATACAGACAAGCAGATTAATCCTTAGGGCTACACCATCCAGGCAACCCATCTAATCTAGTGAGAGGTTATTGCAAACCCACTTCACCATATGTGAGATTCTTTCTAATCCTAAAGGAGCAGACACACATCCCCAGGTCAGTATGAATCTCAGATCTTACCCAAATATCATGGTCTTTAGTAAACTAACTAAAAAATTACTAGTAAAGAAGAGAATTAAAAATGACTAATGGATCATATACATACACAATTGCAAAGTCCTTATGTCAGGTTTGTAGCCCCCATGGAATAGATGGCTGGATTGTAGTCTTCCAAAAGATTAGAAGTTCCTCCGTTCAAGATGCTCCTTTTAGTTGTAAATCCACAGTCCAGAAAATTACAGCAGGAAAGAAGCAACAGTGAGACCCCTCCAAGTTCTTTTATATCTTTTGCCTTGTGCATGAAAAGTTACTGTCCTGGACAAAGCCCACAGCCCATGTATGTGGAAAGTTATTGGCCCAAGATAGAGTCCAAGGTCATATGAGTATATCACATGTCCTAACATGTTTTGCTGAATCACTGGGAGTGTCCATTGGCTGCTGTATGTCTGAGGCATCCTCAGGAAGAGCTATCTGGACACCATGAGTTTCTTCAATGGCCCATTGTGAGAGTGGAGGGTCCTTGATAGGCCTTGTCTAGCTCTAATGTAAATTCTATCTGGGGGTGTCACCCAGGAATACAAGACAGGTTTAAGCTACAGGTGCATAGCCAATACTCATAACTGCAGATACAAACATGATACATGCATATAAACAGGATATTCATACTTAGCAAATCATAACTTTTCCATTGATTTTTCCTGAGACACTGGTGCAAGCCCCACCCTGAAGGCTCTGCAATATTGCCACCATCTACTTAGCTTAGCAAGATTCTTTGGATCCCATCAACTCTGCTCCTTATCAGGCCAGAGGGGGTTACTATGGGGTACAGAGTGATGTGAGACATTTACCCCAGAGCTCCCTCTCCTTTCCATCTCCAGAAAAATAATTTAATTAAATGATATAAATTAAAATGAAAGTTTAAGGGGGGCTGCAGGGGCTAGCTGTCACAAGATGGGCCAGGTTCCTTCTCCAAATATTTCTTAAAGTAAGAGAGAAAAGTAAATTACCACGTTTCCCAACACAGCTTCTATGCAGTAATATTCTGTGTGTACAGTGCAGACAGTATGAGAGCCCTGCTCTGTGTGAGAGATCTCCCTAAGTCATTCATTCACCTAGATCAAGAGGAGAATACATCCCAGTCTAGACCTTCAAACATAAGCTTCAGCACCCTGGTCAGCACTCACTCCATTACATTTCCAAATTGTTACACTATGTAACATGCATACTTGGGTGCTCACTGATGTGATCATACAGAAATAAGGCAAGAAACTAGCATTTCACTATCAAACCGTATAATACATATTTCTGGAGGGTGGCTGGGCTTAGGTAAGGGTCTGACGGTAACTTGTCACAGCAGTGGCTGGGTGTATGTCCTCTGTATAGGAATCGGAGATGTCAGTAGAGGAAAAGGAATTCATGGTCTACAATGTAATACAAATATTCCTGGCAATATTTTTGTAACATAGTCAAAACCCTGGCATTAAGCAAAGGGTGATACCTGATTTAAGAGATCCATTTGCAGGCCTGGTCTACAGCCTGTGTGCTGGGGAGGATTTCTTCCCATTACTCTGATCCTCTGATGACAAAGTCAGAGGGTAGAGTGCTTCTACCATGGCCAGTAGGGTTCCCTTTGTCAGGGGTCTCAACCTTTTTCTTGCTGGGACCCTCTCAACATGCTATAAAAATTCCAGGGCTTATTGGGGGAGGGGGGACAGGATGGGATGACTCGGGGCTCTGGGCGGGGGGGGGGGACGGAACCCTTGGGTATAGGCATAGTTTTACTTCTATTTTTTTGGGGGGGAGAGAGCTGGCAGAGCTTGGGCCAGCTCTACATAGCGGGGTCCAGGGAGGCAGCGCCACCTCTTCCCTCTGACTTACCCAGGAGGCCACTCAGCCTGTCTGGACTGTGGGGGGATGCAACCAAATCATATAACTCAAAGGGGGGGACTCAGTTCAAAAAGTTTGAAAACTGGTAGGGTGTAGGGAGGGGGTAGCTCAGGGTGTAGGGAGGGAGTAGCTAGGGGCTGTGTGCGGGCAGGGGGTAGCTCAGGGTGCAGTCAGGGGATAACTAGGGGCTGTGTGCGGGCAGGGGGTAGCTCAGGGTGCAGGCAGGGGATGACTAGGGGCTGTGTGCGGGCAGGGGGTAGCTCAGGGTGCAGGCAGGGGATAGCTAGGGGCTATGTGCGGGGGGGGGGGAGCTGGCAGTGTGACTCCCAGCTTCGTGGGGGGGGGGGGGGAGGTTTGCTGGCATCAGCCCCGCGCCGCTCCCGGCTTTTTGGAGGGGGCGGGGGCGTGCGCCAGCTTCAGCCCCGCGCTGCTCCCGGTTTCAGCGCTGGGGCTCGGGGAAGCGGGTTTCAGCCGCGGGACTCTGGGCCGCCCCGAAAGGGCTCGCGGCCCCGCAGACTCCTGGTTGAGAACCGCTGCCCTATGTGATGCTGGTGAACCAGCTGCCAGCTCGTGAACGCTGACAAAGACAGAGCGGGGCTTAGTCTGGCTCCCCTGTGGTAGTGTTGCTGAAATAGACATTAGAGTTATACCGAGGTGCTTAGGGTTTAGGCTGTATTGATGCTTCCCCACCCCACTCCTCTGGAGATAGTCCCTCCCCGGCCAGTACAGGCTCCCTGCAGCCCCCAGGCAGGGGAGCAGAGGCAGGCTCTGCTCTCACTGCCCCTGCTTGGAGACCCAGTCAGGCTACCTGAGCACTGCCCCACCTGCCCGGGCCAGTTACTAGGGAATCCCCCCCCCCTCCCCTAGTCACTCAGGCTAGCGCTGGGGGAGGGAGAAAGGAGCAGAGGGAGGCACCGGTGGGGAGGGTCTGGAGCACTCCCCACCCTTCCCCAGGTGCGCGGGCACCTCTGAATGCACCCAGGGGCCCACGGCCATCGCAGCCCCTCCCCGCACCCCAGTACCTCCCAGGGAAGGGATGGGCAGAGCAGCCTCCCGCTCCCCCCCTCCCCAGCTGTGCCCCTCACGGCGCGCCGCGGGCCCCAGGCTCGCTCCAGCTCTGCGCTCCCGTCCCCGCCACTTCTTGCGGGGCTGGCGCCGGGAGCCAGCGGAGATGCCGCCGGTGCTGGGAGGCGCGGCGGTCCCCTGGCTGCTGCTGCTCTCTGCCTCCGGCCTGACGGGTGAGTGGGGCGCCGCCGCGGGGCCAGCTGCGGGGAAGGAGCCCGCTCCGGAGCGCTCCCGGCACAGAGCGCCAGCCCCAGCGATTCTCGGCAAGGGGCATCAGCCGCCTGGGCAGGGCTGGCCTGAGCCTGGGGTCCACGGAGCGCAGGGCAGCGCTTCCCCGGGCAGCAGCAGCTCCTCGGGGGCAGGCTGGAGCCGCCAGGTCCCAGCGCAGGAGCTGGCTGCCCGGGGCGCCCCAGGCGGAGGCGCAAGGCAGGGTCCGCTCCCCAGAGTGAAAGGGGCGGCGGTGGGTTGCAGTGGGACTACAGAGCTGGAAGGGGGCACGGCTGAGCCCGAGCTCCCCCTGTCCGGCCGCAGCGCGCAGCCTGGGTGGCCACTTGGCAATGAAGCTGGCGGCAGTCAGTCTAGCGGGCAGGTGTCTGAACGTCTCCTGTCCTGGGAGGCAGATCACAGACTCGAGCCAGGCGATACTCAGCCTGAGGCGCCGGTGCTGCAAGTGGCTCTTTATTGTGTCTCCTGATCCTGGAGCTCTTTGCACATGATGTTAAACCACAGAGTGATTTAATTATTAACCAAACAGGATGCGTGTACTAGGTTATTAACTAATTGTAGTTGATAAAATAATAATACTTGGTGAGTCGTTTTGGTCTTAGAATAATCTATATCAAATATTAAACGAAACAATGAAGTCACACTACTGTGGCCCTTTTGGGTAATGTGCTGATTGCTAATTTGGTTCCTGAACCACAGGTCTGAGATTCACTGCTCTATCCCCATGCTGGAGATGGAATCTAAGAGCTGCACTTCCTGCTTTTTAATGCAACTTCAAAGTTGCACAGTTAAAATTAACACGGGGAGGGTTAAATTGGTTCGGATTTTTTTTTAAAAAATGTGTGCATGTGTGTTTGTGATGGGGAGGGGGGCTGTGTGGAATAAAAGAATCTACTTGCGTTTAATAATCCTACTTCAGTAGTTCCAGACATAGGCATGATCATGCTCCAAACTGAAGTCGGTGGTCAATCTCCCCAGGGGAGCAAGACTGCCCCCAGTTTTTAAATTAATACATAGCTGAGATGAGAGATATGGCTGCCCTGCTTTGGCTGGAGGCAGCTTCCTATTGGTTCACCAGAGCTGGTCGAAATGCTTTTGGTGTAACTCTGTTCTGTCAGAAAATGCAGTTTTTGTCAAAATTGAACTGTTTCATGAGGGGTAGCTCAGTGGTTTGAGCATTGACCTGCTAAAGCCAGGGTTGTGAATTCAATCCTTGAGGGGGCCATTTAGGGAACTGGGGTAAAAATCTGCCTGGGGATTGGTCCTGCTTTAAGCACCGGGTTGGACTAGATGACCTCCCGAGGTCCCTTCCAACCCCGATATTCTATGAACACATCAATTTCTTCAGAACTTTCAACAGGAAAAAGTCAAAACAAAGAGTTCTGACTTTCTTGTTCCATTTTGAAAAGGTAACCTGTTTTATTGCAATGATCATTTTTATTCATTTTATTTTGACTTTTATATTAAAATATATTTTACAATACAATGTTTTTACCTTAAAACAATTGGACATTATTGAAACAAAACATTTTGGCGGTTGTAAGTCAAATTATTTCAGAATTTTTGTTCTTCAGGAAATTTCAGCCATCCTCTCCAATTCAGAAAGAAAACAAATTTCAACAGGTCAGAATTTCCTATGGAACAGCAATTCCATTCCTGACCAGCTCTAGGGCTCACAGAGTGAGAGCTGCACATAGCAGAAAAAGACAAAGGGTACTTTTTACAAAAAAGGCTCCTAAATCACTTAGTCATTAATCCCATTGACTTTAGGCATTTTTGAAAATTTGACCCTAATTTTATTTTTCTCAACTCAAGGTTTAGATTTGAACTGCTAGGAATTAGTCTGATTCTGATCTCATATCAGTGTCAATCAAGAGTAGCTTAATTGAAGTCAGTTTTAGCAGACCTTGGAGAGGCACAGATTATTTCCCCCTCTGCATCAGATTAGCTGCACTGGTGAGTATGTTCCCCACCCTTCTGTGCATTCCCTGCCCACCCTGGAGGGATGGGGGAGTTAGTGCATCTCAGTTGTCCTGATCTTGCTATCACCCCAGTACACAGAATGGCTGAATGGGTAAAATGGGCAAGAGAGTGTGTATGCGGGGCTTATGCCCCCTTGCTCCCCTGAACAATGTCATAATGGAAGTATGTATGCAATGCTGTTGCAGCCATGTCAGTCCCAGGATATTAGAAAAGGTGGGTGAGGTAATATCTTTTAGTAAACTGTGCTGACTACATGGATGTGGCCAACCAACAACTCTCTGACACCATTTACTCTAAAGAACTCAAAGAAGACCCCACACCACTGTTTACCCAGGAATTTTAGGATATCCTCAAATCTTTCCTCGCACAACTCCAGGAGAAACTCTACAAACTCATCCCCCAGGGACCTTCTACATACTCCCTATGATACACAAACAAAGGAACCCAGGCAGACCCATCATATCTGGCCCTGGCACTCTTACTGAAGGAATCTCAGGACTCTTAGAAACCATCCTCAAGCCACTCACCCCCAAAGGGTCAGCTTCCTCCAGGACACAACCAAGTTCCTCCACAAACTCTGCAACATTAACAACCTCCCTCCGACCATCCTTGCCACCTTGGATGTCACTTCCCTATAGACCAACGTCCCTAACAGTGACGGCATAGCTCTCTGCCTCAAATATTTACAAGACAATGGGCAACCCTCAGATACCCACCCCAAACTCATCACCAGACTCATTCATTTCATCCTCACCCATAACAATTATACATTCAACAACAAACAGTTTGACCAAACCGTGGCAACAGCTATGGGTACTAGGATGGCTCCACAACATGCAGGGCCGGCTCTAGCTTTTTTGCTGCCCCAGGTAGCAAAAAAAAGCGCCGCCCCCTGAACCCCCCCAACTGAGCGCTGCGCCGCCGGAACCCCCTGCCGAGCGCCGCCCCCCCCGCCGAGCGCCGCAGCCTGCCCCCCCGCCGTGCCGAGCGCCGCCGGACCCCCCCCAGCGCCAAGCCCCGCGCTGCCCCCCCCCACCGGAGCCCGCCCCCCCCGCCGAGCGCTGCCGGAACCCCCCCCAGAGCGCCGCCCCCCCTTGGAGCGCCGTGCGCAGGAGCTTGCCCCCCCGCCGTGCCAAGCGCCGCCGGACCCCCCCCCCAGCGCCGAGCCCCGCGCTGCCCCCCCCCCGCCGGAGCCCGCCCCCCGCCGAGCGCCGCCGAAACCCCCCCAGAGCGCCGCACGCCGGAGCCCGCCTCCCCTCCGTGCCAAGCACCGCCGGAACCCCCCCCCCAGCGCCGAGCCCCGCGCTGACCCACCCCTCCCGTCCGGAGCCCGCCCCCCCCCGAGCATGGCCGGAACCCCCCCAGAGCGCCGCCCGAGCGCCGGAGCCCGCTGAGCGTCGCGCCGCCGGAGCGCCCACCCCCGCAGAATGCCGCGCCGCGCTCCCCCCGCCGCCCCTTACCAGGTGCCGCCCCAAGCATGTGCTTGGGTGCCTGGTGCCTGGAGCCGGCCCTGACAACATGCCAACCTCTTCATGGGCCACCTTGAAGAAGAATTTCTGGACAATTGCACCACAAAACCAATGATGTACATAACTAAACTGGACTTATGGCTTATTACAACAATCTGTAATCTACTAGCCCCCCTTTTTGTCCTATGACTACAAGGGTGTTAATGGGTCACTTCATCTTGAATCGTCCCTTAGAATACAAATGCCCCCCAGGTTATGCAAACCCGACTTACGCAAATCCGCACTTATGGAAAATGTTCCGTAAGATAGAAATAGTGTTTTGTTTTTGTTTTTGTTTTTTTGCGTAATGGTCGGGTATACGTTTACAACTTATGCAAAATTCCAGTTACGCAAGTCATTCCAGAACAGAACTCTTGCGTAAATCGGGGAGCGTCTGTATGTGCTAACTACTTATACTAAATTATCTGTTCAATCTTGTATTTAGCTGTGACACTCAGAGCTCTTCTTCGGGTCTGGGAAAGGTACTCAATGTAGCTCAAAAGCTTGTCTCTCTCACCAACAGAAGGTGGTCCAATGAAAGATATTACCTGAGGAACATTTTTGAAAATGAATGTATGATATAAACTTCAATAGCAATTATTAACCCATCAAAATTTAAAAAGTAAACAATGTGCTTGTTTTTCTTCTCACTTACACAGTTGTCATACAAGTGTATCTTCTTTGATTTCAATGGTGTTACTCCTGTGTTACACTGGTGAATCTGGGAACAATGAACCAGTATACCACATGTATGTCTTGCTATAGCGTAAATCAGAAGTATTCTACTGAAGTCAAAGGAATTCCAGCAGTGTAAAAGCAAAGCTGGTGACTTCAGTCAAGTATCAATATGGTATAAAATATATGCAGTTGGGTGTGATGTTCACCTCGAGAACTACTAAATTAACTAAAAGCAAAAGGGGGTAAGCCAAGGAGTTTTATTGCTTCCTAGATCATTTGAAAGTGCATTTCCTTGTGTGATGCACTAGCATAAAATACATCCGAACTAGTGCTGGTTGGGAACTTTACACTGAAATAGTGGAGTCTCCCAAGGATCTGTACTGGGACCTGTGCTGTTTAACATATTCATAAATGATCTGGAAAAAGAGGGTGAACAATAAGGTGGCAAAATTTGCAGACCACACAAAATTACGCAAGATAGTTAAGTCCAAAGCTGATTGCGAAGAGTTACAAAGGGTTTTCACTAAATTAGGTGACTGGGCAACAAAATGGCAGATGAAATTCAATATTGATAAGTGCAAAGAAATGCACATTGGAAAACATAATCCCAAATGTATATGCAAAATGATGGGGTCTAAATTAGTTGTTACCACTCAAGAAAGAGTCATTGGAGTCATTGTGGATCATTTTCTGAAAACATCTGCTCGGCAAGCAGCAGAAGTCAATAAAAAGCTAACAGAATGTTAAGATAGGAACCATTAAGAAAGGGATAGATAATAAGACAGAAAATGTCATAATGCCACTATCTAAATCCATGCTACACCCACACCTTGAATACTGCATACAGTCCTGGTTGCACCACCTCAAAAAAAGATATATTAGAATTGGAAACGGTAGAGAGAAGAGCAACAAAAATGATTAGTGGTATGGAACAGCTTCCATGAGGAGAAATTAAAAAGATTGGGACTGTTCATCTTAGATAAGACACAACTCATGTGGTATATGATAGAAGTCTATCTAGAAAATCATGATTGGTACAGAGAAAGTGACTAGGGAAGGGTTATTTACTCCTTTACATAACACAAGAACCAGGAGTCACCCAATTAAATTAATACGCAGCAAGTTTAATACAAAGGTAAGGAAGAACTTCTTCACACAATTCACAGTCAACCTGTGGAACTCATTGCCAGGGGATGTTGTGAAGGCCAAATGTATAACAGGATTCAAAAAATAATTATATAAGTTCATAGAGGATAGGTCCATCTATGGCTACTAGGCAAGATGGTCAAGGCTGCAAATCCAGGCTCTGGGTGTTCATAAACCTCCAACTGCCAGAATCTGGGACTGAATGACAGGGGATGGTTCATTTGATAATTGCCCTGTTCTGTTCATTCCCTCTGAAGCATCTGGCACTGGCCACAGTTGGAAGACAGGATATTGGGCTAGACAGACCATCGGTCTGGCCCCATATGACCATTCTTATGTTCTTATGATTTTTTGACAGAAAATGCAGTTTCAAAAAAATTGAAGTTTAAAAAAAAATTGATTTACTGTTGGGAAAACTGAACATTTCCATTTAGGATTTGTTTGAGGCAAACTAAAATATTTCAGTTTGTTGAACTGACCCAATATGTTATGATTTGAGTCCATTCAACATTAAACTACGTTTCCTTGTTGTGTCACATTGCCTCATGGGAGTTGCAGTTCGGGGCCTCATTCTCCCCTATGAGATGGGGGAGATTATATCTCCCATAGTGCAACTGAGTCTCTCCAGGCTCTGATCAAGCTGCATGGAGTATCATAGGAGTCATTTACTTGCTGATGACTCATGGGAGATGTAGTCATGCCCTGGAGCCTGGTTTGTATGGGAGAATGCAGGCTTGAGGCACCACAACTATAACTCCCATGAGGCAAAGCAACATAATAGGGACACTGAACTGATTTGAATAAAATTGTTGCCTATTTCCAGATCACAATATTTTGGGAATTGCTGTTCCCCAATATATTTAAATATTTTAACTTTTCAGTCCCAATTTGGGACAAAACCAAATGTCTTAATATTGGAATTTCCCATGGGATGGAAATTCAGTGTTTTGCTCAGCTCTAAGCTGAGCCTCTCAGAGGCACGAAGCTGGTACAACTCCCAGCTGGAGCAGCAGGCGGCACTCTAAATGCTTCAGGTCCTCTCTCTGTCACTCAGTTCCAACCAAAAGCAAAATTTTGAATGGTATTTAGGTCTATCAGTCTCTTGTATTTGGCACATTCCAGTGAATGCTGGGTGTGAAATTAAGCAGATTTCAGCCACAGGCACCGACTTTCCAATGTGCAGGGGCGAAGGGGGGGGGGGGGGGGGGCTGATCAGCAGGGCCTGCTGGCAGGAGGGAGGGGGGCTGATAGAGAGGCTTCCATTTTTTCCCCATGGGTGCTCCAGCCCCAGAGCATCCACGGAGTCGGCGCCTATGATTCCAGCCATCTTCTCTTATTAGCTGAAAGCTACACTCACATAAGGGAAAGGGAACTCTGTGAGATTCCTCTCATGGATTTTTCCACACATTTTCCCATTGGCGGATGGTGTTTGTTCTCTGAAACAAGCGGATTGAGCCCCAAGATCCGTGTAAATCCACTGGCATCCGTGGAGGCATGGGATATTTGTGCAGAGGTCCTGTATCTTTGCACAGGCTACCACTGCCTCTCTGTCCTCTTCAGGAACTCACAGGGACTTCCTTACTAGTTGCTTGACCTGGGTGCTCTGCAAATGGGGTAAGGGGATCCCAAGCACAGAATGGAAACATGGGTAAGGGAATGCCTACAGGTTCTGCGTTAACTTACCCACAAGATCTCCATAGGATTGATGGGGAGAACAAAACCACCTCCATGGCTCTGGGCTGGTCCCACTTCTTCCTGCCTCTGATCTGCCTCATCCCCATGCATGAATCCCAAACTCCAAAGCTCCCCCACAGAAGAGCATCTACAAGATAAGGGTAAGCAGGAGGGGAATGATGTTTTTCCACTAGTTTGAGATCCTATCCTTTCCCTTCACCTTCCCAGTACTCATGGAAGCAGAAGGTACAATATGGCCTTGGCTGAGAAAAGTGCAGCTGGACCGTCACAATGCTCTCCCCTCCTCCCCCCTACAGAGCCGAGGGACATATTGGAAGGAAAGAGCATGATGATTATCATATATACCTCTGACTATCTGAGGTACTGTCATTCATATTCTAGGAAATGTATGATAATGCAGCTAGGTGGCTAACTCCAGGGGTAATAAGAGAAATTATTTAGAGTCCAGAAGCCTGAAAAGTGAAACTTGTTCTGACTCCACTTAGCTAGGAACTCTCATTATAAGCCATTACAGCAGCTCAGCCATGCTAGCTGGAAAGTAATGTAAAAATATATACACAGCAATTTGAAATAATAATACATTGTAACTATTACACTGAGACCTGCTGCAGAGAGAGATGCTGATGGAATGAACAGGCCCATTGAAAAGACACACTGGGGCTAGATACACCAGGGGGACTTAGGCACCTAAGTCCAACACTGAGGCACCACTTGTATGCCCTAAAGCCATGCTCAGCTGCCATCTAATCCTAGAGGCACCTAAATTCCCTAGGCACCCAGGTTTCCACCAGTGGGCAGGCAAAAAGCCACCCAAGTCCTGATGATGCTGAGCTGCCAAAGCCCTGGGGTGGATTCACACACTAGATATTCCTCCACCTATCTTACCTGCAGTGCCCAATCCCATAGGCATGCTCTGTGCACACCAATGCAGTGATGGTGGTGTCCCCTGCCCCTTTATACTCAAAAACCCAGTGGCTAGCACACACACCTAGGCTGTGGGAGACTCAGGTTTGAATCCCCACTCTGCCTGATTTGGAGCAGGGATTTAAACACAGGTCTTGCAGTTCCCAAGTGAGCACCCAAACCACTAGGCTATATTCACATGCTCTCTCTGGCCCACTGAATATTTAATTATTTATACAAAGTGGAACCACTTGAATAGGAGCATTTGAGCAAGCCTCACCCTAGAACACCCTATAGGCCAGTGGTTAGGGAACTTACTTGGGAGGTGACTTAAACTAAGTCAGCAGGGCCGGTGCTTCCACTAGGCGACCCTAGGCGGTTGCCTAGGACAGCAGGATTTGGGGGGCTACATTTTGCCACCCTCGGCGGAAATTCGGCGGCGGGGGGTCCTTCCGCTCCAGATCTTCGGTGGAAATTTGGCGGCGGGTCCTTCACTTGCTCCTGGACCCGCCGCCGAAGTGCCCCAAAGACGCGGAGCGGAAGGACCCCCGCTGCCGAAGACCCCAAGCCCCCTGAATGCTCAGAGGAGTGATGCCGTCTAGGGCGACAAAAACCCTGGCGCCGCTCCTGTAGATCAGCCCACTGTGCACCCCTGACTCTCTCCCCCCTTACCTCTGCTTGTCCCTTGCCCCTGCTTGCCCCTGCTTGCTGGGAGCCAATCAAAAAGAAGAAGCAACAAGCTACAAACCAAAAACTAGCCAACAAGCAACTCACAGGCCAATTAAGGCAAAAACAAGCCCAATTTATGCATTGTTTTTTTTTGTTTTTTTTTTGTTTGTTTTTTTGCGGGTTTGGCATGTCTGATAGAAATCTGTTAGGACATACCACAACTGTGTCTAAAGATATGTTAAAACTAAACTGAAAAATAAAGCACATGAACCACATTCCCATGGAGGCCTCTCATATTAAAGTAATAAACCAGTGTTTTTTTTACATTGATCACATTTTATATTAAGGTTCTTTTTGTAAATAACTTAAAAAGGGGTAAGAATTCATTAATAGATGTTATAAGGATGTTACAGACATGACAAGAATGTCATATATAAGCCCATCAGTAGAAGGTGTTAGAGATGGTGATAAGCCATCGGTATGAACCACCTGTTGAAATCTATAACAAGTCAATGGAGTTGAAATGAAAACCTGGTGTAAGAGAGTGGAAAACTAGGCCCAGCCTTTTCACCATGGGAACAGAGGCTGCTAATGACAATCTGCTGCCCTAGGCAAAACTTCAGTGTGCCGCCTCAGACCAGAGAGCCTGTATTGTGGGGCAGAGAACGTGGCAGCCTTAGCATTTACCCACAGACCTGGGTTGGGGGTTCCAGTTTGGGAGGCAAGGGAGCCAGGGGACAGGTGGGGGCTCGGGCTCCTCCTGCGGGGGGATGGCGTTGAGGAGGAGGAAGAGGAGACCACAGGCAGGCTCCTGTCCAACTGCAGCTTAGGTTGTTCCAGGGCTATGGGCACCTTGTCCCTCACCACAGGAGGGGGATAGTCCAGCCAGCTAAACTGGCCAGACTGGGGAGAGCTGGAGGGTAGGGCATGTCTGGGAGGATGCAGGTGTTCTGGGGGCAGTGAATGCCTGTGGCAGGCAAGGGAGATTGTGTGTGAGGCAGGTGAGGCATGGGTGATGGGTGTTTAGAGGGGCAGTGGTGCACTGGCTGCCTGTGGGAGACTGGGGAATTGGGCAGGTGTGGAGGGTGCTAGATGCCTGTAGGTCCTGGTTCACTCTCCCCTCCCCCCCCATGCACACATCTATCGGGAACAGGTACCAGGTGCCCAGCTGCCCCTGCCTCTTACCTGCCTAACCCTGCGAGAGGGAAGGCTCCTCTCTGCTGTTCCTTCCTGCCCTCAGATGTGGTGCCCCTGCACTGTGCATGTGGAGGTGCCCTGTGGCCTGCCCAGAGGTGAAAGTAAGCCGGTCCGGTCTACCGGTAAGAAAGTGCTGACCGTACCAGCAGAGCCATTGATGGGGGGCAGGGAGGGGCAAAAGGGGCAGCTGTCCCGGGGCCCGGCATTTTAAAAGGGCTCCTGGTCCCTGCCGCCGCTACCCCAGGGCACCAGCAGTGATTTAAGGGCCAGGGGCTCCTCGCTGTTGCTGCCATCACCACGCCAGCGGCTGGAGGCCCTGGCCCTTCAAACTGCCGCCGAAGCCCCAGGCAATGTGGACCGGGCAGTGCTGAAGGTCTGGCTGCGGGATTTTGGCCCCAGTCCCGCCCCTTCCATGCAAGGCCCTGCCCCTTCTGGGGGCCAGAGCTGCCCCCCAACCTTGCAGAGGACCCTGGCTGCCTGAACAGATAACATCAACGTAGTTCACAACAGCAGGGTCTACACGGCGCAGCTAGAGCAGTACCTGTTCGAGCACTCTACAGTTCCCACGCCTGGTCTGTGGCACCATGTGAAATCACTTCTCCCAGAAATCTGCCACCCATGGCAGCTGCCGAGTTTGCCTATAACTAGAGCAGCTTTTGCATGAGAATTCTCTGTGTCACCTGTCATCATAGGATCATAGAAATGTAGGGGTGGAAGGGTCCTCGAGAAGACACTAGGTCCAGCCCCCTGCACTGGGACAGGACCAAGTAAACCTAGACAATCCCTGACACGTGTTTGTCCAATCTGTTCTTAAAATCCTCCAATGACGGGGAGTCCCTTGGAAGCCTGCTCCAGAGTTTTGTACTCCAGTTATTGTAACTTTATCTGACAGTATGTTAAAGGCTTATAAATCTATAAAAATCCCTGCATATATTTGCACAGGTATTCTGTCACATTACTCTGTGTCTGCCTCACTACTTTCTTGTGCTCTGTAAGGGTTGGAGGGTCCTGTGTGTTGGTGTGTTAACTTTGTAGTTAGAAGCAGAGAAAACTGGGGTGAAAAAGCTGGCTCTCATCGAAGTCCATGGAAAAATTCCCATTGTTTTCTGTGTGGCTAGGATTTCATCTGTGAGGCATTGACTGAATGAGCCCTTGCAGATTATCATGTATAGCTGCAGGAAAAGGAAATACAAGGGATACAGAGATTTAAGGTACTTAAAATTACAGTTATACTCTTTCAGACAAAAGCTTCACATTCAGAACATTGACTGGTAGGAATTGGTTTATAATTTTTGTAAAATGCTATCTGGTTATGTTATGATAAGCAAAATCTATTTTAAAATTGTGAGTCTTTTTATATTCCATGGCTGACCACTGATACCTTAACATCAGCGTTAATAATAGAATTTCTGACTTCCAATGGCCTATCCAGACACAAATGTAACCCTCACAGCAGATTTAATTGTATTCTGAGGCTCACTGCATTATACCGTGCATACAGTACTTTGGGCCACCTCTTCAGCTGGTGTAACTCCAATCAATCACAGAATCACAGAAATGTAGGGCTGGAAGGGACTCCAAGAAGTCATCAAGTCCAGTCCCCTGCACTGAGACAGGACCAAGTAAACCTAGACCAGGGATCGGCAACCTTTGGCACATGGCCCATCAGGAAAATCCGCTGGTGGGCCGGGCCGGTTTGTTTACCTGCAGCGTCCTCAGGTTCGGCTGATTGCAGCTCCCACTGGCCACGGTTCACCGTTCCAGGCCAATGGGGGTTGCGGGAAGTGGCAGCCAGCTCATCCCTCAGCCCATGCTGCTTCCCGCAGCCCCCATTGGCCCAGAACGCCAAACCACGGCCAGTGGGAGTTGAGATCGGCCAAACCTGCGGACGCTGCAGGTAAACAAACCGTCCCAGCCCGCCAGCGGATTTCTCTGATGGGCCGCGTGCCAAAGGTTGCCGATCCCTGCTGTAGGAGGTGGGACTCTGCTCCCCTTCCCCTCCCCACCCTCACATGGGGAATATGGGTGGAGTCATAGCCAGGAAACCCTTGGGGGATGGGAGGGGATCAGTGGAAGAAATCCACTATTTTGCCTCACAGGCTTGGAAGCCCAGTTCTGTAAGTGCCTGGGGGTGGGTCCTACCCCCTCAAGGCCTGCATAGTTCTTGTGGGAAAAGTCCTCTTACTTTGGCATTACTACTGGGATCAGATTTGGGGCCTGAGTTATCTAATTACTTCTAGTTTCCACATTTTAGATGCTGTTCCCCAGTTTTTTTAAACCCCTTGTTACTGAATTTTTAATACATGTGACTATCAATGCCTTAGCACTGTGAGACTCTTAGTTTAAGCCATAATATCTTGTTTCCAGTGACAAAAAGTCTTCAACAACTCCCGTAGCCTGCCTTTCTAACACAGGTTCTTGTGATGTGCTGACATCTCTATTGCCCACAACTGTCCCCTCTTTGAAGACAATACGTTCATTTCTAAATAGCAAAAGAGTCTTTGCAATTCGGACTCACTGACTTGATACAGAAATGGCCGGTTCATGTCTATTAGTATGCAGACCCTTCCCCTCTAAAGATTCCTCTTTGCTTTTCAAGACTGACTTGTGCGCTGCAATTTTTATGAGAATTAAAATAGCTGCAGCTGCACCACCTCAGAGCATTGTTTAATATTCCTTTGGCTGTAGGTTCAGAAACAAATCATACTTTTTGGACACATAAAAGCATAGATGAAAGTTTTCATAAGGGCATAGAAGCATTAAATTTTCATAGTTATATATTTTATTCATTATATTCTTTATGAGAAAGCCATTCAAACTCAGCATAAAAATGCACTCTTTGTCCTGGGTATGTTCACTGGGAAGCAAAGAAAAGTGTGTATGTGTGGTGTATGTTTTGGGGAGAAGGGGACAATCGACTAAGTTATACATGAGGCTAACCAGAAAATGAAGTTGAGAAAATAAAGACAAAGTGCTAGCAGGTAGTTCACTTGGACAGGAGGAGACGTAATGGGTCACATCCAAAACTTTTTGTTTATCCAATCCCCTTGAAACTGTAAAATTGGGCTGGAAGACTTCTGACACTTCTGTTTTCAGTCCTACTCTGAAATCCCATGAGAACAGTCTCGTGTTATTTCAGTGTTTCCAGTCCCTGCCAGAAGCCAGAAATATTAAGGCATCTGAACATGGGGTGAGATGTTATCGGAATATTTCAGAACCTCAGATAGGCTTGGCTCTGAAAAAGGGCAGAGGCTTAGTGGCTTGGGGCAATTTCTGAGTCAGTTTGCCCATTCCTTAGAAGATGATAAGGTCGTCTCCCCACATAGTCTTGCACTTTGTGTAGTCATGTACACCTATGCAAAATGAGGGCACAGTGTGTAGTATAAGTACAAATAAGACACAAAGACACAAAGCAGTGCAGAATTAGGATCAGGCCCACTATGTCCATAAAATGAGACAAAAGACTGAAAACATTCATAGATATTCAAGCAAGGGTAATAAATATATTCAGGAATCATGCTTCAACTGATTGTTTGCCAGAATCAAAGTGTTATATTTTACGGCATACAACTGAGAAGATAGATAAAAACATAAAAGACTCTTGCAGGAAGGCTGGAACATAACACTACTTTATTTCTTAGAAAGCAGAATGGTAATGCAAAGGAACAGATAAAGACAAAGCAGGCTGCTCACTAAAACAGAGAGGTACCTTACTCACCCCACCTTACTCTAGGCTGCCTGGCCCAGTTCCTGAGTTTCCCTACAGAATTCCCTAACCTGCAAACAGGACCAGAAAACTCAGATAGCATTTCTCCAAAGCAACTGCTTTGGAGGACAGGGTCATAATTCAAAATGATCTGGACAAATTGGAGAAATGGTCTGAGTTAAACAGGATGAAGATTAACAAAGACAAATGCAAAGTGCTCCACTTAGGAAAAAAAAATCAGTTTCACAAATACAGAATGGGAAGAGATTGTCTAGGAAGGAGTACGGCAGAAAGGGATCTAGGGGTTATATTGGACCACAAGCTAAATATGAGTCAACAGTGATGCTGTTGCAAAAAAAGCAAACATGATTCTGGGATGTATTAATAGGTGTGTTGTGAGCAAGACACGAGAAGTCATTCTTCCACTCTACTCTGCTCTGGTTAGGCCTCAGCTGGAGTATTGTGTCCAGTTCTGGGCACCGCATTTCAAGAAAGATGTGGAGAAATTGGAAAGGGTCCAGAGAAGAGCAACAAGAATGATTAAAGGTCTTGAGAGCATGACCTATGAAGGAAGGCTGAAAGAATTGGGTTTGTTTAGTTTGGAAAAGAGAAGACTGAGAGGGGACATGATAGCAGTTTTCAGGTATCTAAAAGGGTGTCATAAGGAGGAGGGAGAAAACTTGTTCACCTTAGCCTCTGAAGATAGAACAAGAAGCAATGGGCTTAAACTGCAGCAAGGGAGGCTTAGGCTGGACATTAGGAAAAAGTTCCTGACTGTCAGGGTGGTTAAACACTGGAATAAATTGCCTGGGGAGGTTGTGGAATCTCCATCTCTGGAGATATTTAAGAGTAGGTTAGATAAATGTCTATCAGGGATGGTCTAGACGGTATTTGGTCCTGCCATGCGGGCAGGGGACTGGACTCGATGACCTCTTGAGGTCCCTTCCAGTCCTAGAATCTATGAATCTATAAAGTGACAGTTTACAATTTTAATACAATTTTCAATACATCATGGCTAGGTGCATTCTGCATGGAGGGTGTTGGGTAGGGATGCCAACTTTCTGATTGCAGAAAACAGAACATCCTTGCCCTGCCCCCGGCCTGCCCCTTTCCCGAATCTCCACTCCTGCCTGCCCCCTCTCCCAGGCTCCACCCCCGCTCACTCCATCCCTCCTCTCTCCGTCACTCTCTCTCCCTCACCCTTGCTCACTCGCTCACTTTCAGCGGGCTGGGGCAAGGGGCTGGGGTGCAGGAGGGGGTGAGGGCTCCAGCTGGGGGGTGCAGGGTCTGGGGTGGGACTGGGAATGAGGAGGTTGGGGTTCAGGAGGGGGCTCTGAACTGGGGCAGGGGGTTGGGGTGTAGGAGGGGGTGCAGGCTCTGGCAGGGAGTTTGGGTGTGGAGGGGGCTCAGGGCTAGAGCAGGGGGTTGGGGTGCGGGCTCCGGGTAGCACTTACCTCAGGCGGCTCCCGGAAGCGGCTGTCATGTTCGACTCCTAGGCGCAGGGGTGGCCATAGGGGCTCTGCGCACTGCCTGTGCCCACAAGTGCAGGCCCGGCAGGCGCCACCCCCACAGGCGCTGCCCCCGCAGTTTCCATTGGCCACAGTTCCTAGCCAATAGGAGCTGCAGAGCCGATGCTTAGGGCGGGGCAGTATGCAGAGCCCCTGTGGCCACCCCTGCGCCTAGGAGCCAGACATGCCAGCAGCTTCTGGGAGCCATGCAAAGCCAGGGCAGGCAGGGAGCCTGCCTTAGCCCCACTGTGCTGCTGAGGACTTTTAGTAGCCCAGTCAGGAGAGCTGACCGGAGCTGCTAGGGTCCCTTTTTGACGGGGCATTCCAGTTGAAAACCGGACACCTGGCAACCCTTGGGGTTAGATGTCAGACAAGATGGATCTTTGGTCTCATCCCATATTTCACATTTTATGTTTCTAGCTGAGGTTAGGTGGGAAGAGATCACGTTGGTGGAAGCATGTGGAAGGAAACGGAAACAAAGCTCGTTTGGAAAATCTATCTTTATTCAGAGTGGGCTAAAGATGGATGACAGATGTTAAGGATGACAGTTCGCACCACACATTTTATGCTTATTAGGAAAAGGAAGCACTACGGTTGTAGCACACAGAATCTATTTGGGAACCTTTTTAGCAGATGCTTGAAAGGAGGGCTCATAAAGGAAAAATTAGTTTCCATAAATCTTTGAGAATATGAGAAAAACCAATCAGCCTACAAAATTAGCGTCATATCCACAGTTGGTATCAGCTGGGGTAGCTCCACCAAAGTTAATGAAGCTATGCTGATTTTACACCAGTGTGGGACCTGCTTCTTAATCTCTCTTTATGTTCTTTCTTCAGTTAGAGTTGAGATGTTTATCCAAAAAAACTAAGAACGCACTTTGTGTGAGTAGTGTCCTCCACTGCCGTAGAAGCAGAGTTAATTCCATTACTTTACTCATTAATAGACATAAATGCAAAACGAGATCCAGTTTTTAATTGTATAGAGAACTTAAAACAGTGAAGGCTTTTTCTTGACAAACTCAGCCTGTGGTTTTTACTCTCAGTCCTCTGGGAACTAATTTAAATTTGTAATGGTCTGAAAGATTCCGAATACAACAGTAGACAGAAGAAAAGGATTGAATTCACAAAAAATTGAGAGGAGCAGCCTTAAAATATTTCCCCCAATTCATTAAAAAGTAAACTGAGCTGTGGGGATTGACATATAAATGATAGAAAGTCTTTAAACTGAATTGCATCACTTTGAAATGTGCTGATGGGCTCTTGTGAGCTTGTGAATTCATGTGATTTACAAACTCTGTTAAGGAGAATGTAAAATGATAGATGAGTTGAGATTTTCAAAGCTGTTTAGGATGATTTAGAGACAGTAAAATTTTCAAAAGTGCCTAAGTGATTTAGATTTCTAAGTTCCATTTAAAAAGTGACTTAGACACATAGGACTTTCACTGACTTCCTATGAGACTTAGGCTCCAAGTGCTTAAAAAACAGATTTTTAAAGGTATTTAGGTGCCTAAAGATCCAAATGTCGTCAAAGTGTATAAGCCCTGTTCCTAGTGTGCCCTGGGATGTGCCCTGCCCCAAGCAGAAGGTATCTGGAGTGAAGAAGCTGACCTAGGAACCGTGCTAGGGGACTGAAAAGGATTTGAGGTGAGGGACAACAGCAAAAATGCAAATTTCCAATGGGCTGAAAAAAAGAGGCTATTTTAAACCTCTCTGCTGCTGGGAAGCAGCTGCTGGTACAAAGGCAGGTGGGCTTTGCAGAAAGGAGTTTACGTCTGTGGGAAAAGGAGCCTTTGTGCCTTTTGGCAAACACAGAAATGAGTTCTCTGGGGCAGAGAGCTGCACAGAGAGAGGGAGGATCACAACAGGGCTCTGACCCTGGCAGGGAGTGCTGGAGGATTTGAGGCTAAGGTGGGTCTGCTCCTGCTTCTGTAGCTTCCCCTTTTCTTATTAGTGGAAGGGAAAACAGCAGGGACTCTATTCAGCATGGAAACACCCTTAATCGCATTCCATACTCCAGACGGTGTGCATGAGTATAGCTGAGGGAAGGATTTTCCTCGCTGTAATCTTTTTTTTTTTTGGGGGGGGGGGAGGGGGAGGGAGGTGTTGAAAGTAGGTTTTCTCTTTCTTTTTCCTAATCATGTTGAATACAAAGGTTAGTATAAATTTTATACTTGCATCTGAAGAAGTGATGTTCTTACCCACGAAAGCTTATGCTCCCAATACTTCTGTTAGTCTTAAAGGTGCCACAGGACCCTCTGTTGCTTTTTACAGATTCAGACTAACACGGCTACCCCTCTGATATCTGCAGTTTAGTATTCCTGTTCTGTGCAACAGAATATCTGTTTTATGCACTTCAACTAGAAGGAATCTATATATATATATATATATATAGCACCAGCTGGTTTTACTTTTTTGCGGCTGTGTTTTACTACATATCTGAGCAATAAAATTGTTTTCTTCATTCTATACCTCCAAAGTCTTTGCACTGTGGGGCAGATTTTCAAAGGCATTTATACACCTAAAGATGTAATGGGATTTTCAAAAGTTCCTAAGACCCAGATCCATGAAAGGACTTAGGCACTTAACGCCCACTTTTGGCATCTAAGTCCAAAATTTAGGCACCATTGAGATCTTCAAACATCCTACTCAGCTGCTGTGTAACTCTGCCGGTGCCTAAAATCCCTTGGCACCTAAATTTTCACTATAAAAGTACCCTTGGAGCCCTTTGGGCATGTGCACTGCTGCCTCAAGCAGCCCCCTGGAGGCCAGTCTCATGCCTAAGCCCCAGAACAGACCTATCTCCTCTGATCAGGAAAGGCCCTGTGTGGATCTGGGCCTAGGCACTTAACTGAAATCCTGAGAAGGGGAAATCATTGATTCTAATGGGAGTGAGGCTCTAGCTGCCTACCAGCATCTTTAGATGCTTAAACATCTTTGAAAATCTGGCCCTACATGGCTTTTTGCAGTAGGATTTGCCATGAGAGTGACAGACATGCAAGACAGAGCTGGGTTATACACTGTATCCCATACAGATCAATGCAGAATTGTTTCCAACAATCTACTGACCAGAGCTATGTATAACTTGGTTTCAAGTCACAAAAATGTTGGGATTTCCACTGCTTCCCTTGGGAGGCCATCACGCAGTCTTAACCAGCTCAGCATTAGTAATTTTTTCCTGTAATTCAGCCTAAATGTTCTTGTGCTTAATTTCATCCTGTTACTCACGGTCATATCTCTCATGGGCCATCTTGAACAATTCCTATCCTTCTTGGTATTTAAATCCTTCATGTATTTGCATGGTAGCTGAATTTAATATTTGGGCCAAGCTATACATGTTTAATTTTTTAAATACATCTTTCCACATAAATCACTGTCTCTACCCCTTTATTAACTTGTTTTTCTCTGAATTCCTGTCAATTCATTATGTTTTTCTGGCGCTGAGGTGCTCATGACCTGAGAGCTGTGTGTAACTAGATCGTATACTAAATCAGTGTAACAATCACCAAGGTCAAAGCTTCACATGCAATTACAGGAAAACTAATAACCATTTCATTTCTCATTCGGCCTGACATGGTCTTAGCTTTGTAGAAAATAGTGCAGTTGCTGGGCTGTGCACAGAGTCAAATCAATACAATAAAAATCCTCAAAGCAACATGCCAACACTGGACAAACCCACCCACGCTCTGCTGCAGATTCGCTTTCCCGTTCTCCTTCCAGCTGGGCATTACGTTCTCCCTTGCACATGTATTTCCCCCAGGTACATTATATTCTTTCTTTCTTTTCCTTAACAAGAAATAAAAGTAAAGTCTCCATGAGAGAGAGCATACAGTGACTCAGTTAACATTCTGCATTGGAACTGAAACACAACAATGGCAGTGGCCTCCCAGCTCTCCCTGACACAGGCAGGGAGACCCTCTTGGGGATGGTTGGAGGGTTTGGTGTTTATGCCACGTTTATTGATGATACTCTGGGCTCTGTCGCCCAGTGGCGAGAGTCCACAGCCATGTCGCCTAGCAGCAAGAGTCAGTGGCCGTGTCACCCTGTGGCAAGAGTCAATAACTGTGTTGCCTAGTGGCTGGAGTCTATGGTGCTATCGCTCAGCGGTGAGAGTCTATGGGTGTGTTGGCTAGCAGCAGGAGTCAGTGTCTGTATCACCCAGTAGTAAGGGTCAATGCCTGGGAGTAGGGGAACCTGGCCCCTCCTTGCTTCATGAGGTTCCAACCCAGAGCCCAGTGAAATAAGAATTCAAAATATATGGCCAAGGGGGCAGGCGCCACTATGCCTGCTCCCTGGGCCATTTCCTACCCCACCTTCGGTTCCTCTGCTGGTGCCACTGATTCGATTCTGAATTCCCTCTGGAGTCCTCTCTGGTTGCGGTCTGGCAGGTCTTCCTCTCTCAGTCGGGGCTCGTCATTGCTGTCCTCTGTGGCTGAAGGGCCTGTATTGGCTTGGTGATGGGGCCCATTCCCAGCCACCTGGGGCCCCAGTGGCTTCTCAGCAGGAACCAGCACCACGCAACTGCTCTCCTGCTCAGTCGGCTTAGACTGAGCTGAGCTGCTCCATTTTGAGCTCAGCTTCCATTGTGAGCTTGCCCAGCAGCAGCAGCTGGGTGTGGCTTTCTGGACCCAGAGCTGCTCCTTAACCCTTCCCTCATCAGTGTGGGGCTTGTACACTCCATCACACACCCTCGCCCTCAGGCTAGAACCCGGCAGTGGTCTTCCTCCTGCTCTTACTTCCCCCCCTTCCCAGGAAAAGAAAGTCAGCATTTGAATGTGCTTTTCTTTGGCGGTGGAGCACCTGGACGTCGTAGGGTTATAGGGAGAGGTACCACCTCATAATTCTGGCTTTAGCGTCTTTCATAGAGTTTAGCCAGCAGTGATGAGTAGGAAGGAGTTGACTAACAAGTAATAATGTAGGGCCTCTCTGGCCAACTTCATAGCCAGGAGGAGCAAAAATAACCTATCTCCTGGTTCAAAAGTTTGCAGCCTGGATGTAGGCACCTTACTGTATTTGCTGGGCTTTTAACGGGTTTTCCTTGGCTAAGCCCCCTACCGTCTTCAGTCTCTCATGGAGTTGGAGCATGTAGGGCACTGAGCCCAAGTCCTGGGACTCCTGCTCTTCCCAGGCGAGGTCCAAAATCCCCCTGGGCTGCCTCCCATCTAGAAGCTCAAAGGGCAAGAATCTGGAAGAGGCTTGGGGGACTTCCCATATGGCAAACAGTAATGATGGCAGTAACTGGTCCGAGTGTCAGGGGTCTGAGTTCAGGAACTTTATCAGCAGGGCCTTTAGAGTCCCATTGAATCGCTCCACCAGCCCATCGGTCTATGGGCGGTAGCTGGAGGTCTTGAGAGTCTTGATCTTTAGCAATTCACTCAGCTCCTGCATTAGTTTAGATGACATGTTAGATCCTGGTCCGTCAATATTTCTTTTGGTATTCTGATTCTCGTGAAGACCTCATGAGATTGTTCACTATGGCAGACACGGAGCTCAATCAATTTGCCTAGTACTGAAGTCAGGCTTACCAGCCTGTAATTGCCAGGATCACCTCAGGAGCCTTTTTTAAAAAGCAGTGTTACATTAGCTACTCTCCAGTCATCTGATATAGGAGCTGATTTAAGTGAGAGGTTACATACCACAGCTAGTAGTTTTGCCGTTTCATATTTGAGTTCCTTCGGATCTCTTCTGTGAATACCATCTGGTCCTAGTAACTTTTTACTGTTTAATTTATCAATTTGTTGTAAAACCTCCTCTTTTAACACCTCAATCTGGGAAAATTCCTCTAATTTGTCACCTCAAAAGAATGGCTCACGTGTAGAAATCTCCCTCACAATCTCTGCAGTGAAGACTGATGCAACGAATTCTTGCCATTTCTTTGTAACACCTTCGTGAACACACTTTTAAATTCTTGTCTACTTAAGGGTGTCTTAATATCCACATCTGCATTTTTAGCAGCTTGTTTTGCTGCTTTGTCAGCCATGTCATTTCCAGATATTGCAATATGCACTGGAATCCATGCTATTGTTACTCAGATATCTGCTTATCTTATTTCTGTAGTTGGGAATGTTATTTAACTTATTATCGAGACAAAATGTGTGAGGTAATATCTTTGACTGGACTAGACTCTGTTGGTGAAGGAGACAAGCTTTTGAGCTTACACAGAGCTCTTCTTCAGGTCACTGAACAACACTGCACACGTTTTTACTTATTATGCCATTATGACATTTCTGCTTTCTGAAGCCCCTGTTCTGATTGTCATAATGCCTGACATGGACTCAAATAAAAGTATAGCTGCAGCTGGTCACACATCTCTTTCCCAGGTTAGTTCCAACATTATCCCCATTAGTTCAGCCATCAGAGTGGTCACAGCATTCAATAGCCTTTTAAATTTCTGGATTTTGCTAGCACTGCAGTGGTATTTTAAGCTCCTGAGATGCAATAACCATATGCCAAAATCCAATGCCACCCTTGGCAGATTATGAAGATGTTCAAAATATGATCATGCTGGGGTCCTCAGACTTGGCTTCTCTTCGATGGGCTTCAGATGCCCTCTGCTGGGTTTGACTCCCCTTGGTAGGGCATGGATACCTCCTGGGACTTGGTTGTCTCTTGAAGAGGCACAGGATACTATCTGGGCTCTTCCAGGCTCCCAGTGTTTGACTTTTTAGTGGACTCAGATGCCTCATTGGCCCTTTTGTGGAGCTAAGATTCCCATCTGGGCTACACTTCTCCCTCTCATCTTGTTCTGCTCACAATCCAGGCTCCAGCCACTGGTGACACAGTGGGTCATCTAGATTTTCATAATTGTGATTGTCCCTCTTCTTCCTTCAGTGTTCTGATTAGCAGTGAACTAGTAAGCAATGGTGACTTGTTTAAGCACAGGGACTACAATTGTGACAGGCCTTTGAACAGGACACACCTTGGGTCCTTATGCCTTCCTCTTTGTCCCCCATTCCCCCAACCCAATACACCCATGTAAGGGTCCCCTAGTCTAGACTATACTGACAAATGATTGGGCTGTATTGCTCAACCTATGCAAGCAGCTGCTGTAATATCAGGAGAATGTGTGTGCATGTGGGAAGGAAGATTTAAATATAAAACCATTAAAACATCCAATTAGATAGACACTGAAATAAATGAATGTGAAACATGTCCTGTCTAGAAAAGCTGATGTTTGTGTCACTACACATGCCCTCCAGTTCCTGCTGTGCAGAGAATTCATTTAGCCAGCATGACACAGTGAGTTTTGATTACATTTCCGTTTTTATTAACTGATCACAATGTGTGGTAATTGCCAGACATTTAATAACACAAAGATCCAGGGGCTAAGAAGTGGGTCTGCAGTAATGACAGGAAGCAAAATTACAATTGGATAGAATATGGGACTTGCAGGACACTCTGTTCCATTCAGAGGGAAGCCATATCAGACAAAGGCAGTTCAAAGTATGTCATAGGCTGTAACTGGTTTCAGCGTGGGCCAGGCATCCTAGAACAAGCCTCCTGGAGACTTACAGCCTTGAGTTGCTGGCCTGCACCAGGTTCTATGCCACTGCATCTTCACTATTTACCCAGAGTAAGTAGACTAAAGCTAACATGTGTAGAGATACCCACACTACAATTACACCTTAATTTGCACTGTAGACATACCCAAAGGATCTGAGAGACTAGGCACATCACTCAGGGCCACTCATGAGAGGGACGGAGAGAAAGGTGTTCTCTTAAATGGTTTGACACAGCTGGATCTATCCTCTGACATGACTGCTGTTCAGTGCTCGGTGATAAGTGCTCCATGTTAAACTATGGGCCTGAAAAAATTGTGCAGTGACATGTCTGTGTAGCAAAAAAATTTTTAAAACATGCAGTGACTTTTACAAGTGTGTCTATGCAACTGGAACATTAAATAAGCCCTTGAAGTTTCTGGTGGCACTGACTGTAGCCAGCCCTTCATTATCTATTAAATATTGTACATAGACTTTCTGATGAAATTTCATTCACTGGTTGTACTAAGGAGAGCACTGAGGGCTGAATAGTGTTAATGCAGAAAGATAGATCAGGTTGCAGTGATCAAGGTGAGGGAAAGATGTGCCAGGTGTCCCCACTAAGCTCCAGGAGCACCTTCTATGGGTTACTAAAAGTATTTTCTTGTTTGTAAGAGGAAATGTGCTCTGGACAGAGGCAAAGAAGGAAAATGAGCTAGGTAGTATTTCTGGGTCCCTGTATAGATACTATTGCATCGGTCACTATGTCTTTCAAGCCTCTCTCTCCTGATGAGGAATTCTCTTTAGAACCAATTTCGGATCATATCTCATCTGAGCTGTGACCTAGGTTTCCCAGTCCAGCGATGAGTTTGCTGCCCCGTGACAGCTGAGACTGCAAATTTAATTCCTCCTCCAGCATTTGTCTGAAACCTCAGGGATATTTCACAAACCATTGTGTGGTTTGCCCGTGTTTCTTCTATGAGCAGAAAAATAAGTTTTATACCTTGAATTGTCTAACCAAACTACTAACTGTGACAATTCATTAACCTTCCTCTTTAAACCATTGTTTTTATCTCAGTCTCTTCTCTTTTAAATTAGGGTTCATTGACGTGTGAATTTCACAGTGAGATGCCTTCTCAGAATTCCAGCATTGTGTTTTTTTCTTCACTTAGTTCATTCTATTAGAGATGGATCTGGACTGGAACCTCAGATCTAAGCACTCCTGAAGCCATATTTTAAGGGTGCTAGAGATTCAGACCTCTAGAAACTGGATCTGCCCCAACAGATTTGGAGGTGGACTAGAATCAAAACCATAAGGGGCCTGCTCTTTGGTTCTGTGTCCTTTGCAGTGCAAGATAGTGGAAATTTTAAGGGATCTTGAGAAACCTATGTCATTCAAGATGCTAGACATCTCTCAGTCAGCTGTTTTTATGTTTGAAATGCATAAAGTAGACATGCAAAAAAAGGCTGTCTTGCCCTCACCTGATGAAAAACATAGAATCGTAGGACTGGAGGGGACCTTGAGAGGTCATTTAGTCCAGTCCTCTGCACTCCTGGCAGGACTAAGTATTATCTAAACCATCTCTGACAAGTGTTTGTCCAACCTGCTCTTAAACATCTCCAATGATGGAGATTCCACAAACTTCCTAAGCAATTTATTCCAGTGCTTAATGTTACCTCAAGGGGAAGAAGGTAACGCTTCAAAGGAAATACTAGAGAGATGGTAGAGGGAAGATATAACAGGGAAAGCCCCTTTTCTCAGAAGCTGCAGACTCGGCTCCCTTCCGTGTCTGTCACCGGTGGATTTAGCTACCCATAAAATATAATAAAATAAAGAAAAGACAAGATAATATGGTGCAAATAAAGGTAAGTGTATTAGGGATAAAAGGTACAGAAAAACTAGGGAGAATGGGGGGGGAAAGTACAAGAATAACACAGTGAAACAGCAAAACCATAAATCAGTAAAATAGTGGATCAGTGACTGACTCTGAGAGCTTGGAGCTCAGGCCCATAAACCCTCCCGTGGGATTCTACAAAACAATAAACAATACCCCAACACGGAAACCTTTCTCCTATTGCTCTGATGCAGCAGATGTCATGTACAGGCGTGATGCCCAGGACCTACAACTCTTGGACTGATTTGGAGTCCTTGAGGAGGAACACTGGGGAGTCCAGACGACTGATGGTTCTCGTCGCTGGCGAGGAGACCCTCTGGGATGATGGACACCAGGAGATGTAGGATATAGGAATGACGATGACAGGACTCCTCTTCCTCAAACACACTACGGGATAGATGTTGTTCTTCGAACTCAGCTCTGGAGCTCTGCGAAGACCCGACCGTGTACGAACTGTCGCTGGAATGGACAGCCCCGCGCAGGCGCTGAACAAGACCTTATAAAGCCTTTTTGGCAGGAAGAGTTTTGAGGTGATGGAATGCTTCTGAGGTGATGGAACACTGAGGGTTGGACTTGGCGGGAAAAAACGGTTCTGACTGGTTTAGGCTAGAGTCTGTGTAGCAAAATAAGTCCCCTCTCAAAGATGGAGTTCAAAGTTAGAGTTCATGTACTCCATTTTGAATTTCAGTTTTAAAGTCAGTGATTCACTTCAGTATTTTAAAAACATCTTATTGATAGCTAAGTGAAACAGTATATTCCATCTAACATTAACTACCCTGATAGTTAGGAAGTTATTCCTAATATCCAACTTAAACCACCCTTGCTGCAATTCAAGCCCATTGCTTCTTATCCTATCCTCAATGGTTAAAGAGAACAATTTTTCTCCCTCATCCTTGTAACAACTTTTATGTACTTGAAAACTGTTATCATGTCCCCCCTCAGTCTTCTTTTCTTCAGACTAAACAAACCCATTTCTTCCAATCTTTCCTCATAAGTCATGTTTTCTGGACCTTTAATCATTTTTGTTGCTGTCCTTTGGACTTTCTCCAATTTGTCCACATCTTTTCTGAAATGTGGCCGTGTCAGCATAGAGCAGAGTGGAAGAATTTACTTCTCATGTCTTGCTTACAACACTCCTGCTAATACATCCCAGAATGATGTTTGCTTTTTTTGCAACAGTGTTACATTGTTGACTCATATTTAGCTTGTGATCCACTATGATCCGCCCCCTGATCCCTTTCCACAGTACTCCTTCCTGGGCAGTCATTTTCCATTTTGTATGTGTGCAACTGATTGTTCCTTCCTAAGTGGAGTACTTTGCATTTGTCCTTATTGAATTTTATCCTATTTACTTCAGACCATTTCTCCAGTTTGTCCAGATCATTTTGAATTTTAATCCTATCCTCCAAAGCACTTGCAACCCTTCCCAGCTTGGTATCGTCCACAAACTTTATAAGTGTACTCTCTATGCCATTATCTAAATCATTGGTGAAGACATTGAACAGAACCGGACCCAGGACCGATCCCTCTGGGACAGGGACACACTCAATATGCCCTTCCACCTTGACTGCAGACCACTGATAGCTACTCTACTCTCTGAGAACAATTTTCCAACCAGTTATGCGCCCACCTTATAGTAGATCTACCTAGGTTGCATTTCCCTAGTTTGTTTATGACAGGATCATGAGAGACAGTATCAAAAGCCTTACTAAAGTTGAGATAAATCACATCTATCTCTTCTCTCCATCCACAAGGCTTGTTACCCTGTCAAAGAAAGCTATTAGGTTGGTTTAACATGATTTGTTCTTGACAAATCTATGCTGACTGTTGCTTATCACCTTATTATCTGCTAGGTGTTTGTAAATTGATTGCTTAATTATTTGCTCCATTATCTTTCCAGGTACTGAAGTTAAGCTGACTGGTCTGTAATTCCCTGGGTTGTCCTTATTTCCCTTTTTGTAGATGGGCACTATATTTTCCGTTTTCCAGTCCTCTGGAATTTCTCCCATTATCCATGACTTTTCGAAGAGTACTCAAAAATCCAGTCCTTTCAATTTCTTTCGTCAGCCAAGTTATTGGTAACATAGATAAGATGTTTTATTTTAAAATTACCAGTCTTATCTTGAGGGTGTCCCTGGTGAATGTCCGTTCTCTGAAGTTTTCTGCTGTGTTTCTGATTAGGAAGCTTGCTTGGCCTCTGGCGCAGAAAGTTTTTGATAAGAAATGCATGCAAGAGAACTACTTCTGAACCCAAATAGGTGTGATAACGTCAGTTGTCTTATTATCCCTGAAGTTATTGCTCCTTGTAAAATGCAGTAACAAAAATCACTCCTCCAAGTGATTGCTAAAAAATTCACTTTGAATCCTGGAACATTCAACATTCAAAGGACTTCAGATTCAGTTCATATATCAGAAACCCTAATGCCATCACCAATAACAGTGCGTCTCTCTCTCTCTCTCTGTGCCCCAAGATGTAACTCTGCCAGAACTTGTTTGGACAACTATTAGGCTATTGCACAAGTACCCAGTGCCAACATTGTAATAATCGCCAAAGATCACAACCCAGAAACTATTACTCTCATTAGCAAAGCTAAATTGCTCAGGGCTATGGGCAAACAGAATAGCATAAGTGTCCTCTGGGATAAAATTCTCTTCTATCTGCCTCTCAGGAATTGTGTACATAAATACATTAAGAGAGAGAGAGGGATGGAGGAAGGATGGGTTTTTATACATTGCCAAAATTTCTTCCTAGCAATCTTCCCTCTGCACTGCAAATCTTGCTGTCAAGGAGGCATCTATTAATTTAAAATTTAAAATGTCAACCATCCTTCTGATGGCAAGGAAGTTTATGGTAATACATAGTCGTGCTTAGTCTGGTGTGAAATGCCAAAGCTCTTTTGTACCTTTTGTTTCTCTGAGATCACATAATAACATCCAGCTTGGTAGGCTGTCCAGTAGGTCACTGGTTCTCAACTGGGGGGCCACAAGCAGGTTTCAGGTGTATCACCAAGGACCAGACTTCAGCCTCAGGTGGCAGGGCTTGGGCTCAGGCTTCAGTCCTGCGCAGTGGGGCTTGGGCTTTAGCCCCGGGTGTCGCCTCTGGTTGGGGATCCGCAGGTTTGTCTATTTAAGTTTAGGGGTCCCTAGGTAAAAAAAAAGGTTGAGAACGACTGCAATAGGTGACTGAGCTATTTGGGGTTGAATCCCAGCCCCATCAAAGACAATGAGAGTTGTGTCATTAACTTCACGAGGGACAGGATTTCACAGCACCTAATACAATGGGGCCACAATCCTGACTGGGGTTTCTGGGCACTGCTGTAATAATAATAATAATAATAATAATCAGCAACCAATTGTAATCAGTTGAACACTGCAGGCAGCCCCAGAGATACTTAATGCAGCCCGGCAGTGCAGTGTCAGCAACACCAACCACATCCACTAACTAATTATCTACAAATATACAGACCAAGAGCGCTGCAGTTACAAGAGACAAAGGGGAAGGCACTTGCTTAAGGCCACGGAGGGAGTCATGGCAGGGCCAAGATGAGTATTCAGAACAGCCAGATTCCCAATCCTGCATTCATCACACTGACTTACATTATGTGCTTCTCGGGGGAGGGACTGTGCTTTCCTTTAAGTTTGCACAGCACCTAGTGCACTGTAGAAACATAGGCTGAATAAAAATACTGAAGAAAATATGCAACTCCCTCCCAGACAGGCTTGATTGATTAAGCAGTGGTGGGCCAGACCATGGCATTATGATCTGTCACTGGCCAGTGCCTGCTCACACATCACTGCACCCTGACATTATTTTTAAAAAGAGGAGATGGAAAGGGGAAAAGAGTGACTCACTGTGTATGGTAATTTAAGCAGGACATGTGCCAGTTTCATGCTGCGATATTAAATGTGTAGAGGAGGTGGCCCAGGTTGGCTGTAGAGAGGCGTAGAGCAGTCAGCTGAAGCAAGTTACTTTTAATTACTGTTTTAGGACCGCTAATGAGAGCTGTTTTAGGACCGCTAATGCATGAACGTCTAGCCCTCTCCTCACCCGGGGAGTTACGCTACCTTGGCAGATAGCTTTGTGATTGCGCATCACATTTAGAAGAAAGAGCAGCTTTCACATATGGGCCAAGAATACCTTAGGGCCAGATCCTCCATGCACAAGGAGCTGGGTACAGTTGCTGTCTCTTTGCACGGGGGAGGTGGGGGCACAAGGGACTAATATGCTGCATGCATCCCCCTGGATGCCTTCCTTTGGGCTAGGAAGGCTACTGATACATCACCCTGTCCCTCTCCACATCTGCCCATGGATCTTGCCAGGGGTGGAGAGGATAGCAGATCATATTGCCACATGTGGCAGGGAACTTCAGAAGGGCTTGTGCTGTTGAAGCACAATTCCTCCCGCGGCTGTTTCTGGGACAGGTGGCCCCACATTGCCCCCAATGCAAGGCAGTGGCAAAAGACCACAATCTGGCCCTTCGTGTCAGCCATTTCATTTATATTGAAGAAATTAAATAGATAGCTTCAAAGTATGTTGGGTAGTGTGGAAGCCAGACCTTCCTTTAGGGATTCGGTTCTGGTCTCATTCCACTGATGAGGGAGACCTGGTAGTCCACCCCCTCTCCATGGCAAGGTGTCTAATACACTGCCTTCTGGCATCCCCTTCCTCCCAATTTACCAGCACACAGGGCAGCAGAGTGGTCCATTGTCTACCCATTAGGTTAGGAAGATACATAATGGTGTGGTTAGGTGGTGGTGACAGGGCATGAAAAAGCAGTCTGAAGAGATTTGCCCATACCCATAGGCTGGACCTGGAGGTTGAATGTACTCAGTAAACTCCTCAGGGTAAGGACCACCTTTCTGCAAGGTGTCTGTACAGTGCCTTGTGCAGTGCAGTCCTGATCCATGACTGGGGCTCCTATATGGTACCACGACACTGCTAGCAATGATCACAGCTAGAAGGGTCCACTAATGACTTTTCCTCAGAAACTGATATGCCCAGTGATTGCAACAGAGGATCCATGCTCAGAAATCTAGACTAGGATTATTATTTGTATTACACTCCTGCGTAGCAGCATCAGCCAAGTCACTGCCCCATTGTGTAGGTACTGCATAGACACGGAATAAGAGACATTTCTGCCCCAAAGAGCTTAACACTTAATTAGACAAGACCAAATGTAACAGATTTGGAGGGAGGATGGCATTGGGAGGGAGGACAGAATAACAATAATAACAGCAGTACAGGCTAGCTGTGTGTATAGTTTGTAGGTATAACAAATCAGTCAATAGCAATAATCACAGTACCTGCGACTCGCATTTGCCTAGTCTTTATGATGATTTCAGGGAGGGGTGTGTTTTTCTCAGTTTTCTTCAGAAGGGAAAGAATGCTGTTTGGAATAAAGTTATACACTAATTTAGTTCACCCTATCAGACCTTGGAGAAATGCAAAGCAAAACATTCCTATATCTGAAGCAATCTGGCCTGAGATACACTGGGTCATTCTTAAACGTTGTCAGACTCTGCTGCTCTGCGAGGTTTACCAATAAAACTACAGGCATTAAAAATGGAGAAAAAACATGTTACGTCATTGATTCCATGGGCAGAATTGGTCTGTGGGTTTTTGTTCAGTCTAGTTGTCAGTGACTCAAACAATGGGGTTTCCACCACTTCCCTTGGGACACTATTCCACAGTCTGAGGCCTCAGTACTGGGAAACTTCCAGCTACTCCTCTCAGCCTAAATTTTCCTTTACAAAGTTTCCTCCTCTTACTCTTAGGCTACGTCTACACTGGGGGGGGGGAGAAGAATCGATTTCAGATACGCAAATTCAGCTACGGGAATAGCATAGCTGAATTCGACGTATCTGATCCGACTTACCCCGCTGTGAGGACGGCAGCAAATCAACCACCGCGGCTCCCCCGACGACGGTGCTTACTCCTACCTGGGCTGGTGGAGTACACGCGTTGATTCGGGGATCGATTATCGCGTCCCGATGAGACACGATAAATCGATCCCTGAGAGATCGATTTCTACCCGCCGATCCGGGCGGGTAGTGAAGACAAGCCCTTAGTTCTATCCCCTGGGGTCTACCCTGAGTAATCCTTCTATGGTGCTTACACCACTCGGTTACAGTCCTTGTAGATGTATCATATTTCTCCTTCTCATTTATCCAATATTCATATTGGTTCGTTTTTCCTTCAGAAATCCATCCCGTCAGCTCCCACCCCATCTCTGAATTCTCCAATATACTGATATTCTCCTGTCTGGTATTAATGTGCCTGTGACTGGATCCAGTGCCCACTGAAGTTAATGGAAAGATTCCCACTGACTTCATTAGGCTTTGGATCAGGCCCCTAGAGCTAAAAACAGCCACAGGAAAAGGAGGTCTTATTTCCCAGCCCTACAATGTGAGGCACCTGCATCTTCGGTTTAAAATCACATTGGCTTTAGTCCTCAGTTATATAGGATCTGAACTGGTAGTGCATGTGGGTTCAGCATCCTGTCATCTTCATTCACAACAAGAAATCCTTCCCTGTGAGAAGGATGTGTCAGTGAGTAAGTGCAAATGCGGAGAAAAAAGAAGTAAAATGTCATCTACCAAGAAAAACTGCCCAGGTTTGTCTTAATGAAATGGGAATTGAGGCAAATTCCTCTGAGACAGGAGATAAGAATATTGTTGTGCTGCAAGATGTTAATCGCTGCCATGAAGCAGGTGTTTGAGCTATAGACAATCTCAGATTTTAAAGCTAATGGGTGTGCTAAGCACCTTTCGTTCAGGCTGAATGGAAGGAGCAATTAAATGCCTTTCATATAGCAAGAACTGGAAAGAATAGGAAGCCACCACTCAGGGGATTGCATGGCAAAACTTGCTGTGTAGTCTGAGGGGTTTCCCTGGAACTAACTGTAAACTCATGGGCTAAGAGATTTTTTGGCAAGCTGTGTGAGAAAGCAAGCACAAAGCAGCACTGCATGAGAGAAGCAGTGATGAGTATAGGCCTGGGAGGAAGATGATAGCAATTCTTACAGGCATAGTATTAGCTGGAAAGGCAGACTTGGATTTCTGAACAAGGAAACGGTCTGCTGTTTGCTTCCACTGTGTTTGGGGAAACAGGACTTTGTGTATATTCTTTGTAAATAAGCAGGGTTGCACCAAAGAAATACCTGACTTGTATACCTTCATTTTCTCCTCCTAATGGAAACCACCCAGCAAGACTCCAAATATTGGCTAACCTCTTGGGCCCAAAGTGGCAACAGGCACTCAGTCCCTGCTGTGTAAAGACTGATTTTCTCAAACTGAAATGATTGTCATTGAAAGTGAGACACCACCTTCAATAAATGTCAGGCAAGATTCCCTGCACTGCACGTTTTTATCTGCCACCGCAATCCTACCTTGATCAATATAAAAGCTTTTGAAATTGTTTAACCAATGGCATTTTGAACTAATGAATCTGGCCGATCAAAGGAACCATGTTGGACTGTGTTTCTGATATATACAATTACAGAAAAAGAATCCACATGTCCTTGTCTCATTTTCAAAAATCATTAGCAACTGGCACTTCTGGTACATTAAATGAGATCAGACACTATGTCTGTTGTATCTTTCAGTATAAAATTAAACTGTTTTCTCCCCCAGTCTGGCTTCTAAAAAGAGCAGAGTTATTTAGTTCAGTGGATTTTGGATGCTGCTTCCTGCCCTTTATGATTACTTAAAGTTATTTCATTGGGCCCACCAACATTTTCTATACCCAAGAGAGAGCATAAGTTAATTCAGTCAGTGACTGGGAACTTAAACAGAGTCCTTGATTGCCTTTCTTCAAGGCATCTGCAGCATCACAGTGACTTTTCCTCTAGTATCTGGGCGTAAACTGAGTGCACTTTGTTACTGCTTAGCTAGGTCTCCAAGGCCTCAGCTCTGAATTCTGATGTTGGTGCTCATGTAGACAATGTGCAGTTTTTCACTTTTCCACAAAGTCTGGGGTCAAGAAATAGCCACGCGTGGTAGCATGATGCCAAGGGGTCTGAAGATCCTGCGTCACCCAGCACCGAGGGCTAGACTGGCACTTTCAAGCCACCAGAATAGGGTGCAGGAGTCTCCAAGCAGAATTCCTCCTTGGAGCTCTCAGGCAGTTTGAATGCTCCACTGTCTTGCACCTTATGTGGCCATTTACACCTGTGCAGAGAGAGTGTAAAATGCTACATTCTGGCAGTGGAGAATCAGGCCCTATAGCTTTATCACAAGCCAAGGGTACAGTTTTTCTCATGTAGAAAATCCCCTCCATTACTATCATTAAAACGCTGGATCCAGGATGTTCAAGAAATCTTCTCCCAGCAGGAAGAGGCATCTTATGAAATAAGAGGACAATCTACAAACTTCAGTCAGAGTCAGACTCCACGACCCAGATTTGGAAATGACATTTTGACCCATCCTACTATATTGAGTGCTCAGGCTGGAGGAAGGTCTGGCTAAAGTTGCCCTCAAAGTGCTGATCTTCCCACCATCCACTCTCACTCCATTCCCTACAGGTATCGGACATCAACCCCTTTTCTTCCTGGGCATTTCAGTTCCCTGGCAATGAATGCAAAAGCCTGTGCTGTGAAAAATTGGAATGTCTGATAGCTGTATAAAAATTTGAGGCAGAATAACATAATAAGAAAAGTAAATATTACAGAGAAACAGCAAACTTGAACAATCATCTGTGTTCTCTCTTTACTGCGGGAATGGCCTTGTATACTTTTTGCATCTGTTTAATAAGGGTTAGCAGTCTATTCGCATATCATTTATGTCAATGAAAGAAGGGTCTTGTGCACCAGCAGCTTATCAAAATGACATGGATTCTAGGATTATTGCATTTGCAATCCCCAAGGCGATGCTATGCATAGGTTACTACAATTTACAAGGAGTGTAAGCAAACAGATGGGTTAGGTGAAAAATGACCCAATAATTGTAGCTACTAGTAAGGATGCTGGAAAGTTTTATTAAAAAAAAAAAAGACCTCTAAATGAATCTTGATAAGAGCAGAATTAGCTTTTGTAGGAGCTTCTTAATTGCTGCTGCATTGGACAATATTTCTTGCAAACTTTGCTTTTCTCAGTGCAACTGAATGGCAGGGCCAGATTCTGCCACTCCGTGCTCACACTGAGTATAATTACTTATTTGTATTGAAGTAGAATCTGGAGTCCCTGTCATAACTCATAGGTTTTTAACCCAGACCCATAGGAGCAGGCACACTTCATCCCTCCATCTGGCAGCCTGCTGACAATATCTTATCTGGGATCCATGAAGCCCAGCCTGCTGTGAGGCTCCTCCCCGAGGCCTGATTGATGGAGTCCCTGAGCTGCTGATTGGCCTGCTGGCCCTACTTAAGCAGCAGCAGGAACAGGAAGCTCTCTGAACAACTGGGCCCTTGCCCATGCCATCCGATTGCTGGCCTCCAGTCTGTCTCCTGCCTCTGATCCCTTAGTATCCTGACCCAGTCTGACTCTGGTTCCTGACTTGCGGTTCTGATCTCCAGTTTGACTCCTACCTCTGTTGCCTCTGGTGTCCTGACCCAGCTGACTCTTGACTCCTGTCCCATGACTGCAGACTCTGGTTCTGGCTGCCCACGACCCAGCCATGACAGGTCCCAATTAGGAAAAGTCGACTGTATACATTTATAATTGAGATAATCCCTGCCCCAAGGAGCTTACAATCTAACCATATGAGGAGAGACAAAAGGTGGAGACAAACAAACAGAGGGGGAGGACAAAGGTAACTGTGAAATAATCATAGATTTTAAGGTCAGAAGGGACCATTAAGATAATCTAGTCTGACCATATTAAGTAACACTTTAATATTGAGAACGTATTAAGAGATACACCTCTACCCTGCTATAACGCGGCCGTGGGGAGCCCAAAATCCCTACTGCATTATAGCTGAAACCCCATTATATTGGGGTAGGGGCGGAAGGGCTCTGGCGGTGATTTAAAGAGCTCCGGGCTCCGGCTGCTGCGGGGAGCCCCAGGCCCTTTTAATTGCCGGCGGAGCCCCGCTGCCACAGCCCCGGGGTAGGGGCAGCAGGGCTCCAGTGGTGATTTAAAGGGCCGAGGGCTCCCCGCAGCAGCCGGAGCCCCGGACCCTTTAAAGCGCCGGCGAGCCCCGCTGCTACCGCGCTATACTCGAACCCGTGTTATATCGGGTCGCGTTATAGGGGTAGAGGTGTACTGTGATTTCCTTTCCCAGACCTGAAGAAGAACTCTGTGTAGTTTGAAAGCTTGTCCCTTCCACCAACAGCAGTTGGCCAATAAAAGATATTACCTCACCTCCCTTGTCTCTCTCATATCCTGGGAGCAACATGGCTACAACAACACTGCTAACACCATATTCAATATGTTAAGCAGCAGTCATGGTGTGCCTGCTCCCTAGCCACTGGGGACTGTCTTGTACTCATCACAGCAGATGTCAGTGTTAAATAGTGGGACCTTGAAATAATGGGGTTGCTTACGCAGTAAGGTGCAGTGGGTGCACTTAAAGAGTCTTCCAGTTAGAAATATTCTACCTGTTTGCAAGAGGAACCCTACTTTTAAATGGGAAATACTGGAAAGGGTGGTAGTCTCTCTCCGACTGGTAGAAACCTTGTGTGTGACCACTGTAGTGCTCAGTGAGATGAAGGGTGGAAAAATCAGGCCTTGATTAGAGAGAAGATCTTGGAGGAGAATGGTGACTTTTAGAGCTGCTTTTGAAGAAAAAATATTTTAAAGCTGTTTCTCCATGGATTCCCTCAGGGTGCCTACGGATGGATAACGGCTTTCGAAACACTTCATGCAGTGCTTTGAACTTGGATGAAACACCACGTGGAAAATGTAACTACTCAGCTACTCTCTTTGCTAATAAAGTCAGAGGGGACATGCCGAGCATTCAGAATGTGCAGTATGAAAAAAGCCCTCCTGTATGATAAGAGAAGGGAGAATGGTCCGGGGGGGTTAAAGGGAACTGGGCAACAGGGGGGTTTAGCTCTGTCATAAAATCTCTGAGCCTGATTCTCCTTTGGTTTGTATCTTGTGGAGTCACTTACCTCTGTGCAAAGTGGGGGAAAGACTCAGTTGTGGAAATCAGGTGTAAATGACTGAATAAGGCACAATGCAGTCAAGAATCAGACCCATGTGCGACTGCGGGTGCTTCAGCGGCACTGGGGATGGCGGGGGTTTGGGCAGCCCGGCGTGGCGCTGTGGGGGGGCGGGGGTTAGGGCGGCCAGGCGCGGCGCTCGGGGGTTTGGGCGGCCCAAACCCCCGCCCCCCCCGGAGCTCTAGTTTTTGGCTTCTTGTTCCTTCCTTAACTGTCACTACCAACACACATCTCACTGATAAATGGCTGATCCCGACGGGGATTATATCTACCTTCATCCAGCAACATAAAACAAGTGGGGTCTTGTAGTGAGTCGGTGTGGCTCCCCTCCTGTCCAGAAGAGGGAGCCCACGTGCCGGCACCGGAGTGGGTGGAACCACCACCGCCTGTCCCCGCCCCCCGGAAGTCAAGGGGCGGGACAGGAAGTATAAAGGCCAGCCGCCAGAGCTCAGTTGGGTCTCAGCCACCACAGGGAGCAGACGTGCGGCCGGTAGCTCCTGGCCAGGAGACCGTCGAAGACCGGGGCTTGGACCCTGGCTGGCCTGAGCTACCCCGGGCCCACTACGAGGAGGAGCCGCCGGAGCCCGTTCACGCCCGCCACTGGGAGAACCCCTGGGAACCGGACCCCACTAACCCTGAGGGTGAGACTGGACCCGAACCCCTTCACCCCTGCTGCTATCCAGAGGAGCCGCCTGAGGACCATTGGCCGGACTTCCCGGCAGAGCTACCAGACTTGCCGCCGAGCCCGGGCAGAGAGGAGCCCATGGAGATGGACTGGCCCGATCCCGGCGTAACGAACGAGGTAGGCTGTGAGGGGGATCACGGAAGTAGCCCGGGGATAGCCGACCCCGGTTCGGCTGCAACTGAGTGTGAGCCTATGTCAGTGTGTTGCGGTCTGGATACCCCACTGACCAGCAGCGGCAGCAACCGCTGTTAGGGCCCCGGGCTGGAACGCAGTGGAGTGGGTGGGCCTGCGTTCCCCCCTGCCACCCCCTGCACGGGTGGCAGGCTTCCCCCTCACCCAACGCTCGGCTACAGCAAGCCTAGGCGTACCTTTGAACTATTTGCTCGCTCAGCCCCTGCAACAAGGACCTGAGCCTTACTGTGTTTGCCCCGCCCTGATCCAGGGCCTGGGCTTTGAACTATTTGCTCGCTCAGCCCCTGCAACAAGGGCCTGAGCCTTACTGTGTTTGCCCCGCCCTGATCCAGGGCCTGGGCTTTGAACTATTTGCTCGCTCAGCCCCTGCAACAAGGGCCTGAGCCTTACTGTGTTTGCCCCGCCCTGATCCAGGGCCTGGGCTTTGAACTATTTGCTCGCTCAGCCCCTGCAACAAGGGCCTGAGCCTAACTGTGTTTGCCCCGCCCTGATCCAGGGCCTGGGCTCTGAACTATTTGCTCGCTCAGCCCCTGCAAACAAGGGCCTGAGCCTAACTGTGTTTGCCCCGCCCTGATCCAGGGCCTGGGCTCTGAACTATTTGCTCGCTCAGCCCCTGCAGTCAAGGGCCTGAGCTTTAACTGTGGTTGCTCCGACTCTGCACTAAAGAGCCGGAGTTTCGGGACTAACTGACTACTTGTTCCCACAGTAGTGAGTCGGTGTGGCTCCCCTCCTGTCCGGAAGGGTCGAGCCCCGGCTAGGACCTACTACATTTGGCGCCCAACGTGGGGCACGAGCCCCTGCCCCTGTGAGAAGGGGCTAGAGGGGGAGTGGCAGTTGCCCCCCCCCGTTCTAAGGAATGGATATGGAGCGGCTGTTTCAGCTGCTCACGGAGAGCCAGGAGTGGCAGCAGATGGCCCAGCTGCAGCAGCAACAGCAACAGCAGGCCGCTCAGCTCGCACAGCAACAGCAGCGAGATGCCGCCCAACTCCAGTTGCAGCAGGAGCAGCACACAGCCCAGCTCGAGCAACAGCAACAGCTGGTGCGGCAGTTGGGAGTCCAGCTGCAGCAGCTGCTGGTCACGCTCCCTCGCCCCGCACCGGGGCCGGCAGGGGAGGCTGCGGAGATGCCGCGGTTAGCTGCCCCCCTTCGCTTGACTAAGATGAGCCCAGACGACGACCCGGAGGCATTCCTGGTCACGTTCGAGCGGGTAGCCCTCGTCGCCGGGTGGCCCAGGGACCAGTGGGCTACCCTCTTAGCCCCCTACCTGACGGGGGCGGCCCAGGTGGCCTATCGTGGATTGGCGGCTGAGGAAGCACGGGACTACGACCTGGTGAAGGCCGCGATATTGGACGCCCTCGACGTCAGTCCCGAGACTTTCCGACAAAGGTTTCGGGGCCAGACTTACCCCACCGGGGCCCGACCGCGGGTAGTGGCCCAAACCTTAAAAGAAGCTTGCCGACGGTGGCTACAGCCCGGCACCCGGACGGCGGAGGAGGTAACCGAGCAGGTGGTGTTGGAACAGTTCGTGCACACCCTACCCTCCCGAGGGCGCGCCTGGGTGCTTCGCCACCGGCCGACGGCGCTGGCCCAGGCCGTGTCACTAATGGAGGACTTCCTGGCCGCCGAAGATGCAGTAGGGCCCACCTTCCGCCGCCCCGGGCCCGAACCAGTCCGCGGCGAAAAGAAAAGGGAAACCCCGAGCGGACCACGACACCCCGCACCGAGGCCCGACCCCCGCCGCGAGATCCGGACCCGGCACGCGGACCCGACTCCTCGGACCGGACCAGTGGCCCCGGGCCAGGGGCCCCCAAGGGCTCGGCGAAGCCCCCCCCGGAGCGGACGACCTGAACTCGGACCCTGCTTCAGTTGTGGGAAGATGGGGCACCTCCGGCGAGACTGTCCGGAGATGGATTGCAGCTATGGGCAAGTGTGGGCGGGCCACACTCGAGCCAGGCCAGCCATGAACCCCAAGCTGACCGTCCCGGCGGCCGGCGGAGGGCGGACTACGCGGGCCTTGATCGACTCGGGTTGTGGTCAGACGTTGGTCCGTAAGGACCTGGTACCGCCGGGTGATACCCGCCTCGGATGTATTCATCTGCAATGCATCCATGGGGACGTCCGACCATACCCCAGCGCCCGGGTCCCCCTAACCATCGCGGGGATCACCCGACACCTGGTGGTTGGGGTAGCTCCCCATCTTGCATACCCTGTGATCCTCGGTCGGGACTGGCCGGCCTTTGAGGAAGTCCTACGGTCCACGCCGGCCCTGGGGGCTGATCGGTTGGGGTCCTCCTCCGAGACCCCCGAGCAGGGTCCGGCGACCGAGATAGACGACACGGACGCAGCGGGACCGCCACCGGAGCCGGCCCCTCAGCCCCGCTTCGATACCGATTTCTGTCGGGACCAGCGAGAGGACCCCACCCTTAGCCGCTTTTACGAGCAGCTCGCGGCAGTAGATGGGAGTGTTGTGGACCCCCAGCGGGCCACCCTGTGGCCCCATTTTGAGCTGCGCCAGGACCGGCTCTATCGCCTGGACCGTGACCCCCGCACCCAGGAACCACAAACCCAACTGTTAGTGCCCCTGTGTCACCGGAGGGCGGTAATGAAGTTGGCCCACGATGTGCCAGCCGCCGGGCACCTGGGGCGAGAGAAGACCCTCGCTCGAATCCTGGCGCGCTTCTTTTGGCCAGGAATCTCTCAGGAGGTGAAAGAATATTGTGCCTCCTGTCCAGAGTGTCAGAGGGTCGCCCCGCCCGGGATCCCCAAGGCACCCCTGGTCCCCATGCCAGTGATGGAGACGCCCTTTGAACGGGTCGCCATGGACCTCGTGGGCCCCCTCCCGAAAAGTGCCGCGGGGTTTCAATACATCCTGGTCTTGGTGGACTATGCCTCTCGGTTCCCCGAAGCCATCCCCCTGCGAAGTATTACCGCCCGGTCTATCGCGGGGGAATTGCTGAAAATCTTCGCCCGAGTAGGACTGCCTAGAGAGATACTGACCGACCAAGGAACGAACTTCACGTCCCAATTGTTGCGACAGGTCTGTGCCCTCTTAGGCATCAAACAACTCCGGACGTCCGTGTACCACCCGCAGACGGACGGGTTGGTGGAGCGGTTTAACCGCACTTTGAAAAGCATGTTGCGGAAATTCCCCGCAGAGGACCTCCGCCACTGGGACCAATTCCTTCCACCCTTGCTGCTAGCCATCCGAGAAGTCCCGCAGACCTCAACAAAATTTTCCCCTTTCGAGCTGCTGTATGGACGCAGACCGCGGGGCCTCTTAGACCTGATGAGAGAGACCTGGGAACAGTCAGCGTCCCCGGCCCAGGGCCTCCTGAAATATGTCATCCAGTTACAGGAGTACCTTGCCCAGGCCGGTGCCCTGGCCCGCGAAAATTTGAAGACGGCGCAGGAACGGCAGAAACGGACCTACGATCAGGGAGCCCAAGTCCGGGAGTTCCAACCAGGAGACCGTGTCCTACTCCTCCTCCCGTCTAGTGAGTCAAAATTGTTAGCCCGGTGGCAGGGACCTTACGAAGTCGTGCGTAAGGTCGGTCCCGTCACCTACGAGGTGCGGCAACCGGACAAGCGGAAGGGAACCCAGCGGTATCACGTCAACCTGCTGAAACGGTGGCAGGACCGGGAGGGCCTCTTGATCAACCCATGCCCGCCCGAGCCGGAATTGGGACCCCAGGTACCCTCGATGGATGACCCCCCGGCACCCCAATTAGGACAATCGCTCACAGAAGAGCAATGTAAACAGACTAACTGCCTGCTGCAAACCTTCAAGCAAACCTTCACGGCCGTACCGGGCCACACGTCCCTGGTCAAACACTCCATCCAGACCGAGCCGGGAAAGGTGGTTCGAGAGACGACCCGGCCCCTGCCCTATCGGATGCGGGGTGCGGTCGAGGAGGAAGTAAGAGCCATGCTGGCTCTGGGCGTCATCGAACCATCCCAGAGCGAGTGGCGTAGTCCGGTGGTCCTGGTGCCCAAGCCGGACGGTACCCGCCGCTTCTGCATCGACTTTCGGAGGGTAAACGCCATCTCGCGCTTCGATGCCTACCCGATGCCCCGTGTAGACGAGTTACTGGGCCGCCTGGGGGAGGCCCAGTATATCACCACCTTGGATCTGAGCAAAGGCTACTGGCAGATCCCCCTCGAGGAGACCTCAAAAGAGAAGACCGCCTTTGCCACTCCAACGGGGCTGTACCAATTCACACGGATGCCATTCGGTCTCCATGGAGCCCCGGCCACCTTCCAGCGGCTGATGGACCAACTTCTGCAGCCCCATCAGGACTATGCGGCGGCGTACCTAGACGACGTGGTCATCTATAGCCGCGGCTGGGAGGATCATCTGCCCCGGGTTGCGGCAGTCCTAAGGTCCCTACGACAGGCGGGCCTGACCGCCAACCCCAAAAAGTGCCGGATTGCCTGGCAAGAGACCAACTATCTTGGCTATACCGTCGGGGGCGGGCGGGTCAAGCCCCTCGTCGGGAAAGTCCAGGCCCTCCTGGACTGTCCCACCCCATCGACCAAACGGCACGTTCGGCAGTTCCTGGGCCTCGTTGGGTATTACAGACGGTTCATCCCCCAGTTCGCGACCATCGCAGCACCTTTAACTGGGCTTCTGACGAAGGACAGCCCCCGGCAGGTACGATGGTCCCCCGAATGTGAGGCGGCCTTCCGGACACTGCAGAAGTGCCTCTGCCAGGAGCCGGTTCTCTATAGCCCGGACTTTAAACGCCCATTCATCTTGCAGACCGACGCCTCCGGCGTAGGATTAGGGGCAGTCCTGTCCCAAGAAGTGGAGGGAAAGGACCACCCCGTAGTATATCTCAGCCGGAAGCTGTTCCCCCGTGAGAGGAATTACGCAGTGGTGGAAAAAGAGGCCCTCGCGGTGAAGTGGGCCTGCGATGCCCTGCGCTTCTACCTCCTCGGGGCCCCATTCACCCTCGTCACAGACCACGCCCCCCTCCGGTGGCTAATGCGGATGAAAGATAATAATGCCCGCATTATGCGGTGGTACCTCGCCTTACAACCCTACGCATTTACGGTCCAGCATCGAGCTGGTAAGGACCATACGAATGCGGACTTCCTATCCCGCATGGGGGAGATGGCAGGACCTGGCCCCGACAGGCGGGAGCCAGTCTTAAGGGGGGGGGTGTGTAGTGAGTCGGTGTGGCTCCCCTCCTGTCCAGAAGAGGGAGCCCACGTGCCGGCACCGGAGTGGGTGGAACCACCACCGCCTGTCCCCGCCCCCCGGAAGTCAAGGGGCGGGACAGGAAGTATAAAGGCCAGCCGCCAGAGCTCAGTTGGGTCTCAGCCACCACAGGGAGCAGACGTGCGGCCGGTAGCTCCTGGCCAGGAGACCGTCGAAGACCGGGGCTTGGACCCTGGCTGGCCTGAGCTACCCCGGGCCCACTACGAGGAGGAGCCGCCGGAGCCCGTTCACGCCCGCCACTGGGAGAACCCCTGGGAACCGGACCCCACTAACCCTGAGGGTGAGACTGGACCCGAACCCCTTCACCCCTGCTGCTATCCAGAGGAGCCGCCTGAGGACCATTGGCCGGACTTCCCGGCAGAGCTACCAGACTTGCCGCCGAGCCCGGGCAGAGAGGAGCCCATGGAGATGGACTGGCCCGATCCCGGCGTAACGAACGAGGTAGGCTGTGAGGGGGATCACGGAAGTAGCCCGGGGATAGCCGACCCCGGTCCGGCTGCAACTGAGTGTGAGCCTATGTCAGTGTGTTGCGGTCTGGATACCCCACTGACCAGCAGCGGCAGCAACCGCTGTTAGGGCCCCGGGCTGGAACGCAGTGGAGTGGGTGGGCCTGCGTTCCCCCCTGCCACCCCCTGCACGGGTGGCAGGCTTCCCCCTCACCCAACGCTCGGCTACAGCAAGCCTAGGCGTACCTTTGAACTATTTGCTCGCTCAGCCCCTGCAACAAGGACCTGAGCCTTACTGTGTTTGCCCCGCCCTGATCCAGGGCCTGGGCTTTGAACTATTTGCTCGCTCAGCCCCTGCAACAAGGGCCTGAGCCTTACTGTGTTTGCCCCGCCCTGATCCAGGGCCTGGGCTTTGAACTATTTGCTCGCTCAGCCCCTGCAACAAGGGCCTGAGCCTTACTGTGTTTGCCCCGCCCTGATCCAGGGCCTGGGCTTTGAACTATTTGCTCGCTCAGCCCCTGCAACAAGGGCCTGAGCCTAACTGTGTTTGCCCCGCCCTGATCCAGGGCCTGGGCTCTGAACTATTTGCTCGCTCAGCCCCTGCAAACAAGGGCCTGAGCCTAACTCTGTTTGCCCCGCTCTGATCCAGGGCCTGGGCTCTGAACTATTTGCTCGCTCAGCCCCTGCAGTCAAGGGCCTGAGCTTTAACTGTGGTTGCTCCGACTCTGCACTAAAGAGCCGGAGTTTCGGGACTAACTGACTACTTGTTCCCACAGTAGTGAGTCGGTGTGGCTCCCCTCCTGTCCGGAAGGGTCGAGCCCCGGCTAGGACCTACTACAGGTCTGAATTAATTAAACCAGATAGACTAAATCTTCAATCACTGTGGATTTTGGGTATATAGAAGATCAGATTTGTTGGGTCTGATTCTGCTCTCACACCAGTTTTATGCTCATTATGGGCAGGGATGAGGGTACTTAGTTGCTTGAGGACAAATTAATAACACACGGATGCAACTCTATTGATTTCATTGTACTTACTCCTGATTTAATCTAGTGTGAGAGAAATCAGATTAAGACTTCTTATGCTTCTGTTTGAAACTTTGGATAATGTTATATTTAGCCACACTGAACTCATGCGGCCAGAAAAAAAGTGTTTATATTTTTAAAAATTAAAGCTCACATGTTCCCATTCTTGTTAATTTCCCAACCAACATAACCTTTTTGTGTCTTCTAAGTTCTCTTTTCTTCCCAACTCTTGGCATACCATCCTATTTGTTCTGCTGGTTTTTAAATGTTTCAGGTGCAAGCAGGTAGAGAACCATCTAAATGTTAGCCAAGTTTCAATTCCAAACACTTTAGCTGTTAAAAAAAAAAACAGTGCAAGGTGTCAGCTAATATTTACCTTATTCTAAAATGAGCCTTAGCTGATCCAGGTACTGCAATCATTTATTTTACTTCCCCTCCCCAGTTAGTGGTGTCAGAGGTTTTAGAGTTTCTCCATCACTGTTTGCAGATCCTTCTCCTGCTCAGCCTTTTTCATGGGTTTTGACCCTTGCCTCATTCCATTATGTTGCTTTACATTAACTATCACAATTCTGTCCAGGACTTTCTAAATGTGACTCTCTTCCCATCTCCACATTTTTGGGTCATCATGCTATCGTGTGATCCTTCTTCTCTGTCACTGATCTATAAATGGAGCAAAACTGGCCTCCCTTAACACTAAGCATCACTAAACTCCTATAACTTCCTTCCATCCCTAGCCATTGCCACTTGCAACTACCATCTTCTCCAGCTTTTGCTATCTGAGTCAGTCCTTTATGCTGGCAAGTAAATCACCATTGTAGGCAGCATGGTATAATGCAGAAGTGGGCAAACTACAGCCCACGGGCCACATCCGGCCCGCAGGACCCATCCTGCCTGGCTCCTGAGCTCCTGGCCGGGGAGGCTAGCCCCCCGGCCCCTCCCCTGCTGTCTCCCTTCCCCCACAGTTATGCCGCCACATGGGCAGCGCTCTGGGCGGCGGAGCTGCGTGCTCCTGCCGAGCAGAGCGGCAGTGTGTCTGGCTCCGGACGGCGCAGCAGCCAGACATGCTGCTTTGCATGCTCTGCTCGGCATGGTGAGTGGTAAGTGGGCCAGGGCTGGGTGGTTGTATAAGGGGTGGGGAGTTCTGGGGGGCAGTCAGGGGACAGGGAGCAGGGGGCGGTTGAATGGGGTGGAGGTTCTGGGGAGGGGGCGGTCAGGGGATGGGGAACGGGGGGGGGGGTTGGATAGGCGGGGAGTCCCAGGGGGCCTGTCAGGGGGCAGGGGTATGGATGGGATCGGGGCAATCAGGGGACTGGGAGCAGGGGGATTGGATAGGGGGTGAGGCCCCAGGGGGGGTTAGGGGTGGGGGGGTCCCAGGTGGGAGTGGTCAGGGGACAAGGAGCAGTGGGCATTGGATGGGTCGGGAGTTCTGAGGGGGACAGTCAGGGGGCGGGAAGTGGGAGGGGGCGAATAGGGGGCAGGGGCCAGACTGTTTGGGGAGGCACAGCCTTCCCTACCCGGCCCTCCATACAGTTTTGCAACCCCAATGTGACCCTCGGGCCAAAAAGTTTGCCCACCCCGGTCTAATGGATGGAGCACCATGAACTCCTGAGCTCTAATTCTGGTTCTACCACTGATTTACTGTGTTCCCTTGACCAACTCCCTTAACTTCAATTTGTCTCTCAGGGTAATAATATCTGCCTTCTTCAGAAGGGTAGTGTGCAGGTTGGTTAGTGCTGGCACAGTGCTCTGAATATGTTAAAAGCACCTTACTTAACTGCCTTGTAGGTTTCATTCATTGCATTTAATGCTTATGGCAAATGCTGCATTAATAGCCCTGGTTCATGAAGTCCTCAAAGTAGCCACAGAACATATACAGTTCAAGTGGCAGCAGCAATGCAAGTACCTGCACACCACCCTGCCATACCTCTGGGGTGAGAGGGTAGTTCATCTTTCTTGTGCCCTCTGCTGAGGCTGCCAACAAGAATGACAGCTGTAATATTTCATAAGCCTGCCATTCCTCAAAGCATTTCACAAACCACATGCATAAAGCACCACTGAAATGCTGTTACTTCTGGGGCTGACTGTGGTCTTCCACCAATCCACAGCATGCTGCCCAGCAACAGGGAGGTGGGGAACCATTATTCAGGGCCTATCAAAAAGAGGAGACGGGCTCTTGGTTTTGAAGGCCTCATTTAGTATCATGTTTGATGTAGACCCCTCTGAACACTAAGCACACTTACATGTAGCATAGATCACCTCCAAATAGCTATTGGATGACAATGACCGAAATGCTCAATGTGACTCCGCCTCTGAGGATATGATCATAAGAATGGGCCAACTAGTGCTTGCTCTGAAGAGCTTACATCTCTGTGCCGCTAATGGGTCTCCGTCCTCTGGGCACTATCAGAATAGCAGTAAATAATAACAAACTATAAAATACACAGGCTATTGTTTTACTAAATTTTTATCAGACTACAGTTTACAATATGATTCCAAAGAAGTTGTCTAACTTGCTACTGCTTTGTCCTGTTTAGATGAGCAAACGGAGCTGCCTCCCTTCTCAGCAACTGGAGGACTCCACTCAGTTTTGGAGGACACCGTGTCACCAGCCTTCAGTGCTACTGTTATCATCATTGTAACTGTTATCCTATCGGGGAGTGCTTATTTGTGTTTCCTGAAATACATCTGCTCTGGATGCTGCAAATCCACACAAGTGGAACCAGTCAGAAGACTGGATCCTAGCAGATCTGAAGAACAAGTGTAACCTAACCTAAACATTCAGCTCATCACCATTTTGATGGGCCCCCTCACGAGATCTCCTGGAGGACAAAGGCATGGACAGCCTGTACCTGGAATTAAGAAGAAATGTCGGAAAGGGAAGGCAGAGGAGATGTGGCTTCCAGGGAATTAGGTCAGCTGCAAGACCTCTGTATAATATCAGAGACTTACCATGCTTTCCCTTCTGTATCTGCCGCTGGTTTATACTGGATAGAGTTAATCTCCTTTGAAGGCCTTATTGATGAATTGTTACTACAGATCATGCATTCCTGTCCACAATGTGTCTTTATCATAGCGCAGGGGGGAGGGATAGCTCAGTTGTTTGAGAATTAGCCTGCTAAACCCAGGGTTCTGACCTCAATCCTTAAGGGGGCCATTTAGGGTTTTGGGGCAAAAAACTGTCTGGGGATTGGTCCTCCTTTGAGCAGGGGGTTGGGTTAGATGACCTCCTGAGATTCTATGATTTCATTCTTTCTAGTTAAGCTGGTGACATTTGGTTTATTATGGGTACATCTGTTAGCCTCTGTTTGACATTTCTGGAGGGAACCTTGGAACCTTTGGTCCATTGGAGAATATGAAGCCACATATGGTCTGCATATTTCTGTGCCCCCCACAAAGAACTGCAGTGTTACCCAATCTTCTCAGTTAGTACAGACTCATCAGTATTAGATACCAAGAAAAGTGGAGGATTCTCCATCTCCTGAAGTCTTCAAATCAAGACGGGACACCTTTCTGGAAGATGTGCTTTAGTGAAACAAAAATCATTGGGGTCAGTACAGGAGTAACTGAATAAAGTGCTAAAGCATGAGTTATGCAGGAGGTCAGACTGGGTGATCTAAAGGACCCTTCTGGCCTTAAAAATCAGTGAATATTCTGATTTCTCTTGATAAGATGTCTCTGAAGTCTGTATGTTACTTTCTCTTGGGGTATACCTCCATTTGAGCTGGAAGGTGTGATTCTCAGCTCATGCAGATGCACCTGCGCTAGCTCCGCTTGAGTTAGCATGCTAAAAATAGCAATATAGCCAGGGTAGCTGGGTGGTGGCTTGGGCTTGCTGTCTGAGTATGTACCCAGGGAGTGTAGATGGGTATGTACTTGGGTGGCTGGCTTGAGCCACCACTCATGCTACCCTGGCCACACTGTTATTTTCAGCATGCTAGTTCAAGTAGAGCTAGCTCAGATACACCTCTGTGAGCTGGGAATCGCCCCTCCTAGCTCAAATGTAAATGTACCCTTTGATGCTGACGTACTTTACATTTCCACTGTAGTGAAACTGATATGAGGCAGCTAATGGAACTTGTATCCTATTGACCCTTTTGAGGAATTGTCTCAATGTACAATATTGTCTGACAATGCAAAATTTACTTCCGCATTTATATTTTCTACCTGGTGGACAAAGAACATTAGAATACTCCTGGGGGTGCAGAATTCATATGGTCTGCATATTTTTGTGCTCCCCACACAGAAAAATGCAAAAATAATCTGTGGGGGGGGGAGGAGACATGCGCCTCTTCCCCAGCAGCCCAGGCAGCGCATCTGTTCCAGCATGCCTGGAGCAGCCTCAGAGACACAAATCACTCCAGGGGGAGGGAGCTGGGCGTGTGTGCCTGCAGGGGAGATGTTGATCATTGACAGGGGGCAGGGCTGGCCAACAAGAGGGAGAGACTCTATCCCTCTTGCTTGCTATGTGGCTTGCCGGGCGTGGGGGTGGGTAGGTCTTTTTATTATGCACGAGAAAGGCTCTGTCCCCGAGGCAGAAATGTAGCAGCCTGCCTGCTAGTTAATTGATCTCATTCCCTGAGGCAGAAATGTATCAGCCTGCCTGCATAGTAACATGGTTAATGTTCCTAGTGTTAGTTAACTGTTCCCATTCTGAGTCAATTCCCCTGGGAGCATAAAACCTGTAAAAGTTTTAAGGCCCTAGATTGCCTGAGTGATGTAAAGCCTTATAAATGACAGTAAGGGAAGCAGCTAGGAAGATCTATGTGCTTTCTCACTTTTTTTCCTGGGCCAAAATGGCACAATGGGGTTAGATTACAGCTCAGGATTTATTTTACTTACCCATTTAAAAAAAGACTTCAAGGGCAAATAAAACATTTACCAAGCAGTCAATAAAATGTCAGGACAATCAGAACCAAGCACTTCCCAAAGTATCTAGCCAGGTCCAGGACAATGATTAGCAAAACTGTATGACTTTCATGTGTGAAAGTCTGAGCTATTTAAAATGACATTCTACATGTTTGTTTGGGTTTTTTGGGGGGGAGGTTGGGGTGTGTGTGTCCTGTAATGTAATTTAAATGAAAATCCAGGATTATAGCCGGAATGCAGGGTATTAGTTACCAAGTATTTTTAACATAACTTTCATGTGTTTAGAAAATTCTGAATAGTTATTGTGATTTTTTTTCTCTATTGTACTTTAAATAACTTGCCAAAACAATTGAAACTGGTGTGATTATATTGTATTATTTTGACAAATAAAATGTGCAGAATTTTGCAGAATTTTTAATTTTTTGGTGCAGAATCCCCAGAGGAGTAATTACAAGTGGGAAAAGCACTTCAGATGAGAGAACTAACGTTGAATCTTTCTGAGCTTTGGTTATGTTTTTCTGTGCCTCAGGTTTAGCCAAGAAGAGGAAGCTCAGAACTATCAGTGAAATAGCTCTTTTTGGGATAACCTTGGTGCAGTCAGAACCAGGTCATACTGAACAACCTTGTTAGGGAGCCTGACCAATTTCCAGGAGATACAGGTGGCTTCTGATAAGCATCCATAACTTGCTTATTTGAAATATATCTGCATCAAGCCTCAAACAATGGTCCACTGTTAATTACTGCATCATGTTTTTTGTTGCCAACTAGCATGATATTTCTTTATCCTTCCTGGAGAGGTGCAGTTACAGGAGAATAGTGGCTTTTCCTTTTAAAAACAAAAATACTTCTAGTCCTAATGGTTGTGGAGAAAATGTGACTCAAGTGTATTCAAAATGTGAAAATGTGACTCAAGTGTACTCAAAAGACTCAAACAGCAGAAGGAAACTTTAAAAGACCATTTATTACTTTTTAAAATCTTATGATTGTGGGGGGCCTGATTCATGATTTTTTTGAACAGCTGGGGTATGTCAGTACAATCCTGTATGTCAGACTGTTATTGGACCCCAGCCTGTGTTCCTTGTGCATCCAAAGCTCCCATTTCAACATTAGAATGATATACAAGGACCAAGCCCAGTGCTATTTTGGGATAGGCCCAAACCAAAACCACAGATCCAAGCACTTCCAAGCTCTGTGGTGCTCCAAATGCTGATCCAGACCCTGAATTTCACACGTTGGACAAACCCCTTTGATTGTTACGCAGTAGTCACCTTTACTCGATTTAGACTTTTCCTGTTCAAGACTGGAATGTCAGCCCTACCGAGCCAGAACTGTGTGTAATGTTATGCTTTATAAAGCTTCACATGCATAGGTAGTGCTATGTGACTGTTTATATTCCTGTTAATTTATTCCAAGGACTGATTTCTATCATGTGAAAGGTTGACCTTTCATAAACTCCTTTACAAAAATCTTGGCTTCTCCTTCATTGTATAAAATGGGAGGGCATTACATTATCTGTAAAAGATGCCACGATTTCCTGTTTGACAAGGATAATTACTTGTGAATAGCTATCTAGCTGAGTTCCTCAGTCCACGTGAGCCAAACAAAACCCATAAGCATTGCTAACGCTCTTCTGGGAACTGTTGACTTATTTGTGTTTTGCTTAGATTTTGTTTTCCCTGAGTGTTTGTTTTCCAAACTTACTAATTTTGCTTGATAATTCTAAATAAAGGTCTGAAGACATCATAACTTTGATGCTTCCTGTTTATTAATTTGACTGTTTCCCTACTGTCTACTTGTATTTTGTTGTCTTTCAATTTGGTTCATTCCTCTAAGCTCTTTGACATTAATTCCGTATGCTGCCAAGACACCTGCTTTCCAGGAGATGAAGGGCCAGTAGTTTGGGTCTCCCAAGTCCCAGCCTTGCAACCTAATTCAACTCCCCACTCTGTCACAGGGGACAAGCGACAGCAGACAAGTCACTTAAGCCTGGAGCCACAAAGGGACTTAGGTGCTGCAATGCCTAACTTTTAGAAAATCACTTGAACAACAAGGGGGTCCACAAAGTCTCAGTTAGGCACCCAGGCTCCCTATACTATGCATGGGGACAGATAGGCACCTAAGAATGAGATCCACAAAAGCTAGCAAGCTAAACGGTGAGCCACCTAAGCTAGCCAATGGGAGATGCCAATGAGAGGGGCGTGTCCTAAGACCTGCCCCTCTTACCAGGGTAGGCACCTATCTCTGCTTGCAATCCACTGCGAGGAACCCTTCTCCTGGAATTAGATGGCTTAGGTGCCAAAGTGTTTCTTGCAAGAATGAGTTAGGCCCCTGCAGAACCCCACATAAAATTGCCAGAGGAGGTGACCCCTCCCCAACTTTTAGCCTGGGGGTTAGAGCACTCACCTGGGATGTGGGAGACTCAGGTTCAATTCCCCCCTCGGTCTGATGGGGGGGGGGGGAGAGGATATGAACATAGGGTCCCATAGCTCAGCTCTTCCCACTGAGCTTGGGATATGCACATGTGGGGTTCTCAATATCTCCTGTTGAAGGTCTCTAACTACTAGGCTACAGAGTCATGGAACCATAGGGTTAGAAGGGACCACAAGGGTCATCTAGGTCCATAGGTTCTCAAACTGGGGGATGGGGCCCTTGGGGGTGTGTGCAGAATGTGTTCTGGGAGGGCATGAGAAGCTTTAGGGAAAAAACCTTACTGCGCACATTTTACCCACAGCAATGAATAACTAGCAAAGCTGATTCCTCCAGACATATCAGGGCCTCAGATGGTGCTGTGCATTTGACTCCAGAGGGCGCTGTGAATTTTGATGGATTTGTTAAGCTTGCAAAGCATTATGCCAAGTTGTTGCCATCTGTACATTAATCCATTTGCTACAACGTGTTGTGCACATGTCATTGTGAGCATCAACCACAATCAGTTTTGCTTTTGGTCTTATTACAATGGATCGTTGGCTCTGTTTGAATCACTGTTTTTAATATGTAGTGAAAGTTGCATGTTTTTTTATTGGTATATGTACTTATGTGGCGGGAGGGGGGTAACGTACTACAGACACAAGGAAGGGGGCGCGATCGAACAAGGTTGAGAACCACTGATCTAGTCTAATCTGCTGCCAAGATGCAGGATTAGTTGTGTCTAAACCGTCCAAGCCTCCTTTTGAAAACCTCCAGTGAAGGAGATTCTATGACTTCCCTAGGCAGTCTGTTCCATTGTCCTACTGTTCTTACAGTTAGGGAGTTTTTCCTGAGATTTAATCTAAACCTCCTATGCTGTCCCATTTCCCCTTGTCCTGCCCTCTGTGGCAAGCAAGAACAATTTTTCTCCATCTTTTTAATGCAGACTTTCAAGTATTTGAAGACCGCTATCACGTTCCCACTTAATCTCCTATTTTCAAAACTAAACATACCCAGTTCCTTCAGCCTTAGCTCATATGGCTTGCATTCCATCCCTTTGATCATCTTTGTCGCTCACCTCTGGATTCAGTCAGTCGTTCTCTCTCTCTCCCCCCTCCAAGACTATTTAACTTAATTGTTAGGAGAATACCATTTTTTCCAACCTCCCTGCCACTTCAAGCCCCCATCAGTGAAGTGACTAACTTCCTTCAATTGTGGCTTTTCTTATAGATATAGATTTTCTTAGGATCCAGAAAACTTAGTCTATTAGGCCCTGCTATTTCAGGCTTGATCATACTTTATTAATACTTTGTTTTGTCTAATTTTAAATAGCCTGTGGACTTCGATGAGGTATTACTTTGGCTTAGAAAATAAATTAAGCTTTTTTTCTTATTATTTGGGACAAAAAAATACACATTAACTCTGAATTAAGGGAGTCTTGCATAAAGATTTGAACTTACACCCTTCTGTGCCAAATTCAGCTACCTTAGGCCCCACTCCAGCAAAACATTTAAGCAGCTGCGTACCTTTAAGCAAGTGAGTCTGGCGGCATTTCGGTTATGTACGTGCTTAAATGTTTTGCTGGATTGGGATCTTAGGGGAAAATTTTCAGAAGTCATAAAAGCAGCCACCAGAGGGGGTCCTATGAATGTAACAAAAACAGACTCATGCTGGGACAGAAATTTAAACATTTAAAAAATAAAGTCTCCAGCGAGAGCAGAGATTGTTCATAGTACATACAAGTCCTCGTACCTCTCATATGAGGGTTGAGCCTGCAAGAAGATGAGCACTCTGGCCCTAATCCAGCACAACACTTAAGCACCCGTGTAGCTTTACATGAGTAAAAAGTTCTACTGAAGCTAAGTCAATGACATCGCCCATCTGTAGAAAGTTAAGCATGTGTTTTGTTGGAGGGGCCCAAGTGATCAGTACTCAGCAGGATCAAACCTCATCTGAGGAGAAACGAGGAGTGAATGTACTTCTTGGCTTTTTATGTGCTCCCTCACAAGCACGCCTCCTAAAACTAACGTTGAGCAGGAACCACAATGGCCTTCAGATTTTGGTCCATAATGGAATCCATGGAAACAAACCCAGTGTGATGCCTTTCCTTCTGGGTTAGAGCTGAACCCAGGAGGCAGGTGTGTGTGTGCGCTCCCTTTGTGTTCTCATGAGATTTCTGTCATTTTGAGTCTGTCTGACAAGAAATAATGAAATTATTATACCTTCAGCTCCAAAGCATGGGATCAAGGCTCTCATTCACCCTGGATTCCAGACCCACTTCCCACCAAATCCAGATCAAACTATCATCCTCCTAGCCTGACTCTTGCTAAAGCCATTTGTGGCTTCCTGCAACAGAGCTCTTCATTTAAAAAAAAAAAAGTGGTGTGTGTGTGTGGGTATGTGTTGTGGGGGGGTAAATCTTAGTGCTTGGAGTCATCATGGAAATACCCTAGTTTAAAAATATCAGCGCCATACACTGGCCTTAAAAAATATAATTTGCAAGGAATCTCAGTGCCTTGAGCCTTTGTTAAGAGGCAGTTTAATAGAAGAAGAAGAAAAAAAGACCATGGGTTTTGCCCTCCTGGGGCCCTAGATCCAAATCCTCGTTTAGGTCACACGTGCTAAGGAGCATGAGAGTCTGTGCTAATCCCTTTTATGCATCTCACAATAACCACCACACAGGCTGATATAACTGGCAGGCTCAAGAGTGGAATAGCAGAGGCAGTGACAAAACACAAAATAATGCCTGCTCTGATAAGAATACTCTCTGATGAGGGAAAATCGTCATCGTGGCAAATCCCAAAGGAATGTCACATCCTTGCAGATCAAGCATCACCCGGATGGAGCTCTAGCTAAATCCTTAAGATGGTCTGGCTGGATGTTGCCTGTGTCTGTCATTGGTGATCTTATCATATCAGTGAAGCACTAGGCAACCACGTGATTGCTAGCTGTATAGCAGCAGTCCTTGGTAAGCAGTAATTTGTTGGTCTTCCATCTGGGTTCAGCCATGAACATTCTCACTGCTTTTGTCTTGCCACTTAATATGGAACAGCAGACAAAGATGGTGCCAATTGAAAATGTCCTTCTGCTGCTCTTCAGCCACCCATGCTCACTACTGTACATTGGAGCTGGTGTAACTGCAGTTCTATAGATCTTTGGCTTCACAGCAAGCTTGATATCATGAAGTCCCCATCATGGCCACTGAAGGGCCTGGAATGTGGCAGTCGATAGGACACAAAGCCACCACAAAATTGGAAAATAATGAGGATCTCATTTTTGTCACGATGTGAAGCAGCAGTGGAGCAGTGCTAGGTATAGAGAAATAGCTAGAATTCCTTAGCCTTAATCCCAGCGCTGACACCAACTCCCTTGAGCAAGTCACTCAAACTCCCCATCTCACTTCCCGCAGCTGTAAAATGGGCATGTTGATATTAACCCTTTCACAGGCTGCATTAATATTTGTAAGATGCTCTGAAGCTGAAGTGCTAGTATTATTTTCACAAGTTTTGTAGGCTGAAACATCAGTGCTCCTGCTCCACACAGTTTATAAGGTAATAGGAGGAGTTTATACCTTCTGAGTGTTCAGATGTCTCCCATGGTTAGTGTGAGCATGGTGCCTGAGAATTCTTAGTCAGGGCAAACTGCAAGGAAAATCCCCCAAACTGGTGGTCTGTTCTATAATTAGATAGATTCACCAAGCCAGTAACCAAACAGCTTCTGTAATACCACACTGGTTACCCAGAAGCCAAACTACAGTCCACTTTAAGCAATCCAGCCTTTGGCTCCCATCCAGACAGTCAAGTCTAAAAGTGAGAGATTACTGAAAACCTTGTTCACCACACTTAAAGTTCTACCAATCCCAAGAGACCGGACACATGCACACCAAATCAAAGAATGTTTCAGATCTCACCCAAATGTGCGCTTACAGCCAATCCTTATTAACTAAATCTAAGATTTATTACTAAAGTAAAAAAGAAAGAATTATATACGGTTAAGAGATCAATATACATATGAATGTGTAAAGGCCTTAGGTTAGTTTCATAGCAGAATGGTGAGGCTGCTGCTTTGTAAAAGTCTTTCTGGAATCAGTTTTAAACAGAGGCCCCCAAACTGTGGGGCACCCTCCAGGGGGTCATGGAGGAATGTTCGGGAGGGGGTGCAGTGGGCCAGGCCAGCTCCCACAGGGCGCAGGGAGGGAGAGCCACCCATCCCCTTTTGCCCCCAACTCTGCTCCAGCCCCGCCCCCAGCCACGGCCGTGGCTCCCAGCCCTGTGCCTGGACCTGTCCACAGCCTCAGCACGGCTCTGCACTCGACTGCAGGCCCAGCTGCCGCTCCCCACCACAGTCTGGCTACGGCTCTGCTCCCAGCCTGGACCCCACCCCCAGCCTCAGCCCCTGGCCACGACTCCGTTCCCAGCCCTGGCCTGCTCCTGGCTCCAGCCCCACTCCCAGCTGTGGCCTCAGCCTTGGCCCCCTTATCCCTGTCCACCCCCTACTCTCCCGAGCCACAGCCCTGCTCCCAGCCCTGGCTCGGGGGAGGGAGGGGACAAGGGGCACGGACAAGGGTAAGGGGGGCTCCCCTCAAAAGTTTGGGGACACTGGTTTAAAAGGTTATAGTCCAAGAGCCAGTCTATGTGCAGAGTTTGTTCAAATTCTTCCATGAGAATTCCACGGTAAACCTGGAGCCCTCAGTCTTGTGGTTTAGGCTTTCCCTGTCAAAGTTTAAGAAGATCTGAGATAAAAAAGGATCAGGCCCCAAAGCTGTGTTTCAGCCAGTAATTGTCACAGCAGGGCCTTGCTCAGATGAAGAATAGGTAATGGACACTGTTGCTTTGAAGCTAATCTCCTGTTTCCTCTGCATACACAGGTAACTAGTGGTATTTATTAACATAAGGATATTAACCATTCAAATTATCAAGATAGCTCATTATGGCATAGACCAGCGGTTCTCAAACTGGGTTGGGACGCCAAAGTGGGTCGCGACTCCATTTTAATGGGGTTGCCAGGGCTGGCATTAGACTTTCTGGGGACCAGGGCCGAAGCCCAAGCCCCAGTGCCCAAGGGCTTCAGCCCTGGGCAGTAGGGCTCAGGTTACAGGGCCTCCTGCCCGGGGCTGAATTCCTTGGACTTCTGCTTTGGCCCCCTGACCTCGGGCAATGGGGCTTGGGCGGGCTCAGGCTTCGGTTCCCCACCGTGGGGTCATATAGTAATTTTTGTTGTTAGAAAGATGTTGTGGTGCAATGAAGTTTGAGAACCGCTGAGATATAGGTGAACATCCACCCTTTGATTCTCTAACACAGGCAAACATATTAAAGATTCTAGTCTACTTAACATGGCTTTGATGACTATCTACAAGGAACGGCTCTGTTTACCATTTCAGTGCCTCCTGTTAAGTTGTTATGGGTCACACACAAGTTGACCAGTCTGTCAGTGTCACAGTTAGGAATGCTTATTCAGTCTGTACTTGGCTAGGAGGTTCTGACCATTCCTGATGGATGTGGACGCTGCTGTGATCAGCCCTGCCTTTATCACCTCCAGACCAGATTAAATTGTTACAAGATTTCTCTACACAGGGTTACTCCTGAAAATCACTGAGACTTCAGTAGTGCGGAACACAGCTGCCTACTTATTAGCAGAGCTGCGTGTAGAGAAGCATATTACTGTGCAGCTGTGCGCCACGTGGCACCGGCTTCCAATTCATTTCCAAGCGCAATTCAAGTTGTTGGTGTTGATTCAGGCCTACATTGTTTCAGTCCCAGTATCTGAGATTCCCCCTCCCCGCTGTGCTTTACCAGGCCACTGATGTGTTCAGACTTCCAGCGGTTCAACCCCAAATACATGGAAGGGCTGGCCATTTTCAGTGAAGGGTTCTTAACTCTGGAGTTCTTTCCTTGATCCTAGAAAACAAAATTATGTTGACATTTAGGGTGTGCTGAAAAGCTCATATATTTCTTGGTCAGTTTCAGTAAAAGGGTGTTGAAGGGGCAGATCATAGTTAATTTTGTGCGTGTGGTGGTAGGGGAATAGGTGTTTTTTAGAAATATTTGTACCTTTAGTGCAATTGTGCACATTGCCTAGAAATTCTGACAAGCCCTTTGCAAACAGATGCCTTTTAAAATGTTCCCTTTGACGAAAAGAAAAGAAAATGCCCAGTGTGTTCTCATCACAGTGTTTAAGACACCTCGGATTTGCCTTCAGTTAGGGTCTGATAGATACGGCAGCAGTCTTTGGAGACTGCTTTTATTACTAGCAGGTTAAGTATGTGCATTCTCTCGCCAAGTTGAGGGAAGTGTATTGAACCCGAGTCTCACATAAGGCATTACCTTTGGGTATAAAAATATCTTAATAATTGGGTCCAGATCATCAGGTCCAGCCAAGCTGTGCCCAGCACATGACACAATATGAGGGTGGGGGAAATGCAGGGATAAGCCACCTCTCCACTTTTGGAAGCAGTCGGGAGCCAGAACAGCCTCTAACACAAGTTATTAAAGCCACCTTTTGGTTACAATTGTACTGGTTGGAACCACAGGGACTGCTCCGCCTGCTGAGGGTAATGCAGAGTGCCTAGCACTTCAGCTCCACTATTTTTACATCCTTTCCCCACCCTCTGATTCACCCCCTACACCCAGGAAGAATCTCTGGCTGATGCTTTAGTGCAGCTCCTCCTCTCCTTTGCACCACTAGAGCAGCAAAAAGTAGAACCAGGCTCTGTCCCTAGAACTGTGGTACAATGCACTTAATGGTCTGGGAAAGATACCAATGAACCCAAGTCTGGGGCATTTCTCATTTAATTCAGTGGGGCCCCCCTAAAAAAAGTGTGTGCTGGTTCAACAGGAGCTCTGAGTTTTCTGCAGACATCGTTGTTCTTTTAACCCAGAGCAGGATAAACACTTTAAAACAGTAAAAACAGTGAACCTTGAGCGTAGTCAGCCCAAATTTCCCACGACAGTTTGGTACAATTGCCTTCTTCTATTTAAGAAAAATCAGCATTATTCCCACTACTGAAGGGCAGAATGTTTCTGGGGCAACAGTTTAAAAACATGCATGATACAATTGAAGCACTTGTATGAAAAATGCCACAGAGAGCTTAAGATGGGCCTTCTGACACTGGGGAACAAAGAAGCCTTTTAGCCACTTGTCATTTCCATTACAGAACAGGGTAAAGTCACGTTCAAAGGCTCACGCACGTAAGAAAACAGTACTGCTAAAGTGATAAAATAGCAGGGAAAACCTTTAACACCCACAATGTAACCAAACTAAGGGTGATGCAGCAAGCAGTATATTTTACAGCGGAACAACCTAGTATTGTGCAGAACCAACAAAGAAGAGGAATTGGAATTGCTCATTTATGATCTAGCTGGTATTACTGAAACCTAGTGGGGTGATTCACACCACTGGAATGTTAAAAACCAATGGTTATAACATACTTAGGAAAGATCAAGTGGGCAAAGGGGAGAGGGAGTGGCACTGGCACGGTCTCAAAAATGGCATTATCTGGTTCCAAGTCACTGATAACTCAGAAGAAAATGATCTTGAGTGCGTATGGATCAATGTCCTAATAAATAAAGCACAAGATGGGGAGTAGCTGGTGTCTGCTATAGACCCCCAAGTCACACTAGGGAACACGATGACCATCTCCTTATGCACCTATGACATGTATGATAAAGAAGACTGGATCACAGAACTAAAAGTTAATGGTAGTTTAGGTACGAGTGATCATGA